>NC_133776.1:22324769-22410213 GCF_003597395.2 Chelonoidis abingdonii
AATTACTGTGCCTAGTGTGGCCGCATGAAATCGAATTTATAATATCAGTTTTATAAAACCGATTTTAGCTAATTCGATATTATCCCGTAGTGTAGATGTGGCCTCAGTCTATAAGGTGCCACAGGACTCTTTGCTGCTATAGCCTGATAAATTATATTAGAAACCAGTTTAGGTGAAACAGTGTGTAAAAGAGTTGACACACATCCATACAGATTTTAAAGGCCAGTGCAGGTAGGGCCTGAAAATCCTCTGTAAAATGCTTTCCTTCTAATAACTATTAATAATATCATGGAAATACCACTTTATGGCTCTTCTTTTGACTTGCCAAGCACCTACAACTCTTATTAACATTAGTGAGAGTTGTGAGTGCTGAGCACTGTTGAAGATCAAGCCATAAACATTCAATGTGCCATACAAACATTAACTAGTTAGTCAATGTATTTGTTGTACTTATAAGCCTCATTGTCTGTGATTATCACTCATTGTGTTATGTCTTATTCTAGGTCATGGGACAACTCAAATAAGGAGGGTTTGCATGATCAGCCCAGGAACTTTGTCATCTTGTACTTTTGAAATGATCAGAAATCCATGGAACACTCCCACCTACCCATGAGGTAAGTAAGTAAGAATTATTATTCATGTTTCACGGAAAGGGAAATTGAGGTAGAGAGGTTGTGTTTTTTCTCATGGCCACACAGTAAGTCAGGATTAGAACTCCAAAACTGGTGATTTCCAAGCATATACCCTGTGTGTTGTTACAAATCCACTGCCTAAAACACTGTTATATGTGGTTATAGAATATCAGGGTTGGTAGAGACCTCAGGAGGTCATCTAGTCCAACACCCTACTCAAAGCAGGACCCATCCCCAGAAAGATTTTTACCCCCGTTCTCAAACCACCTCCCTTAAGGATTGAACTCATAACCCTGTGTTTAGCAGGCCAATGTTCAAACCACTGACCTAGCCCTCCTCCTCTTATGTGTAAGTAGCCCATAAACCACAAGAGCAGGCTTTTTATATAAGTACGGCATTGCCACTGTTCAGCACGTTCAGAAATACTGTAACCTTTGGGCTCCGTGACTAATTGTTATATTCTCATGTCTGCTCCACCCATAGGCTAGGCAGTGAACATTGCACCTTCATAAAATACTGTTTGCCTAGTATCAAGTTGATAAGGACTCTATATAAATACACAAAAGCTTATTCTTTCTTCATAGCACAAAGCCTCTTCTCCACTTCCTCTTCTTTTACTTTTTTTGCTTCATCTTATGGAGAAAGAAGGGCTTTCTGACAAAAATCACCCTGACAGAAGAAATAACATCTTTAAGACATAATACAGATAATTACAGCAAGAATGGGTCTGCTGAGTTCCAAACACTCCAGAGTCAAACCAGCTAAGGTATTAATGCTGGGACTTGATTCAGCCGGGAAATCTACACTATTGTACAAGTTAAAGTTTAATGATTTTTTCCTAACACTCCCAACAATCGGTTTTAACGTGGAGATGATTGAAACAGGGCAAAATATTGCTATAACAATCTGGGATGTTGGAGGGCAACAGAAAATGAGGACATTTTGGTGCAATTACTTTGAAAATGCAGATGGCCTAGTGTACGTTGTGGACAGCACTGATAAGCAACGTCTGGAAGATTCAAAGAAAGAATTTGAACTTCTCTTAAAGAATGAATTTGTAAAGAATGTGCCTATTGTTTTGTTAGCTAACAAGCAGGATCTTCCTGGAGCTTTGAACGCTGAGGAAATAACCAGGAAATTCAACATGCAGAAACATTGCAGTGATAGAAATTGGTATGTACAGCCTTGTTGTGCGATCACTGGGGAAGGTCTGGCAGAAGCATTCCAGAGAATAACAGCATTTGCAAAAAACTGCAAAAAATCAAGAGAAGTAGCTTTTACAATTTTCAACCAAGATGAAAAGTTGTAAGAGTCTTCATTAGCCCAATCTGGGGAAAGCTAACATGGAGAGTTTATTATGGGAATTAAATCTGCATATTGAATTCTGCAGATCTTTTGAAAGACTATTATATAGCAAAATGTAGTCAGAGCAAGCTAAATTACTATGTTACTACATTTGCATACTCTTTCAGAACTACTGTTTCACAACATTTTAATTAAATGGCATATAGGTAGCCTAAGTCCAGATATTTGGCAGTGTTAAACTGCATGATATAATAGTAAAAAGGTGCATTTAAACATTTTAAATGTACTACAGTCATTTTATTCATGCTTGTTTAATTACACAAAATGTACAAGAGCTGAGATAAATGGGTCATTGAGCAAGCAAAGAAAAAGTAAAAAACATTATTTCATATTACATAACATATTGTATTTGTAAGTGTTTTGTGAATATGTTTATTATACAGGCATATATAAATTCTTGCACTAGAAAGTAATTTTGATAGCTAATTTATTATTAACTCATATCATTGTACCAATACTTAAAAACAACTCCACTTGTTTAGACAGTACTTAAATTTGAATCACGGTTGACATTACTAACAGAAGTGTACAACATTGCATCTGATCTGCTGGCAAGACTTGAGTACAAAGGACAGAATCCACTGGACAATCTCAAATGTCAAGTTTTTCAAAGCTGTGTAGAGCACCTGCAGGGGCACTTAAATACAGACAAACAGCCAGTATACAGATTTTTTTGCAATGTGAGAATCCTTCATCCCAATCAAGTTTGTATACTCTCCCACAACTTCAGTGACTACAAACAGAGTTCTGCTGAGTTCTGTACCTTGAAGGTTAGTGGGCAGTTTACCTGAACATTGTAAATGAACTGCCTAGTACCAATGAAATTTCTCTCTCCTGTTTTTGGAAAGCATGGACAAACATTTGCCAAGACTTAGGCTATGTCTACAGTACAATCTTAAGTCTACTTAGGTTGACTTAACAGTCAACACATTAATTACTGCAGTGGCTGATGTCCACAATAACCTCCTTCTGTCAGTGGTGCGTGTCCTCACCAGGAGCGTTTCCACCAACTGAAGAGGGGTAGTATGTGGGACAAAGAGCCAGGGCTCTCAGCTCCCTACAGCCCCCCACAGGGAGCCCAGCTGCCTCCTGGGGCTTCTTGCCTTCCCACTCCCAGTCAGGAGCAGGCGGGAAGCCACCCAGAGAGATCCGCCTGTGGAGCCCAGGTCAGCTGCCATGCTCCTGCTAGGAAGCGGGAAGCTGGGATCCTGGCAGGAGCAAGGTTCCCAGTGCGAAGCCTGGGTGGCAGCACAAGCCAGGAGCCTGGGTGGCAGCCCAGCTTGAAGCAGAGACCTGGCAGCAGTCAGACTTGTTTTGTGATCACTTAATACATTTTTATATTCTAAAACTGACAATTTCAGATGTACAATAATGTAGACTACTGCATTTTTGTGCTGTAAAGGATTACATATTGCCCATGTTTGTCTATACATATTTTTTTGTATTAATATAATGCATATCTGAAATTTAAAAAATATAAATCTTTGAAAATCAGAAATTATTCTGATGAGAAAACACTGGCCTTAGTCATGGCTATTCTTGCTGTGTGCATAATTTTTGCTTTGTGTATTGCTGCTCTCATACTGTAGGTCATGTTCTATTAATTTAAATGGAATAAAGGGGCCCAAACAGTCAAAGGTGTTAACTTGACCCTGAAACTATCTACATAACACAAAGTTCAGGGTTTGGTATACCGACGCTTTAGCCTGCTTAGTACCACGGCAAACACATTATTAAAACTCTTTTAAACTTTATATTAAAGATACAGAAAAGACAGGAAAAACAGATAAAACATTTTAAATGTAAAGTATTAAGTAAGGCTTTTATGTTAACCATAACCCTCATTCCCTTTCCCTATAGATGTAGATAGTTTTTGTAAGGAAAACCCCTTGTCTGACAGTCTTTGAGATGGTATTAAAGATGGCAATAACTTTCTCTTTTGGGGGAAAAATAGAAGAAATTAGTTGGGATAGGGTAGAGCTGTTGTTAAAATCCAATGCCATTTCCTAAAAAACAAAACGCACATGGGGGAGAGAATACAACAGCAAAGACAGAAAAATGCAGCTTCTGTCTCTGGTGTTGACTCTTAGGGTACGTCTACACTGCACGATTATTTCGAATTAGCTTAAACCGATATTACAAAACAGATCTAATAAAATCGGTTTAGCGCGTCCACAGTGGGATCCCGAAATCGATTGTTTGCGTCCATGGTCCAAAGCTACCATCGATTTCAGGAGCGGTGCACTGTGGGTAGCTGTTCCTCAGCTATCCCATAGTTCCCACTTCCGTGTTGAGAGCACAGTGCCTGATGGGGCAGAAAACACTGCCCCGGGTGGTGCTGGGTACAGCCTCACCCCTCCCTTTGTGAAGGCAGCAGACAACCCTTTGGCGCCTTTTTCGCGGAGTGCATTGAGCAAACGCCATAGCACAGCAATCTTTCCCTTTTTTTTTTCACGTGGTGGTGGGGGGAAATAAACTGAGGAGCTGTTCCCTGAACCACGCCAGACACTGTGTTTGAACCTACAGACATTGGGAGCTCAGCCAAGAATGCAAATAATTTTCAGAGACTGCTGTGGACTGTGGGATAGCTGGAGTCCTCAGTACCCCCTCCCTCCCTTCATGAGCGTCCATTTGAGTCTCTGGCTTCCCGTTACGCTTGTCACACAGCGCTGTGTATCCTGGAGTTTTTTATTCAAACGCTTTGGCATTTCATGTTCTGTAACGGAGCTGGATACAACAGATTTGTCTCCCCATACAGCGATCAGACCTAGTATCTCCCGTACGGTCTATGCTGGAGCTCTTTTTCGATTTCAAACTGCATCGCCAGCCGTGCTGATCAGAGCTCCACGCTGGGCAAGCAGGAAATGTAATTCAAAAGTTCGCGGGGCTTTTCCTGTTTACCTGCCCGCTGCATCCGAGTTCAGATTGCTGTCCAGAGCGGTCAGTGCTGCACTCTGGGATGCCGCCCGGAGGCCAATAACGTCGATTTCCGTCCACATGAACCCTAATCCGAGTTATCACTATCGAATTTAGCGCTACTCCTCTCGTTTGGGAGGAGTTCCGAAATCGATTTAAGGAGCCGTTTAACTCGATATTAATGACGACGTCATGTGAACGGATACAGCGTTAGATCGGTATATCGGCCATTAAACCGATTTAAAGTCGCAGTGTAGACCTGGCCTTAGGCTATGTCTACACTATGCAGTTTTCAGCGACACGGCTGTGCCAATCCTCTCGTTTGGGAGGAGTTCCGAAATCGATTTAAGGAGCCGTTTAACTCGATATTAATGACGACGTCGTGTGAACGGATACAGCGTTATATCGGTATATCGGCCATTAAACCGATTTAAAGCCGCAGTGTAGACCTGGCCTTAGGCTATGTCTACACTATGCAGTTTTCAGCGACACGGCTGTGCCAATACAGCCATGCCACTAAAAGGCACACAGTGTAGCTGCTGTTTGTTGGTAGGAGAAAGCTCTACTGCCTATAAAGCAGTGTTCACACCAGCATTTGTGGTCGACAAAACTTTTGTCTTGGGGGGGGGGGGGGTTAACACCACTGAATGACAAAAGTTTTGTCTTTCACTTGCCAGTGTAGACAAAGTCTTACTTGTAGCCTTACTGCTGGAGAAATAAAGGCACAGCCCATGGTCTTATTAGATACTTCAAGACCCACCAGTCTTGCTCTAAGCAGCCTGATACTGATACTGTTTTTATTGGTTTGTCTGGTCATGGGCTTACAGCAGTGTTGCAAACTATATCATCCAGGATTGCCAAGCCAAACTTGTACTAGACAGAAGGCACAAGAAGAGGGACAGGAAAGAAAAGAAAAAGACACATGGGGTGAGCAGTGTGTGACAAAGTGTAAGCAGAGTCAGGATGAGCTCTACCCTCACATCTGGGGGTGAATTATGGGGAGTGTGGAAAGAATTTCAGGGAGCGTGGACAGGAATTTCAAATATTTGCATTGGCACACCCACTTCACCTAGCATAGCCCATGGCAACCTGGGATGGTTATTTTGACAGCTCTGGGATCCCCAATTTCTTTGTTATTGGGGCAGGAAGAATATAGTGGTATTACCCTGACTATGTGAATGAGGAACTATGAGACTGCTTTATGACAGAAATGACTCAACCTCAATTAAGTAACACTTGCTAGACAAGGGACATGGGTTCCAAAACTCAGTGAATTAAGAGAGATTGGGGATTGGTGTGTATGTGGTGATATAGGCCCCTTTTGAGGGTCTGGAACACCAGCTGCACATTCTTCTCTCTCTACTGTTAAAGAGTAGAGCTAATTTTGATTCCATTAGGAGTCTATCTGAAGGCTAGTGAGCTGAATTCATGTTGGGCGAATGGTGCACCAGCACTAGGGCTCCCCTACTATGAGCTGAAATTGCTAAGAGTTGAAATCACTAAAGAGCTGGAATTACTGAGCTGAGAGCACTGAGTGCTGTGCTAACTAGTCGAGGAGCCTGTATACCTATTGCTAAGTGGCTGGCAGAGCGGAGCAGTTTTCAGCATGTTGGAGCAGCCCATGGAACAGTGAGCGGAGTAGAGCGGTTTGCAGGGACAGTTGGAGTGGCTCACGGGTCGGCTGGAGGAGCGGCACAGCTGGTGTAGTGGAGCTGGTTGTGGTGAAGACTGCAGCAGAACTCCATGGAGAGACGGAGCAGTTGGCCCTGGCCCACGTAAGGTGCCCCTTACCACTCTGTGTGCCCCCCGCCATTTCCACCAAGGCTGAGGGAGGTAAAACTCTGCAGATAAACTTTTGAACTCTGGGGTGGCACCGACCAGAGACTTTTGGGTTGTTGGACTTTGGGGTGATTGGCCTTAAGACTCTAAGGGGGAAAGGACATTGCCAAACGTACTTGGAGGTGGGATTTTTGCTTATGGTTTGTATTATAATCCTGTTTGTGGTGTTTCTCCAATGTGATGCCGCATTGTTTCCCTCCTTTATTAAAAGGATTTTGCTACATTCAGACTCTGTGCTTGCGAGAGGGAAAGTATTGCCTCCTAGAGGTGCCCGGGGGGGCGGTATGTAAGTCTCCCAGGTCACTGGGTGGGGGCTCGACTCGGTTATGCATTGTGTTATTGAAACGGAATCCCTGGATACTGAACCCGGCCCTTGTTGCTGCCAACTCAGAGGGGCAGAAGGGTTACAAAAGTATCACATCCCAGATGGTGGTTAGGATTTTGCCAGAGCTGGTGGAGGTGGCAATGTCACAGAGTCTCTTTCTTTGGCCCAGTCTGGTCAGGACTTTTCTTGGAATTAGGACGCTGAAGACTCAGTGATGTCACAGTAGATCCCAGGAGACGGGAAGACAGGCATGAGGGTGAATCTCACTCCTTCCCCTTTTCTTGCTTTTTAGTTAGGAAGTGCCCACATCCATCCTCAAATTTTGACGAAAGTCTTTAAAAACAAACAAAAACTCAAAAGGGAGCAATGGGTGGACTAGCCCATCCCCTCATTAGTTTGTTAACCAATTAGGCCTAATTTCTGACACAGCAATTTTGATTAAGCACCAAAATCTTAAATAGTAGAAATGTGACAAGTCTGTCACATTTGGATTTAGATACAAACTTCCAAAAAGTTTGGAGGCATTTAGAGCTTGGGTTTTTTTATTAGGACCCATTGCTACACTGTAGCATATTATATAATGATGTGTCTTCAGGACACATTTAAAATCTGCCATGGAACTAACAAGATCTAATTTTTTAATGCAGATAATTAATTGCCCAGCCATTGGAAAATGTTATGCTTTTTCTCTCTATATTTTATTACAGCATATATTTGTCACATACATACACTCGCTAAATGTATAAAATACCACCTAATCATAGAATCTCCCGTTCATACTTTATTGAATACTTAGCAGGAATCCTTACTGAAGACATAAATAACATAATAAAGAACACTAGCACAGTCAAGTATCTTTTTCTTATGTACTTTTACCATTGGGAATTCCAGTAAGGGAATGTTAACAATTTGATAACTGGAGCAAAGTAAAGCTTGATTTTTTTCATTTCAATGATCAAAAGCATTGATCATTTTTCATAATCCTCCATGGCCAAACCAGTTAAAAATCCAAGATACTGAATTAAAACCATAATAGTTGAACTCACCCTTTCCCCAGTGTTGTGAATTTAACATAATTTAATTCTAAGGCTAAAAAAAGTAATGGTGCCTGTGACAGATTTAATTTATGCTAGACATTTTACATGGGTAACTTGCCTTGTCAGCAGGGAGAAGAGGCATAATGAGATTATTATTCCTATATTTCCAGCAGTAACCCCAGCCCATTTATAGTTTAAATAATGTTACATTCCCAGCCCTTTTGAGCAATCTGCAGCCCTCTCGTAGGAAAGGAAGAATAGCTCAGTGATTAAGGTGCTTGCTTTGGACCCAGGAGAGGTGGGTTTCATTTCCCTGTTTCTACCATAGGCTTCTCAGACCATGGGCAAGTCACTTTGGGCATGGCTACACTTGCAGATGTAGAGCGCTGTGAGTTTAACCCATCTTTGGAGAGTGCAGTAGGGAAAATGCTGCAGTCTGTCCACACTGATAGCTGCTTGCACACTGGCGTGACCACATTTGTGGCACTTGCAGTGGCATTGGGAGCGGTGCATTATGGGCAGTTATCCCAGCATGCAAGTGACTGCAACATGCTTTTCAAATGGGGTGGGGTGGGGTAGAGTGGAGTGTGACAGGGAGTGTGTTGTGTGTATGTGGGGGGAGAGAGAGTAGGTTTTTGGGGGGGCTCAGAGCATGTCAGCATGCTGTAAGTTCAGACAGCAGCAGACCCTCCCCTCCCCTGCCTCTCTCTCTCACACACAGCATTCCACACTAATCTGTCTTGGAACACATTTATCTGTCTCAGAGCAGATAAGCAGCTGGCTGTCAGAAACGGAGCTTTCAAATGGCATATCTGCATTCCTACAGCAAATTCAAAAGAATGAGAAGAGTGGCCACTTGACTTAAGGGGATTATGGGACGTTTCCAGAGATCAGTCAGAACACAGTATTGTAACACCTCGTCCACACTGGTGCTGCGGTGCTCCATTGGGGACGGAGCAAACATTATTCCACTTGCCGAGGTGGAGTACCAGCAGTGCTGTAGCCACGGAGTCAGAGCACTCTAAGTGCCTTGCCAGTGTGGACGGGGAGTAAGCTAGTGCACTCGGGGCTGCTTTAATGCACTGTAACTCACAAGTGTGGCCAAACCCTTACTCTCTTTGTGCTTCTGTTCCCCACTGATAAAATGTACTTCCCTACAGCCCCTTCTGAGAAAGCTGCTGCCAATTTCAATGTGCCTGTTTTCCCCAGTTTCAAAATTTATGCACTAAGTAATTCATGTGTAAAAAGATTATTTCAGTTCTTCCTACGTGCAAGTTACCATGAAAACAGGTAGACCTACAGGGCCTTTGGAATATCAGATTTCACAAGTGCTAAGCAAGAAGGAAAGCATCCAGCAATAACATGTTGACTCATTCAAAAAATATTCAAGAAAAGTCACCAAGGTAAACAGAAGAGGATTTCTTAACAGAACTTTCCATTAAAACTTATACTAATGATAATGGGCCAGATCCTGAGTCATGCTGAACATTTGCATTTCTACAAGCAGAGACTTGCAAGTGTTCAGGCCCTTTCAAGGTCTGGCCCAGTCCTTTTAAGCGCCATGTCAGGTTCTGATCCAATCATGCTGAGAAATGAGAAACAGAAGCATTCTTTTTTCTAATGTGATCCCAATAAATGTTAAATAGAGAAAGAATGTAACATTCTAGATGGAGAGCTTTATAAGTATTTGTAAGTGCATTTGACATACTTTTAATTCTCCCATTGTATAAACTATTGGTATTTACCTTAATATAATTACATGTTGATTTTATAAACCTTAATCTAGTTCAGTAGACTTAGGACCTCCTCAGGGACATTTGCTCTTACTGACATTGCTTTTAATAAGTGCACTGATTAGGGTGACCAGACAGCAAGCGTGAAAAATCGGGACGGGGGCTGGAGGGTAATAGGAACCTATATAAGACAAAGCCCCAAATATCGGGACTGTCCTTATAAAATCGGGACATCTGGTCACCCTAGCACTGATTTCTCTAATTAGACAAAATGACATGCTGAAACTGATTTGAGGAAAATGTATTCCTTAAAGCTGTAGTCAAAGAATAAGAAATTATCTGTGATTCTCATCACTTGATAGTCTGCAACATGAGTAATTATTTTTTGTTTTTTCTATGCTATACAATACTTAAAGGAACCTAGGGAGGGCCAGTCAGAAAATGCTGCCAACCCAGACATTTCAGGGTACTGTATTCCTAGAGTGTCCTGCTCCACCAGGGATAGACTGTAATGCCAGAGGGATAGTGCTGACGCCCCTGTACCATGTGACTTGGAGCTTGAACAGCATCATACTAAGATTACTGTGAAGATAATACACTAATTCTCTATGGAGTTTAAGTTTTCTGTCCCTGTATCACAGGCCATTACAAGCTCCTCTTCATCTTTTTAACAGTAGACTTCTTTCACAGCCATCCACGTCTGTTCCGGTCCCAGTGCTTACTTTCCTCATTTGTGGAAATTTCAAAGGAGCCCTCTTGCTGAAATCAATGTCCAAAAATTATCGTTTGGTTCTCACTAGAGAACATTTTTGTTTCTTTGTATCAGTGATTGTCTTTTGATTTCAAGTTCACAAAAGTAGATTAGCACTATGAACATTTTATTTATAGTTAAATTTCATGCTCGATTACACTTACAACATTTTATTAAATCCCAAATGATCCTTTAAAAACTCCTGATTCAACAAACTATTTATAAAACTAGTCCAAAAAATTCAACTAGTCCAAAAAAGTATTATAGCCTTGATCTGGCATTCTCTGCAGACTAAAAACTCCCAGGATTCTGTGGACCCAATCCTGCTTCTAATTAACTCAAAGGGAGTTTTGCCATTCATTTAGTGGAAGCAGGATCAGACCCTATGTAGGGAGGCAGTGTGGTTCCCCGGTGTTCCAGAGAGGGACGAGCTGGGCTGGCAGGGGCGGCTCCAGACCCTAGCACACCAAGTGCGTGCTTGGGGCGGCATGCCCCAGGGGGCGCTCTGCGGGTCATCAGGAGGGTGGCGGGCAGGATGCCTTCAGCGGCACGCCTGCGGGAGGTCTACCAGACCAGAGGACCCTCCGCAGGCACGCCTGCGGGAGGTCTACCGGAGCCGCAGGACCGGTGAGCGGCAGAGTGCCCCCCACGGGATGATGCCATGCTTGGGGCGGCTAAACGTCTAGAGCTACCCCTGTGGGCTGGACACCAGAGTGGGTGGAGCCAGAACACTCCAAGCCCATCTCCAAGAGGGTCAGATGCCAGACAGGAAGTATAAGAGCTCAACCCCAGAGTTCACTTGGGAGGCAGCCACTGGAGAGGCCAGACACCTCTGGCCCAGCTCCCCCTAGGGAGACTCCAGCAATGGACCTGGAGACTGGCCTGACTGGCTGACACTCGATGTGGGTCAGCGTGTGGGAGAGTTGCCAAGCCTACCCCTCACCAGCTACTCAGAAGAGGCACTGAGCCTACTCCTCACCAGCTACCCCAAAGCTCCAGTGGTGATCGACCCCCCCTGAGGACACCACCTCAACTCAGGTACCTCCAGAAGGGGAGTTAGGAAGTAGCCGCGTGGCAGCTGATCCGAGTCTGGCTGCAAAACAGCCAGAACCCACGTCAGTGTGTTCCGGCCCGGATCCCCACTGACACAGCAGCAGGCCTGTGGCTGCTGCTAGGGCCCCGGGCTGGGACGCAGTGGAGTGGGAGGGCCTGCGCCCCCACTACCACCCAATGTGTGGGTGGCAGTCTCCCCTTCTCCCAGGCCACTTGGAGCCTGAAGCCTGGGTGTGCTACTTACCTGTGGTTGCTCAGCCCCTGCCGGAAGGCCTGAGCCTTGGACTCTTTGCTGCCCCACCCTGACCCAGGGCCTGGGCTTGTTATCTGTTAATTGTTACCTGTGTGTACTCAGCCCCCTGCCGGACAGCTTGAGCCAGGACTCCTGTGGCCCGACTGATTCCCCAAGGGGCCATGCAAGGACTAAGGGAGGCGGTGTGGTTTCCCACTGCCCCAGAGAGGGACAAAACCTCTCTACACCTTATATATGAGAGGCAATAGGTGTAGGCCAACATTTTCAAAAGTGGCCACTGATTTTGGTTGCTCATCATGAGACACCTCTGGATTGTTTCTCCTTGCACATACACCATTTTTACACCAATGTGCATTAATTGATTTCAATGAAGTTACACATATGGTTGATGTATACCTGTGTAAGTTAGAAGAGAATCACGTCATTAGGTGTCTCAGTGGCCTGAACTAGTGGCCCCTGTTGAAAATGTTGGTCCTAGCACCTAACGCAGTGGTGGTTCCCTAAACTTATGAAACAATGACAAAACCCAACCTCTAAATTTGAGTGCCTAGAATTAAAACAAACTATGCATCAATCCAAATGTACTGGGGCACCTAAAGATGGGCATTCAAAACCTTTCATATACAACTTGAGATGCTTTCAACTTCTGTTTCTGAAAATGGAACGCTGTATGTTCTTTCTAACACGTATGATTTGTTATACTTGGCATTTGTTGAGGAATATTGCAGCAACTTCACTGATTCCAACAGAAGGAAAGGTAATCTGCCTACAATATTTGTGTTGGACTGTTTATGGACAATCATGCCTTAATCACAGGTTTCAGAGTAGCAGCCGTGTTAGTCTGTATCCGCAAAAAGAACAGGAGTACTTGTGGCACCTTAGAGACTAACAAATTTATTTCAGCATGAGCTTTCGTGAGCTACAGCTCACTTCTTCGGATGCATGGAATGGAACACACAGACAGGAGATCTTGTCTTTATTTTGATTAATAATGCTCAATTAATACTGATATTTCCTCCATCATTCACCCATACTTTCGCTGCATTCCCTGAGCCTGATTCTCCTCTTGATTCTCCACTAATTCTCACAGTGTAAATATGGAGTGACTCTACTGGAGTTTGTGGAATTACTGGAGTGCAAAAGTGTATACTTAAGAGCAGAATCAGGTCATGTATTTCTGTTCATAAGCTACCTACTTAGAAATACACATCTGCAATGACTTTTACCTTAGAACATTGCCCTGTAGCCATTAACTTTTTGCATTACAGTCTAATGAAACTATGATGTTAGAATTTAAGGAGAACTCTGACAAATGGAATTAAAACTATACATGAACTGCAGATATGTCACATTATTTTCCCACTGTGGTTAAGCATAACCTTAATTAGAAATCTGTCACCTGTAGTTTCCCTACGTTTATTCAGCCATACAGACAACAATAATGACCTGAAGAACCAAGAAGAGTAAAAAGAACAAAGAGTACTTGTGGCACCTTAGAGAGGAACAAATTTATGGATGCATCCAATGAAGTGGGTTTTAGCCCACGAAAGCTTATGCTCAAATAAATTTGTTAGTCTCTAAGGTGCCACAAGTACTCCTCCTTGTTTTTGCTGATACAGACTAACATGGCTACCACTCTAAAAGAAAAAGAGTATGATTGCTCTCACCACCTAGTGAATCACCACACTTCTCTGTGGATTTCCAGGGACAAGGACAGTTGAGACCATCATTGCCAGTAGGCTACAGTTGCAGCAGAACAGTTCTACTGTGACTCACTGGCTTATGAGAGAGGATTCCTATGTCTTTCAGTACTATTCAGGCTGGCAGACCAACCTCTCTCTACCATTTTTTCATGGTTTTCAGTCTCTAAGCAATCTTTTTCTTAGGTTTATTTTGTTCTGGTTCAGATGAGGTCCTCCTCCCCCTGGGCCAATATCAGTAGAAGAGACTGAATCAGAAAAAAAAAAACCTATCTTCTACCTTCCTGTTAATGGTATCTTAATTTTTTAAATAAGAAAAGATTAACATTGTCCCTTCAGTTGAAATCAAGTAAAACATATTGTCACCGTTTTGATTTTGACACAACTCCTGTAAATCTGCACTGAAATGTTTGCTCTCTTTTTGCACCAATAAATAATCACCTTGAAAATAAATCATAATAGGAAGAGTCCACTGTCAGTTAGGAGAAAAATTAAAGCTAGAGATAGAAGAATGAAAATTGTTCTAAGTACAACAAATGTTATACACTGCCTCACATTTTATTTCCTTTTTTAATTGACTCTAAGTTGTATATACAGTTTGTAATTTCACCTCTTCTTCCTTTTCCCAACCATCGGAAATACCAAGTCCCAATTTATTATGATGCAGCGATGATGTCAACATATATAAAAGCATTCAATAACACAAACAAGCAGCACTTTGAAAAGTTATCTCCACTACACCTTGGGTATCTGTTGATTTGAATGTTGGGCAGATGAATATTCTGGGCTGAGAACTTTATCAGGTGAGAGAGAAACTACAGTAAGGAAACAGACAGAAGATGGGAGTATGGAGGTGGCATGGGGAAAGAATATATTGTAGGAGCATATTAAGAAAAGGGAAAGTTACAATATCAAGATAGGGAAGGAATGAGAAGTATGAGGATAATGAAAGGACGGATATAGAGTAAGGGACTTGGATTAGAATTGCTGGAGGAAAAAAGCATAAAGAAATTGAGGAGGTTGAAGAAAGAAGTAGAAGGAACCTCTAGGAGTTCCACTCCAGTATATGGCAGTAATCCATGTAGCAGAAAATGAGGCCCTGAATTTAATCTTTCTTAATGTAGTTCACAGGAACAGAGTAGATAGTTGTTTGTTTCCAGCTTTTTGACATGACATTCTAGCTGGGTTTTTTTGTTAACTGTTCAATAAGAGATTTGGTCAAATTCATCTTTTAAATGTAAAAAAAAAAAAAAAAAAGTATTTTGATTGGGGAAAATCATAACATCACATTTCTGTCAGTGACTACATGCATGTAACTTTGTCATTTGCTCTGCAAGCGTTTCGTTTTAGTAAACCTTACTGTTAAATGTAAGAGTTTGCTGGTACAGACATTCTCACATATGGAACTATATACATACATGAAGAAAACTACTCGTGTATGTTAGCAGTATTGGATCTCAAATAGCAAAGTGCAACATTAGCAGACAGGTACTGTACAAAATATAGGAACAGAGTAAATTCTTGCAGTAACTTTAAACAACGATTTTTACAAGTAGGCTTCATATTATTCAGTGAATGCAGCAGGGTGTATGTAAATAAAAATGGCACTGCTGAAAGAAAAATAGTGCTATAAAAATCACTACTGCTACATGGAGAGCAATTTTGAAGCCATACATATTTTTAAAATATAACATATAGCACTACTGAACTAGATACATAAGGATAGTTAAGCACTGGAACAGGCTTCCAAGGGATGTTGTGGCATCCCCATCATTAGAGGTTTACAAGAACAGGGCTAAGATATCTTCTTGAAGTTCCTTCCAGCCCGACATTTATATAATTATGATTATTATTATTCTATGTAGTGGGAGCCATTTGAGTTTGGAAGTTAGGAACGTCTCCCTGGATAGAAAGGGCCAAGATGGACTTATCTGTATGTTTGAAATAGGGTGACCAAACAGCAAATGTGAAAAATTGGGACAGGGGGTGGGGGGTAATAGGAGCCTATATAAGAAAAAGATCCCAAAATAGGGACTGTCCCTATAAAATCAGTACACCTGGTCACCCTAGTTTGAAATAGTCCAAGATAATGATTGTCTGTGTGGCAGGATAGACTAGGCCAAGAGGCCCCCTTCTGGAGGCCTCAGGGTCCTGATACACCCATTCCAGGAAAAGAGTACGGGAGCTAAGTCCTCCAAGCAACCTAGAGAGGATGTATGGGAAGCAGCCAATCAGGAGGGGAGGCTGCAAGGGAAGCAGCCAATCAAACGCTGTAGGGAGCAGCCAATCAGGGCCCAATATGGCCTTATAAAAGGGAGCTGCAGTACTAGCAACAGTCAGTTTCTGGCTGGAGCCAAAGGAGGTCTCTGGTTGGATGAAGGGAACTGTAACATGGACAGCTCAGTGCTGGCAGGGACCAGGGGATCAAGGAAGAGCTCCTAGCTGGCTATTAGGCCTAAGTTAATAGGCCCCTTAGGTAGGGGTGAAGCTTTAGTGAAGGCTGGGCCTGTGAAGATATGGCCCAGGGAACTGAAAGCAGTTTTGTTATATGGATGTGGAGGTGTGTGGCTGCAATTCTTAGGGTCTCTGGATGGGGACCTGGAGTAGTGGGCAGGCCTAAGTCTTCCCCTCTTCCCACCCCCATAGCCCACTGGGCAAGTAGTCTACAATTGTACAATGGAAGGAAATCTGAACTACTTAGTGGCCCAGCTGGAAAGCTCAGTCAGATGGAAATCTATATTGCCTAATGGGAGATGTAGTCCATATATATAACCCATATAGAAGACATTGGCCCAAACTACAACTTCCATAAGGTAATGTGTCATGATAAAGAAATGTTTTGTTGAACTGATTGAAAATGAAAGGTTTTGGGTCAGTTCATAAAATGAAATATTATGATTCAGGTTAAACTGATATGAGATGAAATATTTCAGATTTTGGATTTTCTGTCTAGAAAACTAAAATGAAATATTTAAATTTTCCTGATGAAAAAGTCAAAATTATGGTGATGTAGGAAGTGAATTTTCCATTGAAATGACTTTCCAATGGAAAATTCCCAACCAATTCTACCTGCTAATGCTCTAGTCAGTTATCATTACAGGTGGGAGGATTTTGTTTGTTTTTTGTTCTGGTTGAGCCTGACGTTAGACTTCTGGATTCTAGTCCTGGCTCTGTCAGAGGCTTTCTATATGACCTTTAAGTGTAACTTTTCAAAAAGTGTACACTTGTTTCAGTTTTTGAATGATCTACTTGAGACACCTTAACCAAAAGTTCCTCTCTAAAATTAGTCTGTTTATAATTAAGCTAAATGTTCTGTTTAGACAGGCCATTAAAGTGTGAACAAGCCTATGACATGAGGTCCTGGCTGTCTCACTGACTGACATTTAAGGTGCTCAAGAGATAGTATACTCCACCCCAAGCCTATTGTTTTAAGCATCTACAGCTGAGAAGTTCTCTCCCTAAACATAAAAATGCTGCATTTGAATTTGATCAACGAACAACTGCCTTTGAGAACATCATTGCCACTGACAACAGGGAAGTCAAGACTTTTTAAAAAAATTTCTAATGTAGAAAACCAAAAACTCTTTGGCTTCACTATTCAGGATAAAGAGGCAAAAAAAGGGCACTTTGTTTTGTTTCCTGCTTTATAGTTTACCTTTAATCTTTACTCTGTATATTCATTTCTGATAAGTACATTTTGCTTGTGCTGAGATCACTCAAATGAGAAAAAAATAGAAACTAATTTTTTAGATCTGTTTATTTTATCACAATCATTTTGTATTGTAATGTGAAGATTTGCTGTGGTTTGTGTTTTGGTTTATTATATGTTGAATCTGAATCAGTCACTAGTTTGGTTGGTTCATATTATCTTTAGAAAGACAGGGTTGTATTGTAATTGGACACAGTATACATCTGACCTTGACCTGAAAGTGACATTTTAAAAAGTTCTTTTGACAAGTATTGTGAAACCTAAGTCATCAATAGGTTTTTCCAACCAGTTCTTCCTGACTGAACTATGAAGGTACAGAGAACTTCGCTTGCAGCAACACAACCATTCTATCGTTTCACAAGCCCTGTAGACAATTTTTGCAAAAATTTCCTTTTGTTGCCACTCCCAGTTCAGCTTCACCAGCATTACCAATGTTGGGAGAGGGGCCAGTGTGGATAGGCTGCCAGCTGCTGTGCCACCCTTTTAAGCACATCAATTAGGCCCGCGCTAAAGTTTTAGGTAACATAGTGCCTAAAATATCAGTGGGAACTGAGAACCTGTCTATAGTAAGGCTCCCAACTTTGTTTCCACCAGTGGAGCTAATATTCTGTTAACACTATGAAACTTTTACAAAATTTCTTTTGCATAGACAAGGCCACAAAATGCCGGAGTAACTGAAGACAGTTGTAGGACCAAATCCTTGGTCAGCTATAATCAGGCCCTACTCAGGCAGAACTCCCATTAGTTTCTTTAGGACTTCAGTATGAGTTAGAATTAAGTGGAGGCCAGATCATTTCCCCGTGTGGAAGTAATCACAGATGGGCCAGGAAATTGACTTTTCTTGTAGAATTTCTTCTAATTTTTGGAAGGGGTGGGAAAGGATGAACAATGGTTTATTCCATGTGAAGGAAGACACAGGTCCAGCGGCCTCCAAATATCAGGAATTCACTGAGAAGTCCTGTATCTCTGCACCATCTCTTGTATGTGGTTCTGTCTGAAGCTGCACTGTCATGGATTTCCTTACCAGTACGTGCACATGGTTTCTTGCCATTCAAAAAGGGTCCTCAGTGCAGAGGAGGCTCCAGTCCACACTATATTAATACAGCTTTTGGCTGAATTAACTTTTCTTTTGGTTGTCTGCCAGCTATTGTTCATGGGGCTTCTATCCATAATCCAACAAATTCCAGGAAAGGTAAGTGTGTCCTCTTGGGATGAATTCTCCTCAAGGGGGCTTTGTTGGTACAGGGAGGTGTAATTTACAACTCCCTACACTAACGCCATAGAATCTGCCCTATAACGTTTCCAAAAGTTTCTGTTTTGTTCTTCTGTGTGGTTGGTCCTGTGTTCTCAGTGAATCCCTGGTAGGTGGGACCCGTGAACTTTGGATTTTTCTACTCTGACTGAACGCTACTAACCAGGAGAGCAGAGAGATCTTTTGTACATATTTTAATAAAATCCCATTAAAACCTTTTGGGATGTTCAAATATATATCACACCACACGAGAACACTGACTAAAGCTTTATCTACCCTAGCATTTTTGTCAGCAAAACTTTTGTTGGTTGGAGTGTGAAAAAACACCCCCCTGACTGACATGTTTCACCACCAATGACAGTGTGGACAGTGCTACGTCAGTGGGAGATGCTCTCCCGCTGTCATATCCACCGCAGCTCGTTGGGTGTAGTTTAATTATTCTGACAGGAGGGCTCTATCCCATCAGCATACAGTGGCTACATGGGAGACCTTACAGCGCTACCACTGTATGGTCTGTAGTGTAGACATAGCCTAAGGTTATAGATAAATATCTTCTGGGTTGATTTACTGTATTATGAATACATACTGAAAGAACTAAGAACTGTGTTTATTAGGGGAATGCCTTCACACTATTCAAATTGGAGTGAGAATTCTCATATCAAGGGTGGATTAATTTGAATAATGGGCCAGGAATAAAAAAACAAGGGGTGAATGTGCCTGAGGCTCCCACTTAAATTAATGGGAATTGTACACGTATATGCAAGGTAGAATTTGGCTTACGGAACACTTAATTGTTAGCTACACTGGTAGTTTCTCATTTTAAATGTTAGTCACTCTGAGCCTGATTCTATCACCCTGACTCATAATGAATAGTACTTTACGCTGCAAATAGTTCCAGTGACTTCAGTGGTGAGCAAAAGTATATCTTTTTTTAGTAGACATAACTTTTCATGGCTCTCTTGAATTTGATTATTGTGTATGATTCTGATCTCATAAAATTTTATATTAGTAACCTCAAGTTAGTGAAGTTATACCTGTGTAAAATGGTGTATTTGAGAACTTCGATTCTGTGTTCTCATCAAGCCAGAATGCAAAGGGAGTTGGGCAAAGTTGCTTTTATATCACCTTGACACCTCCTAAATTCTGGGGCAGATGTTAGATCAGCCCATGAGGCTACTCTAACTTGTTCTACTGCAGTGGCTCCAGCATCCTGGAAACCACCAGACAGATTGCAGTGCACTCTAGCCACACTCCGTTTCCAAAACATGCCATCTGACTTGGCAACACACTCTTGATTCCTAAAACATGTCCATCCTATCCCAACTGTGCTCCTGGAATACCCCTCTTCCAGGAGCTGTACTGGAGTGACTGAGAGCAGTCAACCCTATGTCAAATGTCCAGTTCTGTCATAAGGGACAGATAATATTATATTGCCTCTATAAATCCATGATATGCCCACATCTTGAATAGGGCGTGCAGATGTGGTCACCTCAGAAAAGAGGTATGGGAAGTCAGAAAAGGGCAACAAAAATGATTAGGGGTATGGAACAGCTGCCATATGAGCAGAGAGTAATAACACTGGGACTCTTCAGCTTGGAAAAGAGCCGACTAAGGGGGAATATGATAGAGGTCTATAAAATCATGACAGGTGTGGAGAAAGTAGATAAGTGTTGTTTACGCCTTCTCATAACACAAGAACTAGTGGTCACCAAATGAAATTAATAGGCAGCAGGTTTAAAACAAACAAAAGGAAGTATTTCTTCACACAATGCACAGTCAACCTGTGGAACTCCTTGCCAGAGATTGTTGTGAAGGCCAAGACTATAACAGGGTTCAGAAAAGAGCTAGATAAATGCATGGAGGAGAGGTGTATCAATGGCTATTAGACAGGATGGGTAGGGATGGTTTCCCTAGCCTCTATTTGTCAGAAGCCAGGAATGGGCAACAGGGGATGGATCACTTGATTACCTGTTCTGTTCATTCCCTCTGGGGCACCTGGCGTTGGCCGCTGGCGGAAGACAGGATACTGGGCTAGATGGACCTTTGGTCTGACCCAGTATAGCCATTCTTATGTTCTTAAGAAAAGGGTAATAGTTCATATTTTATCAGATGAAAGAGCTTCTATAAATCCCTAACACTTGTGCTAGACTTTGTGATTGCCTGTAACTTTAAGAGGAACTTCCACATTAGGACAAATTTGAAAGAAAGAACACTTATGCAAAGTAGAAATTATTTTTCCTGTAGTTTAGTAGGTTACTAAAATTTGTGCACCAATGAGCATTTTCTCCCTTCCGAATTTTTTCTGCCTCAGCTTGAGGCTGTAGTGAAATCATAATCTGATGTGTATGACAATGTACTCTGTTGCCAGAGAAATAAGTGCTATTGTGTGTGACACTTTCAATACTCTAGCTTCAGTGCAGAATCAGTAAGCAAGAGGGAAAAACTACAGCTTAATTTAGAGATGGGCTCAAATGATGTACAGTAGGGTTACTAGATTTCTACTGCATTAATAGTCCAAAGGCACTTAAACTAGCCCAAAAGTAGCCCACTCTGTTTATCGAAACAAAGTTTCCTTAACACATTGGTCTGTACATCAAATAACAAATGAGAGCTTTCATTACATTCGTAGTACAAATGATATTCACTCTTTAAAAATCAAATCTGTTACAAAGTTTAACAGACCTTAATCTTACCACTCTAGAAAAAGTAGAGATTTTAATAAATCTAAAGCAATGCACTTAAGCTGGAGATGGAAGACTCAGTTTGCTATCTATAAAAATGAAGATCCTGTTGTGATCAAACATTTGTAAATTAAAAATAAAGACAGGAGTTTACAAGCTTCAAAAAATATTAAAAAGGAGAAATAGGACTAAACATACTTGAAACAACTGTGTTTTTCATAAATTGTCATATTTGGGTATTTGACTTGACTTAAAAACACAAACCCTTTGCTAAGGGGGGAGGGGAAGGAAAATAAAAATGGGTCAGACTAAATTTATCCCATCCTACTTAAGTATGTATTCCTTTATGTTCTGCTCTCATATCAGAGTCTGGCTGCACCAATAATGAAGTTGCTCCAGCGTTAATGAAATGTTTCCCATGGAGATTTGAGACATTAAAACAAACTTCACTTAACTTTCTTGATTTTCTATTTGAATAAAGACTGCTTCAAATATGTGCATTTTTACAACTACAGAAGTTGCCCTAAAAGTAACTTGAAAGCAGTGGGACTTGTACCCAGGAGCTCTCCTTTAGAAAAAGTATAGATGTCCTATTCAGCATGTATCACATAATTTTGGCCTGACTTAATTTAGTTATTTGCTAACAGTTAGTCATTCCCCTGGTGACATCAATTCTTGCTTCCAAAGACCCATCCAAAAACTAGAAGTCTTCATTGGCATGTCATTCTATATAAACATTTATCCTTTGGCAGTAATAGTAACACTGGGTCTCAATATCAGACCTTTCACCACTTCTGCTTTTTCCTTCCTTTATGGCCTGATCTCCATCTGACTCTGATTCAAAAACAAGAAGTGTGTTTGCAGCAGCTTGAGGCCTGGCAGGAGCAGGAATTCCACACACTCTAAACTAGAACTACCTCACCCAACCAGCCAGAGCCTGGAGCTCTTTGACCACCATCACAAAGAAGCAGAGTCTCTCTTCCCCATTCTCTACTCTTCAATACACACCTCACTCCTATTATTGAATGAAACAAGCAACTTCTACCTTCCCCACTGAAATAATAATGGGCAGTAAAGTAGCCCTAGAGAAGGAAGTAATAAATGAGCACTTTAATATTGCTCTTTTGGGAGCCTGCGGTGAACACCATGTTAGTTGTGTCCCTTAAATGGCTCTGTGATCAGTTCTTAGATTAGTGGGGAGTGGAAAAGAGGGTTTAGTGAGCTCAAGCTCAAGAGTAGGGAAGTTAAAGGCAAAGAAGAGGAGACCAAGAGGGAACTGGATGAAAGTCCAGCACTTTGCTTCAGAGTTCAGAGCTAACAGTATTCATGTTAGTCTGTATCTGCAAAAACAATGAGGAGTCCTTGTGGGACCTTAGAGACTAACAAATTTATTTGGACATAAGCTTTCGTGGGCTATTACCCACTTTATCAGATGCATGGAGTGAAAAAAAGTAGGCAGGTATAAATATACAGCACATGAAAAGATGGGAGTTGCCTTACCAAGTGGGGGGTCAGTGCTAACGAAGCCAATTCAATTAGGGTGGATGTGGCCCATTCCCAACAGTTGGCAAGAAGGGGTGAATATCAACAGAGGGAAAATTACTTTTTGTAGTGACCCAGCCACTCCCAGTCTTTATTCAAGCCTAATTTGATGGAGTCAAGTTTTCAAATTAATTCCAGTTCTGCAGTTTCTTCTTGAAGTCTGTTTTTGAAGGTTTTTTGTTGTTGTTGTTGAGTGTCCAGGAAGAATGAAGTGCTCTCCTACTGGTTTTTGAATGTTACAATTCTTGATGTCTGATTTGCATCCATTTATTCTTTTGCATAGAAACTGTCCTGTTTGGCCAATGTACATGGCAGAGGGGCATTGCTGGCACATGATGGCATATATCACATTAGTAGATGTGCAGGTGAATAAGCCCCTGATGGTGTGGCTGATGTGGTTAGGTCCTATGATGCTGTCCCTTGAATAGATATGCGGATAGAGTTGGCAACGGGGTTTGTTGCAGGGATTGGTTCCTGAGTTAGTGTTTCTGTTGTGTGGTGTAGTTGCTGGTGAGTATCTGCTTCAGCTTGGGGGGCTGTCTATAAGCGAGGATTGGCCTGTCTCCTAAGGTCTGTGAGAGTGAGGATCATCCTTCAGGATAGGTAGTAGATCCTTGATGCGCTGGAGAGGTTTAAGTTGGGGGCTGTGGGTGATGGCTAGTGGTGTTCTTTTGCTTTCTTCACTGGGCCTGTCCTGTAGTAGGTGACTTCTGGGTACCCTTCTGGCTCTATCAATCTGTTTTTTCACTTCCTCAGGTGCGTATTGTAGTTTTAAGAACACTTGATAGAGATCCTGTAGGTGTTAGTCTCTGTCTGAGGGATTGAAGCAAATGCGGTTGTATCTTAGGGCTTGGCTGTAGACAATGGATTGTGTGATGTAGTCTGGATGAAAGCACTTTGCTGTACACAGGCAGCCTATTGAACCCCTGCAGAGCCCAGCAGATTGCACTGGAGCTGCACATGCGTGCAGCAGTCACACTGTGCTCAGCACGCTGCAGGATCTCAGCACTGATGTGCCCATGCTGTCCACAAAACCTTAGTAAGAGTTCTGTCGCTCCATGCGCTGCTAGGGGGTGTCTGGATAAAGCAGCTTCAGTGGAGGCCTCAGCGAGAGACTGAGCCCATTACCCTCTCATGAATCCAATGAGCAGCTGTGCTGGAAAAAGCTCTTTGAGCAAGGCCATGACGTCAGCACTGAAACAGGGAGGTGTCATGTGTGCAGGGGGCAAGGGGCTGCTGCTCCCCAGCTCAGCCACAGCCTACTCTGCGCTCACAGCACCTTGGCAGCTGGGGTACAGAGAGGCAATGGCTGAGCACCCACAAGTTGTGGGGGGCAGAGGGAGCAAAGCCCCTGGGAGACCTCCCTTCCTGCCACCTACTGACCAGGGCAGGGAGACTCCGTCCTGGAGTGTCCAACAGAGGAATGGGCTCCCTGTGTGCCAGCCCCCTCCCATCATACGCAGGGTGTAATGCGACCAGAGGCCGCCCTTACCCCCTCAGTCTGTGGCTGGGCCTGTGGGGCACAGAGCTCCCAGGCTCTGCAGCTCCAGGGCAGCTGGAGGACACAGCTGAGTCAGCCCAAAATGTAACAGCCTATAAGCAAACTAGCCCAAAATACTGCAACCCATGACTTCTCAAAAAATACTGCAGCAGGCATTCCACAGACGTGGCAACATTGTTCTGATGATGAGCACCTTCAGCTCCTTTTAAAGTCAGTGGGAGTTGAGGGCACTCAGCACCTATCAAAACAAAGTAGCAGCAAAACAAGGACACTGGACTTCAGAAAGGCAGATTTCAAAAAGTCCCATGGAAAGACCAATCAAGAAGAAAAGAAGTCAAAGGGGGCTGGCAGTTCCTAAAAGATGTAATACTTTGAACATCTTCCACGGGCATTACTTTGGAATGAGGTGATCTTATAAATTTCCGCTGTAGATTTCCATGACTCTTCTCCATAAAGGAGGATAGAAATGATGTCATGTTAAAAATTCATATTTTTGTTTCAGTGCAAATCATCATGCTACTTTTTTAAATCTTTTCAAGTTTTCACAAGTTGTTTGCTGCTTTTGATATTCTTCACTTGACATCTAGCATGTCATAACCAATGCACAGCTCCCTAAATAGGTAAAATGACTTACTATTAGTGTTTCTCTGTCTACTGTGATTTCTTTTAGGACATCAATAGAAGACAAAGTATATGGCTCTTTGTTGATAAACCAATTCCATTAAATGATGTGTTGAACTAACCAGGACAATGTTACCAGCAAAAACAAGTTCATTCAACTGTACTTTATAATTTGTCCATAAAATTCCTCGTTTGCCTTCTACAGTTACTTCCATCATGGCATAGTCAATGATCAGTGCAAACCCCAGTGGGGACATAATACTCCAGTTGTGATTTCTCTTACACCAGTGTAAATCGGGAACAACTCCAATGAAGTCAAATGGAGTGATAGCATTAAACCAGTGTCCATGAGATCAGAATTTGACCCAATACTCTTTTTAAATAAAAAACAACAACCCCAAAATTTAGAAAGCATGGTAATGTATTAGAACAGGACTTCATGGTAGTCCTCGTTCTGTACAGTGATGTGGGAGATATGGGTTTGGTTTCCAATCAGAAGACTAGATCCTCTGCTGGTGTAAATCAGCAATACTTCATAGATGTCAAAGTAGTGCGACTCCATTATGCCATCTGAGGATCTGGCATACAGTGTTTTACTCCCTGTGAAGGCAGACTTTGGGGAAAATGGTATATGCAGTAAGCGAGGGAGTACCTTCCATTACTTTATAGCTAATTATGGCGTGTTATTAATAGACAGTTTCCATTTTCAATCTAATGCACTGTTGATAGATAAATGTTGGCCACGAGTTCAGGGATACAAAAAGAAGAGAAATCTTGGAATACAAAATCCTTAGGGATTCAGTATGAAGGGAGGGAGTTGGGCGGGAAGCCTGGTTACAGCAACAAAACTAAACTGATGCAGTGACATCAATAGACCTTTGGCTTTATCAGTATCTTGAGTATGTATTGAAGCAATGTTCAAGAACATCTTTCAGTGACTCCAGTGGCTAGTACAACATAGTTACAACATTATAAATGGAAAGGCATTAAATCCCCTGAGGCTGTGGATATTTTAGGATTTATCCAATAATTTTTCAATTTCATGTAGCTTATTAATTTGCAGAGCTGAGCTGCTGGAAAGTGACTTTTGAACACCATTCTTACTAACAAAAAGGCAGTTATTTAAAAAGAGGAAATTGTCCCTACTGCTCCTGCCATTAAGTGGAAACAAAAATCCCTTCCCTGCCCAAGCAGTGGTAACAATAGCAGAGGCATGTAAGGTTAGAAAATAAGGTCAGTAAAATGATGATAAATGAGAATCTGGCTCACACTGTTAAATCAGTATAAGAGACAAGCAAAAATGATCAAGAGGTGGGGTTTGTTTTGATTTGGGTTTTCACATCCTTCCTGAATCAACTTCTGCAATGTGCACCAACATTAGTATCTTCCATTTTTCTCTATAATTTGCTGTTGCTTCCATCGGCTGTATGGTGTTGAGATCAATCTCTCCCAACTAAGCGGGGTTCTTAAGGTTTCTTTTGGGTGCCTTTGTTTCCTCACACCAGTTGGCTTCCACTTGATGACTTTATATGGAAATCTCTCTCTATTGGCATCCAGAGTACATGCCCCAAATACAGTAGAACTCCATTTATCCAGTCTAATTGCCAGATCAGATACTAGAGATAAACCTGAAAATGGGAAAATGATGCTGCAGTGCCATCTAGTGGCCAAAGGAGAGATCACCAGCTTCTGGGGTTTGCAGAGAGATGGGTAAGGGAAGATCTGATAAACATGGTTCGACTGTGTACTTCCTTCTGATTCTAGTGGAGGCAAGCTGTTGGATAGTCATTTCTTGGATCTTTGTTGGTAACTAAGTCTTTCCATCCAATGCCCAGGATCTTTTCGTAGGCATTCTATTTAGCAGTTGTCTAATTTTTGATCTAATCTTTTGGTAGATCACCAGTAGTGTGAAACAGGGTTGCATCTTATTTCTGCAGTTTGGGACTACCATAGACTGGATAACAAAGAAGTTGTATATTAGCAATACTAAAACTGGTACAGAATTATGTAACACTCTGGGGTTCATCCAGGCCAGTGACGGCTTCTGTCACCTTCTGCCTGGGCCGTAACTAGGGCAGGTCGAGTGGGACAGCCGCTCAGGGCACAAAATCAGTAGCGGTGGAAAAATGGGGTAGTGAAGGATCAGCCCCAATGGCATCAGCCAGAGCAGAGGGTACTCAGCCCTATCTCCCCCATGCAGGATTGGGCCCAATAGCATCAGCCAGAGCCCAGGGTGCTCACTCAGTGGGGCCCCTGGCAGGATTGGTACCAATGACCCTGGCCAGAGCAAGCTCTCCCTGCTATGCTAGGACCATGGCGGCAGCAGGTAGGCAGAGCACTGAGTGCTGCCAGCTGCCTGACCGTGGGCCTGAACAGGCATGTATTCTCATGGCCTGGGTTTCCGGAGCTGGCAGGAGTGAGTCTGTCTGTCAGCAGCAGCTGCCTGCCCCCAGCACCTGGACTGGATTCTAGGCTCACATGGCAGAACTCGGGCTGTGCAACTGTAAGCCTGTCAGCCAGAGTTGGGGCAGAGCAGCGAAGAGGAGCAAGGAGCAGCTCCACTCTGTGTGCGGTGACCATAGGGATCATGACCCAGCTTCAATGGCAGATCCCTAGGTGGCAAACATGGTGTGACCAAGCTGCTGAGAGGCAGGTGCTCAAGGGGCATGAGTACTCCAGGGAGCTCCTCTGGGAGCATATTATGGCAGCCAGGCTCCATAGGTGGCAGCTAGCTCTAGGGGGTCTCACCAGCCAGCACCAAGCTCCTTTGGTGCAGAGGCAAGTGTGCATCGGGGGCAGGGGCAATGGATTCTCCTTAAAAATGGGGGAGCCACAAGGCCTTGCCCCTTACAAGTCCCTAAACCCGGGCCAAGCCAGAGCTGTTGGAGGCAGGAGAGCAGTGCAGGAGGGGAGTGCAATCCAGTCTTGGCCAGAGAAGTTGTTGGGGAGAGGCGGAGGCAGGGTGTCAAGGAAGCATTACTCCTTATGAAAGACTAAATCAATTCCATGTTGTTTTTATTGTGACATAGCAATTATTTATATAAATCAAGGGTTCTCAAACTGTGGGTTGGGACCCCAAAGTTAGTCACAACCCCACTTTAATGGGGTTGCCAGGGCTGGCCTTAGACTTGCTGGGAACTGGGGCTGCAGGTGAAGCCCAAGCCCCACCACCTGGGGCCAAAGCCAGAGGGCTTCTGCCCGGGGTGGCAGGGCTCAGGTCACAGGATCTCCACCTGGGGCTGAAACTCTTGGATTTTGCCTTCCCTGTCCTGGGGTGGTGGGGCTTGGGCTTTTGTTTCTGCCCCCTCCCTCTTCCCCCAAGCCAGTGAGGCTCGGGTGGGCTAAAGCTTTGGTTCTCCCCTCCTAGGATCATGTAGTAATTGTTGTTGTCAGAAGGGGGTTGCAATGCAATGAAGTTTGAGAACCCCTGATATAAAAGGATTGCTATAAGTTTAAAGTTCTTTAATATGTATACCTATATCTTATCAACTCTAAAAGGTAATGTAATTTCCATGTATGAGTGTGAATCATGATATATTAGGTCAGTGGTTCTCAAATTATTTACTATCCATCCCTTCGGTTATCAAAGGAAATAAACTAGGAGGGGAAAGGGTCAACACAGTAAGAGCATAGGGTTGGCAGTTCCCCTATTTTAGAGGTGAGGGGATGGTAGAGTGGAGTCTCCATCTGAGCAGCCACAGAAAGGCATGCATTTTTGCGTGCATTAAAGGTTGTTTTGGGTTTTTTCTTTTTTCAACCTAAAATTCTCCCAAATACTCTGGCAGAGAATAGAGGAGAGTTAAAATCAAAAGACAGACTAAAAACATTTTTATTTTTAAAAAAACCTCATGATTTTTGGTCCCAATCTCATTTGATTTTTGATTTCTTGAGGTTGGTAATAGTGCATTAGATCTGTGAGCTGTACTTCAGGAAGGAACCTTGAATATTAGTTCTACTCATAACCAGTAGTAGCTGCTACTACAGTTTACTTGGGCTATGCTCTCTTTTAAATAAAGGTTATTTATCAGAATCCACCCCAGACTCCTACCTGTTACCCACCATGGAGCAGCAGAGACATCTGTGCCTGGGGCAGTTAGGGGAAAGAAGACAGGAATGTGATGAAAGACCCTTGACAAAGGTAATTTACTTTGAAACTATTTTAATTAACATTAGAGACCAAGGGTCAAATCATCCCCATTGTATTCCCATCGTCCACAGCTAAATTACATCAAGGATTAATTTGATCTGGTAACTTTATGTAAGAATATGGAATTCAAATTTTAAACATCAATTTAAATGTCAATTTTTGTTCTAGAAGATTAAAATTCTCTCTTAAAAATTAAATTTTGGGGATCAGAGGGTTTGGGGTTCAGAGGTGCATTCCTAGCTCAAATGGGATGGTCTCTATCTTCAATGCATATTCTATCATGTTGCTTCCTTCAAGTATACAGACCTCAGTAAGGATGGATGTGGGGGCTCTGGCAGGAGCTCACATGGAGAGTTTGCTGCTGTGGCGGGAGCAGATGCTCATAGTGCACAGCCTTTTATTTGAAAACAAGCTGACAACTAGCAGAGAAAATCTAAACCAATGGCTTAGCATTGGCCAGTGAGGCAACATCAACAGCAAATAGCCCAGGAAAGATGACCACCTGCTTTGTGGGAACATTTTCATTTTTAAATAAGCAAAAGTGACAATCTGGTTCAAATGGTACAGGGGAAAATAAAACTGCAGAAGAGGATGAAGAGGCTTGTCTTAAAGCAAAACCCACCGTTAATGGTGAAATCCTGGAGGTTGTAGTAGCTCAGTGATACAGCAGAACCATAATAGTTCCAACACATGAACGTTGGAGGGCAGGTGTGATTAAAAAGGGACACCCTGGTATTCTGTGGATAGAAATCAAGGTGGCTTTTTTGCTTTTGTTTTCCCTAGGTTTAACCATATAAATTGTGATCTTAGTTGCGTACATGTGAATCTAGATTAACTCCACTGAAGCCAACTCTGTTATTACACCACCAAGGAAATGTTAGTTTGACTTTTCTTTTTTGCTCATCATGATCTCTTTCTGTACGGTATAGAATTTTGAGCTTCACTGTGTTCAGAGTTCTGCGCTGACTTACCTTGGGATCATATCTCCACTGGCTCATCAGTCCTGACGTGAGCACGTTGCAGACTCCCCCATCCTTCTATCTAACAGCAAACCTCCACCCACACTTCACTAATGCTTCATAAAAATATATCATTGATGTTTCCAAACTCACCTGCTTTCCATGGCAGAGCGAGGGGAGGAGAGGTACGGGGGGTGGGGGAAGAGTGGGGAAAGATAAGGTTGCACAGTGAATTTTTTGGGTATTACAGTGGGGCCATAGTCCTTTTTAATAAAGCTTATAGCTTGTTGTGGGGCTGTCCTGGTAAATACATTTTCTTCTTAGAAAATGATCATGGGAATCTTTTAAATATTGTACCTTGTTATACTATACATAACTCAATTTGATATATTTATTGGGTTTTTGATAGCAACTTTAGATATTTGATATGGCCAGTGTCAGGAAGACTAGTTGGGTTCCAAGGCTTGGACACTCGGTGTAAAATTAAAACAAATCTCTGTGTGTATATCTACCTATATAGATATATCTTTCATCTGGTATATATTATAATATACCAGATGAAAGATCATAAAATATCATGCCCACAATCCACTTTTTTAATTCTAGGTGTTTCATTTCAAGTCTGAAATGGCATATAAACCCCAGAATTAATGAGTATTTTTGCAGATAATTTTTATCTTCTCAGTTTAAAATGTAATTTTTTATTTATTTTTTATAAAATGAGGGCTAGGTGTACTGGATCTGAAAATCCATTTTCAGTAAATCATTTTACATCAATGCACATTTGGAAAAAATACCATAAACATGAGCACCTGCTGTAAGTTAGAGGGAGTCAGATCACTCTATGGGCTTATCTGAAAGAGGGTTTTAAGACATCAACATCTTGCTAATCAGCCATTAAGTTAAGTTACAGTGCAAAATCTATAAAATGATGATCAAGAACCCATTTGCAAACTTAATATATTGCCTGGAAATAAAAAGTACACATTTATAATGGGAATTTATCAGCTAAAGAAAGTATTTGTACATAATCTAACATTTAAAAAATATTGGGGCCTGATTCTCAGATACACTAAGGTCCCTCTAAAAATTCTTGCAGTGTAAAGGTGCCTTAAAGTGGGCAGAAACTGTTTCCTGAGAATATCTCCTGTGCAGGAGCAGGCCCTCTGAGGCAGTGTATGTGCTGGTGGAAGGGCTCTACATAGGCCCCACTCTGAGCCTTCAGGGATAGATGGAGGTAGGGAGGTGTTGGGGTGTGGCCAGAGTACAGTGAACTGTATTGCACTACTCTACAGCTTCTGATGATTCCCCTCTGATGGAGGGGGGAGAGGGGCATGGGAAGCAGGGCATAAGTTGGGAGTAACCTTGAGGGTGGTTTAACTTATATCAAGGACCAGGCAGGCCACTTCATAAGTGAGTAATGCAGAGCCATGTCCAATGACCTTATGCCATATAAAGACTGTTTAAACCAGCTCACAGTCCCCTGTTTGCATGTTGAGCATGCAACAATGGATGGAATACAGACTAGGCTCTAGTTCCATGTCTCTGGGCATTTGCATTTAGAACTCCACTCTGAGAGAAGGGCAAATATATTAAAGCCATAGTTTTGTAGACATCACATATCATCCCAGAATATATCATACCTATTAAACTTGTGTAATGTATATATTTTGTTATTCTGGAAATACTTCCATCCAAGTACACCGTTTTTGGAGAAACTAGAAGTACCTGAGTCTCTGGACTTTTTTGGAAGATGGCATAATGCCAGGAAACCAACAATTTAAAAGGGAGTCTGCTGTCAATCCTTCAAATCCATAATTTCTTCTAAGTGTTTGGCGATCAGCAATGCTGATCTGAGGGTAAAATGAAGCCAATGGTGAGGAAGAGTGAGAAACTGCTTGAAGAAATCACTGATAGTGAACTTTTAAGTTCCTTGCTTTAGTTATGGTTATCATACGTGGAATGGGTACTTGTGCTACTCTTTAACACTATTGCAAATACTCTCCATAGTGCCTTCATGAAGAAATAAATACAATTACCATGGTATCTCTGAGAGCTAGATAAATCAGACTGCACTTAAACATAATAGACCTGCTTCATTCCTGATGTCTCAACTGAAGTCAGTGGAGTTACAGTAAGTGTGACTATGTCCTCTGTGAATTATTCTCCAAATGATAACAGACCAGAAAGACACATCAAAGACTACTGAAGGACAAGCTCCTTTCTATGAAGACACAATTTAGTGGGAGCTAAGAATGTGATTCATGGGGAAAAAATACACCCATAAGAATGTTATGCTAGATCCGACAATTTTAGAAGCTTTGAAAATTCAGAATAGGTCTGGATTGAATGGGAATCCTCCAGGGAACACTAGATCTGTGGTTCTCAATTTTCAAACTACAAGTCACAAAATGATGGAAAAATTATTGCACAGTCCTCCATATCTTAATTTGTTGCAAAATAATGTGGGATTAAGGTCATAGGAAGCAACAGTGGGAGAGTTTTGGGTGCTGCAGGGCAGTAAAGTGTAAAGACTTTCTGTAGGGCTATTATAGGTTGTTAGTACTGGTTGAGGGGTAGATGTGGGGCTAATGCATCTACACTGGGGTTGGTACAGATATTGGCTTATCTCCCCCCCCCCCCGCAACCTTCTTCTCACACCCACAGGTTATTTGGTCCTAGGTCAGAGCTTAATTGTGGTGGTGAAAATTGGAAGAGAGGGGTTCAGCTCTAATGTGTTTGGATGAGAAATGTAAAGGGCAGTACAGCAGAAGGAGGGAGCAAGGTGTTCTTTCCTCAGGCTCCCATTGGGTCCTAGACCATATAATTTTGCTTTTCCCCTTCCACCCCCATCAGTCAAGGGCCTGACCATTTGTGATCATTTAATCTCAGGATGTTTGTAAAATGTGAGCTAAACCCCAATATTTTCAATTTCAATAAATAAATTTCAATAAAGATAATTGTGTTCTGCCAGTCCAGGGGCTCAGCTGTGCCTTTAAGACACTGGCCCATATTGAAGGCTTTTTGGAGCTGCACAACTCCAAGAAATATTTTGCACACTGCTTCCCAGATCTCCCAGGTGCACAAGGGGAGTGACTGGGAAGCACTTATACAGAACTACTTATAACAATGTGCTTTTAAGTGCCTTCCCTTTAAGTTATGAGACTATTGCCTTGGTGTTATAGTGGTAAGTCTTCCATGTTTTGTAGTATTTGTACAGATAGATATTATGGTTAAGATTGTAAAGCTGCTTCCATAAATTTTCACTCTAAAATTTTCAGATGTTGGCCTTTTCAGTGCACAATAACTCTGAAACACTGGAACTTTTTAAATATACTAACTACATTATCAAGGCAGTATGATTGAAGTCTTCAGTCTTTTGCTACCATGGCTTTTAGTCACACTTTTGATTTGTTTAGATAACTTTTTCTGTGTTCTGTCCTCCTGGTACACAGCTGGCAATAACTGCACACTGAGTGTCTTAAGTCCCTGAATATAGTTGCCAGTGCAAACTTCTCTCCATGTCAATGTGTGTGATGACCACATTTTAAGCTAGGACAACTTGAAAGAGGGGAAGAGTGTGAGGAATTTTAAGTGTACCACTGAAACATGCAACACAATCCTTAATCACAATAGGAGGCTGTAAAATCTGTCTGAAAATTAAAACAAACAGAGAGACTTCTTTCAGAGACTTAACCTGTTCTGTGTATGAACAGCGGAAATCATACAAGAAACTCAGCAGCAGAAGCTTCAGCAAAAACAAGAGACGAACTTTCCACACTAGCAAAGAAAGAAAAAGCACTGTTACTCGTTGACCTTTTCCTAGTCCAGTGATGCAGCCACATTCTAATTGTTCAGCTTACGATTGTTCTCAGCAGAAACATTGCAAAAATGAGCTAGAACTGAAAACACTGATGGAATCTCATTTCTCTGACTCAAAATGGAAAACATCAGTTTCAAATTTAATCGCTTTTAAAAAATTAGCTCTGAGATCTGCCCTTTTCTTGTGGTTTTACAATCAGTCCTTTTTTTTTCCTAAGCCATTCCTGTGGTAAACACCTGCATAAATAATGGAAACTAAATAAAAATATTTTCTCTCTAATCCGTTAATAGTCGTGAAAGGAAAACATCTCCTTTAAGTGTGATTCAGCAGCACTCGCTGGCCATTTTATTGGTCAATGATGTGGCCATAATCATCCACACATTTGTGACTATTAAACGTGATTAGTACAACTAATTCTATGTAAGAATAAACACGACTTACTTTGAAAAAGCTCCAACCCATACAAAATGCAAACATGTATCTAGTTAACAACACAGGTTCCTATGAGCCCATCATTACAGTGCTGTATTCTCTACATCAGTGATGGGCAACCTGTGGCCCATCAGGGTAAGCTGCTGGTGGCCGCCAGACATTTTGTTTACATTTGCACGGCCGCCTGCAGCTCCCAGTTGCCACGGTTTGCTGTTCCCAGCCCATGGGAGCTGCAGGAAGTGGTGACCAGCATGTCCCTGCAGGCTGCAGATTGCCCACCACTATTCAACATTATCTCCCTAGTGAACAGAGAATCAAATCTGTCCTGGACTCCTGATCCAAAAAACATCACTTGAGTCTGCTAGTAACTTTGAGTTGGCTGGCGTGACTCAGTGAATAGGGCAGACCACAAATGAACTTCCCTCAACAACTTCTAACTCAGGGGTGGGCAAACTATGGCCTGCTGGCCGCTTCCGGTCTGTCAGATGTTTTTATGAACTGGTGATGGTGTGGCTGACCTGGTTAGGTCACAATACCCACACGAGGAAATAAGGAAACAGATCAACAGAGCCAGACGTGTACCCAGAAGCCTCCTACTGCAAGACAAACTGAAGAAAGAAACCAACAGAACTCCACTGGCCATCACATACAGTCCCCAGCTAAAACCCCTCCAATGCATCATCAGGGATCTACCACCATCTGGAAAATGATCCCACCACTTTCAAGGCTTGGGTGCAGGTGAGTCTCGCCCACAGACAACCTGCCAACCTGAAACATATTCTCACCAGTAACTGCACACCGCACCATAGATAACTCTAGCTCAGGAACCAATCCATGCACAAACCTCGATGCCAACTCTGCCTACATATTTAACCAGTGATACATCACAAGACCTAACCAGATCAGCCACACCATGACTGGTTCATTCACCTGCACATCCACCAATGCAATATATACCATCATATACCAGCAATGCCCCCTACTATGTACATCGGCCAACTGGATAGTCTCTTGGAAAAAGGATAAATGGACATAAATCAGATATTAGGAAGGGCAATATACAAAAATCTGTAGAACACTTCAACCTCCCTGGCCACACTATAGCAGATCTTAAGGTGGCCATCCTGCAGCAAAAAACTTCAGGACCAGACTTCAAGAGAAACTGCTGAGCTTCAGTCAGGGCCGGTGCAACCATTTAGGCGAACTAGGCGGTTGCCTAGGGTGCCAAGATTTTGGGGGCACCAAAAGCGGCGCCCCCCCCAAAAATTATAAATGGTTGCAGCCGCTGCTGCTGAGGGGCTGAGCTGCCGCAGCAGCAGTTGCCTGCAGCCGGCAGCCCAAGTGCCCCCGGGTCAGGGCGCCGCCTCCGCAGCCCAGCAGCCCAAGGTGTCCCCCAGTCAGGGCGCCGCAGCTGGGCAGCCCAGGGCGTCCCCCACCTGGGGTCAGTGTGCAGCCGCCGCAGCCCGGCAGCATCGGGCGCTCCCCCCAGGGTCAGGGAGCTGCCGCCGCAGCCAGGCAGCCCCGGGGCCCCCCCCTGGGGTCAGCGAGCCGCCACCGCAGCCGGGCAGCCCAGGGCGCCCCCCCGGGGTCAGGGAGCCCCTGGGGTCAGTGCGCCGCCGCCGCAGCCTGGCAGCCCAGGGCCCCCCCCCCCGGGGTCAGGGACCCTGGGGTCAGTGCGCCGCCGCCGCAGCCCGACAGCCCCGGGCGCCCCCCCCTGGGTCAGGGAGCCGCCCAGCAGCCCAGGGTGCCCCCCGCCCCAGAGACAGCGAGCCGCCTCAGCCGGGCAGCCAGGGCGCCCCCCCCCCGGGGTCAGGGAGCCCCTGGGTTCAGTGCGCCACCGCCGAGCCCGGTAGCCCAGGCGCCCCCCGCCCGGGTCAGTGAGCCACCGCCGCAGCCGGGCAGCCGGGCGCCCCCCCCCGGGGTCAGGGAGCCCCTGGGGTCAGTGCGCACCGCCGCAGCCCGGCAGCCCAGGGCGCCCCCCCCCCGGGGTCAGGGAGCCCCTGGGGTCAGTGCACCACCGCCGCAGCCCGGCAGCCCAGGGTGCCCCCCCTGGGGTCAGGGAGCCGCCGCCGCAGCCCGGAGCCCAGGTGCCCCCGCCCCCGGAGACAGCGAGCGCCGCAGCAGGCAGCCCAGGGCGCCCCCCGCCCCCGGGGTCAGTGAGCTGCCGCCACAGCCGGGCAGCCCGGGCGCCCCCCCCCCGGGTCAGGGAGCCCTGGGGTCAGTGCGCCACCGCCGCAGCCCGGCAGCCCAGGGCGCCCCCACTCCGGGGTCAGGGAGCTCTGGGGTCAGTGCGCGCGTGCCGCAGCCCAGCAGCTCAGGGCGCCCCCCCGCCCCGGGGTCAGCAAGCCGCCGCCGCAGCCGGGCAGCCCAAGGGTCCCCTGCCCAGGGAAACCCTGGGTTGCGCTGCCGCCGGAGGCGCTCTAACCCTGGGTCAGTGTGCCGCCGCTGCAGCCGGCAGCCGGGGTTTCCCTGGGTCAGGGCGCGCCGGAGGGGCGGCAGGCAGCTCCTGGGGAGCTGCCGTAGTGGCTTCTGTGGTGGTGGCTGCTCGGGTGGCTCCGGTGGAACCGCCCGCAGGCACCACTGCGGCAGCTCCACCAGAGCCGGGACCAGTGCGGGGGGCGGCGAAATTGCCGTCTGCCTGGGCGCTCAAATCCTAGCACCAGTCCTGGCTTCAGTTCATCTGCAAATTGTACACCATCAGCTCAGATTAAACAAAGACTGTGAATGGCTTGCCAACTACAAAACCAGTTTCTCCTCCCTTAGTTTTCACACCTCAACTGCTAGAACAGGCCTCATCTTCCCTGATTGAACTAACCTCATTATCTTCTCAGCTTGCTTGCATATATATACCTGCCCCTGGAAATTTCCACTACATGCATCTGACGAAGTGGGTATTCACCCAGGAAAGCTCATGCTCCAAAACGTCTGTTAGTCTATAAGGTGCCACAGGATGCTTTGCTGCTTTTACAGATCCAGACTAACACGGCTACCCCTCTGACGAGTGGAGGAATGATTATTGTAGCCTGGAAAGATCCATGCCACTATTTTTTGTTATGGAGGATATTGTACTTTAAGGGGGTGGTGACCAATGACCAATCTCTATTATTCTTATGGAGAATATTATTAAATGGAATTGTATTAGACACACTTTATCCAAACAGTTCTGCGCACATACCATCTTGCTTTCAGTAAACTGAAGGCACATTCTATGACTATCCTACACCTATTCAGTGTTTAGTTAAACCTTATTTTTCCCAGGTGCTTGCAAATCAGGGTAGGCCTTTATGTTCTAGGGAAACAGAGGATAGGCTGAGTCTTCCAAAATAGTAATGGTGTGGAGGACAGATACCCTCTTGGTATCATTATTTCTTGGAACAAACTACTTGCTTGTCCATATTCAAATAGACCACATCTCCAGAATAACCTGCTTTTGCACACTGTGCCAGTGCAGCCAATGTAGGTATCCATTAGCCTCCCTTTATGGTCCACCATGTCCTGCATAATGAATAAATAATGGCCTTTTCTGTTTATATACTCATGTGAACCATGGGAGTGGAAAGGCAGATAATGGACACATGTACCATTGATGATCCCACCCCAGTTCAGGAAGCTTGCAGGTTTTTTTAGGGGGCACTGCCCACCTTCGCCACCTCCAGATGAACCAAAGTAATCATTGTCTGACAAATTCATCACTACAGAATCTAGTTGACTTGCCAATACTGAATAGATTAGACACAGATCTCATGATCTTGGATAGCTAGCTTCCAGAGCACAATAGCTTCCTTCTTGTGGACTGGTATAGTCCCTCTCTTCCTCATTTCCTGCTGTTGAAAGGCTGGAGAGAGTTCTTCATGCAGCGTCAGGAATGTGGCCTTGCTAATGCAGAAGTTCTGTGACCACTGCTGCTCACCTTCTGCTCCTGCCAACTCCAGCTGAATTTAAGCCCTAAGGAAATTATAGCAAGAGCCCCAGCCCTCCACTCCTATTCCCCAGTGTGGCCTCTCTTCGCTTACGATAGGCTGATACAAGGGAAGTAACTTGAGGATAGATCACTCCAGTTAATTCTGTAGCAGGGACATGTCTAAACTGCAGGCGAAAGGTGAACCTGAGCACAGGCATACCCATGCAGCTTTAATGTAACTAGCACAGATAACAAGAGTAGTGTAGAAGTAGCGGCACAGGCTTCAGCATGAAATAGCAACCAGCGTACAAACCCAGCGCTGATACTCTGTGCTGAAAACCATGCCACTATGTCTAAACTGCTAGTGTTAACTCTGCTAGATAAAGTATGTCCATGCTCAATCACACTTTACACCTGCAGTGTAGACATGTCTGTGCTATAGAATTAATTAGTGTGATGTACCCTCAATTTACTTCCCTGCTGTCTGTCTATCCTGACGAAGAGAGGTCCTATTTGGGAATAACTCTGTATATCTGCATTACAACCTTAGGGTCTGATTCCCATTTTGAGTAGACATACCTGCACTAGTTCTCATTGGAGCTAACGTACCACTCTAAAACTAGTTGCATAGCTGGGGAAGTGGCAGCACAGACCAGCCACTCTGAGCATGTAACCATGGGGTTCAGGTGTATTTGTATTCAGAGCGACCAGCCTGTGGTGCCACTCATAGACTCATAGGTCAGAAGGGACCAATATGATCATCTAGTCTGACCTCCTGCACAAAGCAGGCCACAGAACCCTACCCATCCACTTTTATAACAACCCCTAACACATGACTGAGTTATTGAAGTCCTCAAAATTGTGGTTTGAAGACCTCAAGCTGCAGAGAATCTTTTTCACTACTTCCCTAAAGGGTTAGAACTTCACCTTCGTCTAATTTCAAGTCTAAACTTCCTAATATCCAGTTTGTACCCATTTGTCCTTGTGCCTACATTAGTACTAAGCTTAAATAATTCCTCTCCCTCCCTAACGTTAATCCCCCTGATATATTTATATAGAGCAAGCATATCCCCCCGGCAGCCTTCTTTTGGCCAGGCTAAACAAGCCAAGCTCTTTGAGTCTCCTTTCATAAGGCAGGTTTTCCATTCCTCGGATCATCCTAGTAGCCCGTCTCTGAACCTGTTCCAGTTTGAATTCATCCTTCTTAAACATGGACACCAGAACTGCACACAATATTCCAGGTGGGGTCTCACCAGCGCCTTATATAACGGTACTAACACCTCCTTATCCTTGCTGGAAATACCTCGCCTGATGCACCCTAAAACCGCATTTGCTTTTTTAACGGCCATATCGCATTGGCGGCTCATAGACATCCTGCTATCAACCAATACCCCAAGGTCCTTCTCCTCCTCTGTTGCTTCCAACTGATGCGTCCCCAATGTATATCTAAAATTCTTATTATTAATCCCTAAGTGCATGACCTTGCACTTTTCACTATTATATGGAATTCACCAGCAGCGACCCATTGCCCACGCTGCAGAGGAAGGCGAAAAAAACCTCCAGGGCCCCTCCCAATCCGCCCTGGAGGACAAATTCCTTCCGACCCCAAATATGCGATCAGATAACCTGAAGCATGTGGGCACGACTCACCAGCCAGCACCTCCAGGAAAGAATTCTCTGCATACTCAGATCCCATTCCCATCCAACATCCCTCACAGACCATTGAGCAGACTTATCTGCTGATAATCCAAATCAATTGCCCAAATTAAACTTAATCCCATCATATCCATCCCCTCCATATACTTATCAAGTTTAGTCTTTAAACCAGATAAAAGTCTTTTGCCCCCACACTTCCTCGGAAGGCTGTTCCAGAACTTCACTCCCCTAATGGATTAGAAACCGTCGTCTTAATTTCAATCTAAACTTCCTAATTATCCAATTTTCCCCATTTGTCCTGTGCTACATAGTACTAAGCTTAAATAATTCCCTCCCTCCCTAACGTTAATCCCCCGATATATTTATATAGAGCAAGCATATCCCCCCGCAGCCTTCTTTGGCCAGGCTAAACAAGCCAAAGCTCTTGTGAGTCTCCTTCGGATCACTTTTTTTCCCTTTCTTAAAAATAGGAACTACGTTAGCAATTCTCCAGTCGTACGGTACAACCCCCGAGTTTACCGATTGATTAAAAATTCTCGCTAACGGGCTCGCAATTTCATGCGCCAGTTCCTTTAATATCCTTGGATGGAGATTGTCCGAGCCCTCCGATTTTGTCCCATTAAGCTGTTCAAGTTTGGCCTCTACTTCAGATGCTATTTTTAGCATGCTTGCTCACATGCAAATGTGTGTATGGGAAATGGGAATCCCATTTCTCTTCTGTAATGTAGATGTAGCCTTAGAGACTTTTAAGCTAGTTTCTGTTCCAAACTGAAGGATTCAGGACTGCTCATTTTTGCCAAAGATTTAGTTCACTTTTCACACTACATTATACAGGTTGCACACACTGAAAATCTGCTAAGAGATTGAATTCACTGATTCCAAAGAAGCTACTGTTCACTTCTGTCTCAAACTAATCCCACTGTGATGGAAAGAGGTGGACAGGGAGGTGCAAATTTGATGGAGGGTAAAAGGGAGTTGGATGGAAGTAGAGGAAGTGACTCAGAGTTGGGAAAAAATAAGTGAAACAGTGAAAGCTGAGAGCCCCAGTACCCAGTCATCCCCAAGTGCTGGTATCTGCACGAACGCAGGGCTAGAATAAGCAAAATACAGTTTTGTCCTGTGATTATTTAGAAAACATAGTGAAAAATTTTGTAACGGTTAATAAATAATAAAAACCAGCAGCTACTAACCGCTTATCTTCCTCCTCCCCCTCAGCAGCGGGTGCCACACAGTCTCTTGCCCCACAGGCTAGAGACAGAGGGAGAAGCCTTCGCAGCTCCCAAGGTACGCGCACAGCAGCGGAGTGGAGGCGGAAGGAGGATGATGTTGTTGTCGACTTTTAGTTGTGTCAACAACGGAAGAAGCAGCTGCTGGAGGAGGAGGAGGAGGAGGGGACCCCACGCCCCTCCCTCTAAAAATCTAGTGCCCAAAATGTCTGTTTGGCTTCATGGGAACCCCCCGCTGGCTGCTGTGACAGAAGCACTCGCTCCCGCTCCCTTCTCGTCCTCGGTGCCTTCCCCCTGCGGGTCTCCGCTTCCCTCGCTCCCCACAGCAAACGCCTTGTCCGGTTCCAGACTCCTCACTAACGCTCTACTTCCAGCGCTCCCTCGCCTCGCCTCGCCTCCCCCAACTCAGCTCCCTCCCTCCAAGTTCTTCTCTCCCATTCGCTGCAGGCCCCTGCCTCCACAGCCAATCAGAGGGCGCGGTCGGTAGGGGTGGGCGTAGCCTCGGCTGGCTAGATCGAGGCTACCTCGTCCTTTCCCCTCCCCTCTCCTCGTCCCTCCCCCCTTGGCTTGTCCCTTTGCTGGTTACCGGCACATTTGGCTGCCCAGGCAGCCGAAGCTAGCGAGCAGCCGGAAGGAAGCCAGGAAGTGCGGAGGCGGCAGTGCAGCGGCGGCCTAGTGGCGCAGGCCGCAGCGCGGACGGGAAGGGAGTGTGAGTGAACGAGCGAGCGAGGCGGCGGCGCCGGGCAGGGGATCCCGGCAGGCCCGGGAGGAGGCCGCGCTCCTTCTCTCGCGCCATGGCCGACAACGAGAAACTGGATAACCAACGGCTGAAGAACTTCAAGAACAAAGGCCGCGACCTGGAGGTAGTTCCCACAGCACCCTGCGGGAGGGGCGGGCATGGCGGCGGGACTGGGCCGCTGTGCTCTGGCGTTTCCTAATCCCGCGCCCGCTACCACCGTCTCCCTGCTGCTGCATCAGGCGAGGGCCTGCTCTGGGGCTGAGGCCTGCGCTACCGGCTGAGGAGGGCGGCGGTGTCTTCCCCTTTCTCCTCACGAGGGGAGGGAAGGGAAGCTACTGAGGTGGGGTGGGCGCGGACTGGTTGAGTTTTTCGCTTCCTCAGCCGGGAACGGGCTGTCTTCGTCTCCTCACCCGAACAGCTGTGGGGTTGAGGGGGGCTGCCCGGAGAGTGGGGTGTGTCTGCTCTGACAGGAGAGTTAACGCCTTTCGGCATTTCCCTTCCCTGGGTGTCTCCCTTTGCTGTACACCAGGGGAAGGAACAGGGCGGGTGCTGACGGGTGTGTGGATATGGGGGTGAGGGGAGACAACTTTCTCATCCTCTCTGTAAGAAGCTGGTAGCCGCTGACACGGAGGGAGTTGCACTGACTCTTAGCTCTTCCTAGTGGCCGTGTTATGTCTTTGCTTCAGGCTTCGCCTACTTTATTTTACTGCTCCTTGTCAACATGCGATATACCCGAGGGAAGACTTCAGCCAGCACGGCAGTCGAGTTGTTTCAATATTTAATGTATTTTTGTAGTCTCAACAGGGCAATACATAGTTAAAATACAGAATATTAATTATAAACTGTTCGTTGCCCTAACGCAGGTGCAGCTACGGCATTATGGAAACAGTTAAAGTACAGTGAAATATGTTTTGTACAACCTCATGTTGGCGTGGCTCTGTTATGATTTGTGTGAAGTGCTATTTAGATATCAATCCATCCTCTTCCCAGTCAGTGATGAAAGCAGTTCTGATTTACAGTTTGGCTAACAAATACAGGATATGACTTTTCCCAGTTTGAGTAGTGAAGACCGACGACGACCCTTATTATTGTCCTGCTGGTGGTGATCCTTGTTTAAGCTATGGGAGCTGCTGCATCAGTATCATATGGGACAGAAACAATTAGTCAAGTAAGCCAGTCCTAAGCAATTCAGGGTTTCTTTAAGGAGCTGATTTTAATAGAGAATGCTTTATGAACTCCACACAGAAACTATTAGGAGCCAGTTAACATTATGGCAGTGTTCTGGCATCTTATCTGCATGAAACACCACTTAAGTGGGCATGTGTTCTCTGCCCTAACTTTCTGAATGGGCTCAACGTGTGGTCAAGCATAGTACAATCTAATGTTGAGGTGACGCAAAGGCATGGGTAGGCCTTTAGGAGGTAGGATCCAATAATGTCTAGATTTTGAACTCAGTGAAATATGCCAATATAATTTTGTACTTTTTTGTTTAACTGAAATGTTTGGGGATGTCAAATGAAATAATTGAGTGTAAAGCATTCAGGGAATAAATGATTAGTTTAACATTAAAGGATTCAGAAAAAGGGGGTTCTGCTGTCTTTGTGTAGAAAGTACCTTCCCCAATGAGGTGTTCACTGGTTGCTCTCCAAATACACACACACAAAACAAAACAAAAAAAAAAGCTGTATTATTATTCCAGAAGTGTTATTGTGAAGGTTTTTATTTAAAACAAACAAACCACATGCATTTCATTCTCTTCTATATGTTTAGTATGAAAAAGTATAATTCAGAGTTCTCTTAAATCACTACTACTTCTGATGCCTAAACATTGCATCTTAATGTTGATTCTCTAAAGTCATACTGTACATATGTTAGTCTTGAATCCTTCCCACAAAAATCATAGGCCTTTATAATTTGGATAATACATAGAAATAGAATGTGATAGTCTGTCTAGTTTTAGTTATTGATTAAATCTTAAGAGACACATCAATTTAAAGATCACCCTCGTGTTGGAAGACTTTTTACCTATATTTGTTTCAAGTAACCAGTAAGATTTCTGTTATTGAAAGCATTTAGAGGAAAATATTTCTCCTAGCTTGTTTGTTTTCGGCGTTTTATAGTAATTTAACACTGTTTTTCTTCTTTGAGAGAGAAACATTTTAAATTAGGAAAATTTGTAAAACCACAAAAATTGGCAGAGGGACTTAGTGATATGTGTAATACTGTACAGAGTTTAAAAATAGTTTTAAAATTATTAATTTCAGGTAGACTATGCTATTGGTGTGATGGAGGATTTTTTTTATCTACTGTTAAAGTAGTCTTGTGCAAAATGAAAACATTGTTAAGCTGTTAAGTCTTGTTGAATTTTAGAGACTGACATCTCTAACAAATCTTGGAACATATGCTCAGTACTTAAAATAACTACTGTGGATGATCGTTTTTCATACAATAGCTCAGGCTTGTGACTATCATTCTTATTTATTAACTGTTTATACATCACATTTTTTCGTTACAGCATGAAATGTTGATAATGGTTGCAACTGCTTTAGCAACTGTTGATGTGTTTTTGCACCTAGTTCTGGAGAAGGGGGTAAACAGCGAGGTGGCAAAGTTTGCAGATGATACTAAATTGCTCAAGATAGTTAAGAACAAAGCAGACTATGATAAACTTCAAAAAAAATCTCACAAAACTAAGTGATTGGGCAACAAAACGGCAAATGAAATTTAATATGACTAAATGTAAAGTAATACACATTGGAAAAAATAACCCCAACTATACATACAATATGATGGGGGCTAATTTAGCTACAGCGAGTCAGATAAAAGATCTTGAAGTCATCATGGATAGTTCTCTGAAGATGTCCACGCAGTGTGCAGAGGCAGTCTAAAAAGCAAACAGGATGTTAGGAATCATTAAAAAAGGGGATAGAGAATAAGAGTGAGAATATATTATTGCTCTTATATAAATCCCGGTTGTCGCCACATCTTGAATACTGTGCACTAGTGGATATGGTCCCTCATCTCAAAAAGAATTTCTATACAATGTAGAATAGGTCAGAGAAAGGGCAACTAAACATGATTAGGGGATATTGGAACGGTCCCATATATGGAAGGAAGAGATCTAAAAAGGAGGACTTGTCTTAGCTATGGTACAAGAGTGAGACTAAGGTGGGAATATGCTATATGAGTAGAGGTAAAATATACAATCTTAAGTGATGTGATGATGGGAATAAGTGGATAATGACGAAGATATTTAGTATTCCCATCACACATTGACAGAATGCAGGGTGGCTATCCAAATGATATTTGAATAGGCAGCAAGTGTTTAAAACAATACAAGAGAATTTATCTTCACGCAGACACATGTTCAGAGTTGTGGAAACTCTTACCTGTAGGGTAGGTTTGTAAGCTAGGATTATAACAGCATAAAGATAACCCCCATTAATTTATCCAGTTAGGTCATTAATGCTATTTCCAGGGATTAGGTAAAGGATATGGTGCCCATAGCCTCTGTTTCGTCAGAAGGATGGAGTGAGATGAGGAAGAGAAGTCATTGATCATTGCCTGTTAGGTGACTCCTCTGGGACACCGTGGCATTGGCAATGTCGGTAGACAGGATACTAGGCTAGATGGACTTTTGGTCTGACCTTGTAAGGCGTTTTATTTGATTATTTGATATGCTTGTTTTTAGCTAGAAAAACATTCTTCGACATAGAAATGATTTGATAATTCCAATACTGTAGTCTCTGCAAGTTAGCCATTTACCTGTAGGTTTCATTTATTTAAGAATTTCAGCTGTCCTGTCAAGATAGACAAAAAAGACATTCCAAAAGGTTTGTGCAGATTGCAAAACTAACCTGTTTGCATTTGTGTAGTGAATGCCGCAGATTAGGTAATGTGAGGTGTGAGACCGATTGAAAGAATTAGGTTGCCATGCAGGATGTATAGTGGAGAAGATAGAAAAGAAGGATAATTTGTGATTCGTGTCAAAAGTTTGTGCTTGCTGTTCGTTTTAGAGTCCAGCACCGATTGGTGACAGCCTGTATCCCCAGTAACTTTAGACTGGTTGTGTATGTGGAAAGTTTGAGTTATAGGCTTGCTATTTATAGATGTTGTTGTGTTGTTAGACGAACTTGAGAGAAAGACTTTAAAATATACTAATTCCATGCTTACTATGTTACACAACCATAGTGTCTTATACTAGACTTCAAGTACTACAGAAAATTGAGTTGGACTAGGTTTTTATTTGTGTTTGTAAACTTCATAAAAGTCCTCATACCAAGCAGCATGATAGTGTTGCTTCAAACGTCATTTACATATTAGAACTGAAGTCTGTGTTGACTTGCAGGAATATGCATACACTTGTTGTTGGTTCAGAAGTGCTAAATTATGCATCTTCGCACAGATTTTTATTTCCATCCTTGTTTCTCCAGTTAATCTGCTGTCAATGTCATCCTGATCTCTCTTCTCAAAAATCAGTCCACTGAAAGAGGTCATAGCATATTTAGCTCTTTCTTGTGCATCATCTCAGTATTAGCCATATGTAATAATGAGAGTTTAACTATTTACAAAGTAACATCAAATCCAAATTAATTCTAAATCTTGAAAAAGCCTTAGTCATAAAGTAGATAGGTTAGGTAAGGTAAGTTCTTTTACCTGGAAGGAGTAAACCAAACACCTGACCAGAGGACCAATCAGAGAACTGGATTGTTTAAAGTCAGGGGCGGGAATTTGTATACTCAGGGTCTTTTTTGTTTTCTCGGCTGTGAGTAAACAAGGTTTCCTCCTAACTCCTTCTTATTTCAAATATTATACCAAAAGTCTGTGAGTACAAAGGAACCCCAAAGCAATTCGGCTATGAGGAGCTTTGGGTTGTACGAATAGATGTGGATGGCTGTGTCTTTTTTGTTTTCTCGGCTGTGAGTAAACAAGGTTTCCTCCTAACTGCATACAAAGTATAATAAACCAATAATTCCTAAATCTTGAAAAAGCTTATTAAATGTTAAGTTGGATCTGTGCAGAGAATATTTAAAATTACAAGAAGAAGTCAACCTTCACAGAAAAGCCAGCTTTATCACACTGATCTTTTTTCTCCATAGCCATGTTAACAAAACTATATATAAAATACTATGTATGTCCATCTGCCAGGAATGAAATGGACAGCCGGGTAAGACCAATACATAAGCTTCTTCCTTAATCTTGTCATCCTGCCTTTTATACTGGAAGCATGGGTCATATGCCTGTTCTTTTTTTCTTTTATGCTTTCTTTGAGTCAGAGAGGTGAGCTGCTTTTCCATTTACTGTGAGTATAGATGAAATACCAGCCTATTCTATTTCTGGCACTTCCTCTGGATGTAGCTCTGTAAGCCTTGAAACCAAACGTTGAATCTTGCTCCACTAATACCATTTTGAGGCTGTGTATTCCCTGAAGGATTAAACCAGTGGTCTAGAACCAGGTTAAATACAAATAGTTCAGTGTCTCCGTGCTAGCTCTGTTGATTCATGTTTTGAACCCCTACAGTTTTGTCCACTCTGTGCTAGCACAGTTACATTGCTCTCTAAGTGAGTGGTCTCCAAACTTTTTGGATCGCGCACCTCTATCAGTAAAAAATTTTTGCCTATGCACCTCCTGGCGCGCTGTAGGGCTGTCTCTACCATTTTTGCCACCCCAAGCGCAGAAACAAAAAAAAACCCCACTCAGACCACTGCTCTAAGCAGCTGTGGCAGTTTCCAGAACTGGTGGTTTGTGAAAAGTTTGAAGGTCAGTGGTTTACTGAGGGACAATAATAAAATAGGTGATAGAAAAATTTGAACTATTTGTGCTGTTATCGCAGAGTCCACTGTCCACAATAGCTGTTTCAGACTGACTGTAGACAAGACCTGAGAGTCTTTCAACAATAAACTGGTTAGAGCCAAACAAAGCTTTAAGTTCCTTTCTCCTGATGGTGGTATTGGATGAGCTATTTAGACCCTTCGTAATTCTTCGTTTGTAGAGGATACTCCTACAGTGTACAGCCCTGTATTTCTTGAAACTACATATTGGGTCTTACTCCAAGTTGGTGATAGTAAGCCAGTGTTGGAATTGTTGACAGTATCCAACTCTGGATAAAGATACTATTCTTCCTGCGGTGTAGCATTGCTTTGGTTAGTTTGTAGGACCTGATTTATTATTATGCACATAGAGGGGATTGTAACTATTAACAGTCCCAATGAGATCATAGGGAGACTTTGTGGTGTTTTGAAATCCGTGGTCTAGAGTAAGGATGGAAATTTCCCTGATCTCTTGTCAAGAAGACCCCAGAATGGTATAATCACCTGTCTATAGGATCTTGATAGGTATTTAGCTTGTTAAATGACAGTCGGAGCTCTTATTAAATGGGCAAGATTGTGTCGCCTTTGTTTGAGGAAGAACCTCAAATTGTCAGGCATCAGTGTTGGGATCATGCTGTTTGAACATGTCTGTGAGGTGTGGTCTAGCGGTGTCACCATTGCCTCTCAAGTGTAAGATTTGTCAGTGCAAGTAGTTGTGATTTTTTATTTTTATTTGCCTGCCTTATCTCTGGATAGACAGCAGCATCGTGAACACAGATAAATAATTTGCCCATGAAATACTGATATCTGAGGCTGAGAGGGGGAAAAGTGGCTAATTACAAGAGGATAGTAGGGGATTGTCTATCATAGCACACCCTCAGAGTGACATTAGTCCTGAGTATGCTACAGAGAGTGCAGGCAAAAGTCTGTAGGAGGCAGATGCCAGGGATGGGGAAACTGAATCCTGGATTTGGAGCAGGCATCAGGGAACCATCTCAGGCAAATTTGTTTCCTTTTAAGATGTCTGTTTGCTTCTTACTAATATGTAAGTATATGCAATAAAAAATTAAAAATGTTCTCCAAATTGGAGATTGAACTTTCAGTCCAAGGTCCTGTGCTGCAGCCTAGAAGCACACAGTTAAGGAAGGGACTGGAAAGATGGCTTTTGTGTTCTGAACTGGGTCAGTCCCATAATTTAGCTTAAAGCAAACTACTCTAAATTCCATTAGCTATAGTTACTGGGGATCAGCATGAAATAAGGTTGCCTCCTTCCCTCAATATGCCTTCTTTAGGTCTGTAATTTGTCAATGGTGTGGCATAAAGTGAATCTACAGGAGGATCTGGCCTCCAATTTCCTGAACTCAAAGTCTGCTGCACTGCTTCTGCCAGAGATCACTTATTTAGGCCAGGTCTACACTGCGACTTTAAATCGGTTTAATGGCCGATATACCGATTTAACGCTGTATCCGTTCACACGACGTCGTCATTAATATCGAGTTAAACGGCTCCTTAAATCGATTTCGAACTCCTCCCAACGAGAGGTAGTAGCGCTAAATTCGATAGTTGATAACTCGGATTAGGGTTCATGTGGACGGAAATCGACGTTATTGGCCTCCGGGCGGCATCCCAGAGTGCAGCACTGACCGCTCTGGACAGCAATCTGAACTCGGATGCAGCGGGCAGGTAAACAGGAAAGCCCCGCGAACTTTTGAATTACATTTCCTGCTTGCCCAGCGTGGAGCTCTGATCAGCACGGCTGGCGATGCAGTTTGAAATCGAAAAAGAGCTCCAGCATAGACCGTACGGAGATACTAGGTCTGATCGCTGTATGGGGAGACAAATCTGTTTATCCGCTTCCGTTACAGGACACGAAATGCCAAAGCGTTTTGAAAATAAAAAATCCAGATACACAGCGCTGGTATGGTGACAAGCGTAACGGGAAGCCCGAGACTCAAATGGACGTCTCATGAAGTGGAAGGGAGGGCGGTACTGAGGACTCCAGCTATCCACAGTCCAACAGCAGTCTCTGAAAATTATTTGCATTCTTGGCTGAGCTCCAATGTCTGTAGGTTCAAACACAGTGTCTGGCGTGGTTTCAGGGAAACAGACTCCTACAGTTTTATTTCCCCCACCACCACGTGAAAAAAAAAAGAGGAAAGATTGCTTTTGGCTATGGCGTTTTGCCTCATGCACTCCGCGAAAAAGGCGGCCAAGGGTTGTCTGCGCCCTTCACAAAGGGAGGGGTGAGGCTAGTACCCAGCACCACCAGCGGTGGCAGTGTTTTCTGCCCCCATCAGGCACTGTGCTCATCAACACGGAAAGTGGGAACTATGGGATAGCTGAGGAAGCTACCCACATGCACCGCTCCTGAAATCGATGGTAGCTTTGGACCATGGACGCAAACAATCGATTTCGGGATCCCACTGTGGACGCACTAAACCGATTTTATTAGATCTGTTTTGTAATATCGGTTTAAGCTAATTCGAAATAATCGTGCAGTGTAGACGTACCCATAGTCTTGGCTTTCCAACAGAAGTAATAGAGGTGCAGGAGAGCAGAGTAATGCTAATATCACAGAAGGTGTACATCTGCAAATCGGAGGAATTTGGCACCTAGATACCATAGTGATGGGCATGTTTGAAAGCTGTAGTTTGAGATGTACCACCAGACGAGGACACCTGCGTTAGTGCTAGTATCAGTTTAACAAATGATTGTAAGAGAAGCTTTTATCAGTGCCTGTGTATCATGTCATGCCAATCAAGAAATTTGAATTAAAACTGTTAAAAACTACTAAACACTGTATATATTTTTTAAGTTTTAATCAGCTATCACTTATATTTGATTCACAACTATTGTGCATATATTCCCATAAAAACATGTAAATGGATGATTATAATTCCTTATCTCATCCTGTGTGTTTTTTTTAATTTGCCACCAGTTCAGATGTAGAAGAGAGAACCAAATTCTTTGTCAAACTGACAGTTGTTTCTTGTCTTTCCGCTTACTAGGTTACGTTACGGAATTCTAACTATTGTTTCCATATGCTAATTTATCAGTAGTATTACATGTCCAATAAAGTTGTTGCTTCATGTTCTCAAAATACTTGGAGATGTCACCTTCTTTTACTCTATTTGCAGTATGCTTTAGACAGTTCCCTTTGGTTCTCTTTACCATTTAATGTCATGTGGAATAGCTGAGAAAAGCTTATTTTGATAGTAGAGCTGGAGTTATTAAATAAGTATATATTCCTGAAACTAGCAACCTTTTTCAGTTTAATGGTAGTGTTAAAGATCAAATATTATTGTTGGTCTATTTTTATAGGGCATTGCATTTTTGTAGGCTTAACCTTGAGGATTGCCACATCAACTCGTCTATAAATCCAAGCTGTACAACTGGATTTCCTATTCAGTTATTTTAGTAACTTCAGTGTAAAAATCCTTGTTTTTAATTGATTTCCCTATTATATGTTTAAAGCTTTCTAAATATGTACTGCCTACTTGCTGTTCCTAGACTAGGTGCTTTTATGTTGTAGGACACAGTGTACTTATAGATTGTGGCTCTTGTCTGGTTGTCCTAGGTGATGCAGCTGTGCTCCAGAGGGTCTTCTGCTGTGTTTTTGATACATTAAGCCAATATAGTTTCTGAATCCTGTGTCCAGTGTCTGTTACACTCTTATCAGTGTTCATTTCTTGTACACAAATATGTAAAATAACTTTCCTGTGTTCTGCCTCCTTGTAAAACCTATTTTTTAAAACAACATTTTGTAACATACTTAACTATGAGAGTTGAAGCAGGGAATAGAACAAATGGTTTAATTGCATTAGGTATGATTTTTGCTTTTTGCGTCTCATTGCGTGCCTCATTCTGAATTGGTCCACAGGCAATGAAAGAATCATCCAAAGGCCAAAGGGATCTTGATTATATTGTCTTGGAATGGGAAGGAAATAGTGTTGCAATTTTTTCTTCCCTGTTTTGTTCGTCTGGCTGGCCAAAAAGGAAAAGTCAGTTTGTCACCTGTTACTGTTACAGAATGAATGTCATGTGTCTTACCCAGCTCTTCTGAAATAGTTTTACATTATAGTGAAACGTATTATTTTTACAAGAATACAAACCATAATCACCTGTATCTGTCTCACTCAAACTTCAAGTCCTTGTCTTTTAAAGCTTTGGCAGTTCCTCTGCTCTGCGTAAACCTTACTCCCAATGGTTTCCTTCTCCTTTTCCACTCTGTTCTTATGCTTGGAAGTCTTCAGCTTCTTGAGCAAGTCAACCATTCTTTCTTCATTCGATTCTCTCATTTAAAACAGTTCTCAATTCTCCTTTTCTAATTCACCGTAGAAACAAATTTTTAAGAAACAGCTTGAGATCTCATTACAGAAAGAAACAAAAACTAGTATCTTGTCATTTTTGCTAGATTTTATAAAATATGTAATAGCTATCGTTAAATTGACATTCAACATGAAATGAAGAGTTACAAGTATTTTCAGGTACTGCATTAGCACCTAGATCATCCTGCCAATTTCTGTAATTTTACAATCACATTTTCTATTTTCAAATGTTTCTCTCCTCTGTGACTGTGTGAAAGATGCAAAGAAACAAGGAATTGACTTATCAGGAAATGTGGTGAAACTGGCTACACAAAGTACTGATGAATGCTCAAAGTAAACTGAAAATAATTTCTCTAATCATTCTATTATAGTAATTTTAGTTGTATTTGTAACGTAACAGTAAACCATTTTCAGACAAATGTTTTTTCTAAGTTAAATATTTGTCAGTGCCCTTTATTCTAAACTGTTCGTGTGTGCAGTACTTTAATAACCAAACTACTTAATCTCCTATGCTAATATCTGTTTATGCACAAGTGTGTGAAATTTTGAATTTTTACTTTTAAACATCTGGAAAAATCTGACACATTCACAAATACATGTTGAATGATGCAGGCTCCTTTGAAGCCTTTGCATGCACTCAGGCTATGCATGGTTTACAGGAGCCGTGGCCTCAGCCAAGTATGTATCAGGACAGAACATTCTACTTCTGTCTAATAAATAGATCTATATTACAAAATTTGTTTTTCTTTTTAAAAATCTCTATTTTTACTTTACTAAAATCTTGATAAATCTTTACGGTTGCAAAGTGAAGCATTCTGGCCAGGAAAAGCTAATGCTGAGGTTGCCTGCACAACCTTCACTTTTACCTCTGTGTGTATGCTAGTATTTTAATTACACAATCATCTGCCAATCTATATATTCAACAAGGCAGACATTCTACATATGTAATACTATCTGTATAATGAAGGTGTACATAATAAAAAAAACAACATAGTACAGTCCTTCAGACAGTTAAGTATGGATCAAATTTTATTTGCCATTTCCGCAATATAAATAGATCCACTGAATTGATGGACTTACACAGCTGTGAAATCAGTAACAAAGTAGGTTTGGACACTGCACAGGCTGGACAATGTACAGTGAGTGAGGCAGGGATTAGTAGAAAGTTAAGTAGAATTTGGCTCATTCACAGTGTACCATCCAAGGTATGTTCAAGATGTTGAATTATAGTATCGATACTATAATTAATGCATATGCACGAGGGGGTTAGTTAAAGTTGTATCAGCAGCCTCAACATTTGCATTGCCTGACATTTGAGGGATTCCATTTGCAACTTAAACTTTCAAATGTCTGTTATTTAATGCCACTGGTAAATCAGAAGAGTGTCAAGCATGCCATTTTGTAATTATATACAATTATTTACAAGTATTGTTCCTGAGAAATTACTAGGTATTGTATTCATGGCACAACCAAAGAAATTAAAGCTCAGGCTTGATCTACTCTAAAACATAGCTATGTCACTCAAGGGTATAAAAAGTTCACAGCTCAGAGATACGTAGTTAAGCTGTCCTATGCCCTGATATAAACACTTCTAGGTCAATGGGAAGAGTTCTTTCATTGACCTAGCTACCTCCTCTCGAAGTGGATTTACTACAGCAATTGAAAAACCCCTTCCCTTACTGAAACAAAGGTCTGCACTACAGCGCCACAGTGCCGTAGCTGCAGCACCGTAACTGTGCTTCTGTAGTGCTTGTAGCATAGATATAGTCTCTGATTTAAACAGCTATTTCCCCAGGTTATGTTAGTCGTTTTGTCCCAAGAACTACTCTTAATCTTTAAGTGCCTCTTTGAGTACTGGTGAATAGTTACAAGTGGTACATCAGTTTTCACAAGTGTAACTTAACATTAGAATATTTTAATACAGCTAGTCCAGTTTAACTCTGAAATAAACGTATTCTGAAAACCCAAACCCAGAAAGGGCTATACAGTTCTATCTGGAAAATTGTGAAATAAATTAAAAGGCTCTGTGCAAAATTATCATACTCTTTATTGGCATGTAATGATATTTATAAAAATGGGGTTTTGTTACCATATTTTCTGATATAAACAATTTATTCCCCTCACTTCCCCCCTTACATAATTTATTCCCTTGTTTCCATATACTTTTCCTGTTGTTGGATAGTCCCTTTATTAGTTTGTGTTTTGGACAAATAGGACTGAGGAAATTTATGCAAGTGTTGAGCAGATGATATACAGCAAAAATAATGTAGGTATTATGTTAAGTAATAGAAACAGAGATATATTTGTATTTAATGCTAGTTTTCTGTTCCAAAATAAAATCCCAGACTGATGAATCGAAAGTAGTTACCTAGTCTCTTTCTACATTTTTTTAAAAAATTAAAGATGTCTTCTAAAAGTAAAATATTTAGAAAGCTGTCGAAGCATGTTAAATCACATCACAATGATTTGGTCCAGGTTAGGAATATGCTGTAATTATTTTATCTTAAACTTTTCAGACTATGAGAAGACAACGAAATGAAGTTGTCGTGGAGTTAAGAAAGGTAAAATGGATTAGTGTTTTTACTAAATATAACTTCTATGTCTCAGGCATTTGAGTAGAAATTACAGAAGTTTTTTGTGTCTGAGGCAAAGACAATCATAGTGCTTGCTTTTTTTTTTATAGATCATTTAAAAGGATGTTGTCAAATATTATTTGTCTTTTCAGGGTCTATGTAAAGACACTCACATTTTTGGCGGGGAGGGAAGCTTCAAAGCAGATCCTACCAAGTTCAGGAACTAAAATGCACATTAGTTGTTTATCTACAAATAAACGACTAACTTCATTTCATTTAAACTAGTTACACAAAGATCTTTTAGTTGGAACATCCCTTTGGATGTTGCCTCACTGATAACCAGTCCGTGCATTACCCTTTATTTGCTTCCTGTCCCTAATAACACTAATCACTGGGCTGTTCCCACTAGCCCCATCCCATCTACTGGGTTTCAGTGACATAGGCGAATTAATTTTGGTTTCTTCCTCACATGAAGAATTAGGGCTTTAAGGAATATTTCAATCTCTGTGTTGCTGAAATCATCCTCCACCAATACTCACTGTTAATCCTGACCTCACTCCTTATCTTAAGATTTGGATAAACTTCGGTCCTAATAATTCTCAAGAATGACAGTGGACTCTTTTTACTTGTAACTTACCAAGGATCATAACTTTTCCTTAACACTTGCAAATAGATAAGCATGTAATAGGTTTGACTTGATTATGGGAAGGGCAAAAAATCCTAAAATGTCCATACTCTGTAGCGAGGAAAGATATTCCTGACATCAGCAGTCAGCTGTAGCCCAAAATATACAGGGAGGCAAGAGTTAAAAGCTGTAATTCTTCAACATATATTGTTGCCACTTAAGCAAAATAAAATCACCATGGGAGAGATGGCTGGGGTGACCTTTTAGTGATAGGAAATGTGTACACTATTTTGTCTTCCCATTTGGGGAGGAGACCAGCAGGGCTGCCCGGGGGGTGAGGGGGAGCAGGTGGAGCAATAGGCCACAGGCCCCACAGGGACCCCCACGAGAATATAGTATTCTGTAGTATTGCAACTTTTTTTTCTATGGAAGGAGCCTCAAAATTACTTTGCCCCAGGCCCCCTGAGTCCTCTGGGCAGCCCTGGAGACAAGTGTACTGAACTGGCAAGCATCACACTCATGGATCAGGGCTGTTAGGGAACCTAGAACTTGGACATAGTGAGGAAAGAAGGATGACAACAAAATTGTCCTGTTGCGGTTGGCAGGTATTAAAAAATTAAAACTAGTATGAGCATCCTACAATAAGCTAATATGATGGAAAAAAATTAGGAAAGCAGTCAAACTTATTTAAATACTTTTAGTGGGTGACAGCAAGAGATTTGAAACCATACACTGAAAAATACATTGTTGGGGGGATTTTTTGGTTTTTTTTTTTTTTTTTTTTTTTTAAGTAGCTGCTATGAAAATGCAGAATGTTTACACAGTATTGGGATAGTGAAATATGTTTGGAAAGTATGTTAACTTTCACTTAAGCATGGAAATGAATTTAAGATGTCTAAGTCTTTTTTCAAGTGGAATACTAGTATTTGCCAAGCTTTGCTTTTTCAACGCTTGAATCCATATTTTCGGGCTCTCAAACCCCATGATGCGCCATAATAGTCATGACACATTTTCTGATACCAGACTACTGATTTGTTTGCTCTGAAATCTGAACAGCATTTCCACAAAGATTTTGATGCTGGGAGGAAAGTCTTCAAATTCCTTCTATACGACAGCAATAAGTGCCAAGTTTGGAACAAAATAAAAGTAGTGTTCAGTTTAGTATAATTTTAGATGAAGCAAAAGGTGTAGAAGCTAAAACTCTAGATGTTGGGACTGGGGGAGTATAAGCCATTAGAACTCTGAGGGAAAAAAATCTTAGGACAAAATGTACTAGTTTTAAGATTAATAGAAAATAAATGCAGTGAATTTAGTGGTTTCAGTGATGAATATAGACACCTGAGTTGGATATAGGTCATGTCACATATAGTAAAATCTTACATGGCTGTAGCAATAATCAAGAGATGGCTGTCCTGTTCCTTGGGAAGGTATGAATGGTGAGCGATCATCTTAGTCACATACTTTGATGCTTGGCTTGAATGTCTGAGGATTAATAGTACCAGTGAAATACTTTTTTTTAAGTTGTGGGTAAAAGTAAGTCGTCTCAGCTTTTGCGGGGAAAAAAAATAAAATAAAACTGCAAAACCCAGAAAATTTATTTTTCTTTAAAGAATAAGAGAGATGAACACCTGTTAAAGAGAAGAAATGTACCCCATGAAGATATCTGTGAAGATTCAGATATAGATGGCGATTTCAGAGTGGTAAGAATTAACACTGTCTGAAGTTTATTTCTTAACTTTTTTAAAAAAGTGTACCTAACTGGTTTTTTTCGCCCCCCAGCAAAACACCTCATTGGAGGCAATAGTTCAGGTAAAAATATTTATTTTTCTCTGAACTTTTTTGGCTTAATGACAAATGTAAAATGGCTGAATTCTAAGTTGTTGATTTTATTGTAGAATGCTTCAAGTGACAACCAGGGTATCCAGTTAAGTGCAGTGCAGGCTGCAAGGTAAGAGCACAGTTTATTCAGCTTTGTTGTTTCTACCCTTGCAGCTTATATAGTGCTATTAAATTAAGAAAATCATGAATCCTTGCACTAGTAGATAGAATGATGATGTCCTCTACAGATCAAGTTCACCAAATATTAGTGCTGTAATAAAATACCCTGTGTGTAAACTTTATTAAACCAAACTGACATAACGTAGATATTAAGATTTAATTTTCACATGAATATGTATCAAGAACTCTAGGATTTGAGTAAATGCCATACTCCTGACTTTCAAAATAAATGGAGTAAAGATCCTACTTGATTTCATATGTATAAATAGTCATTGGACACAGTTTCCCTGTAATTTAATTAAGTTGTCTGAGGCGGAGAACATCTTTTCCGAGAAGGTGTTTAAATCATTACAAGATTACCAGATTTCTAACAAGTTAGGCTAATTGGCAAATACTTGAAGACACTTGAAGGTAATGATACCTTTGAACCTCTTAACTGGTCAAGTAGCAGTTTTTGAGCTCTTTACTGTAAAGTCTTGTCTACATGAGAAAGTTGCACCAGTTTAACTTGGTGATTTTTAAAACCTATTTAGTTAAACTGGTGCATGGCTGTATGGACACTTGTTTCTGTTTAAACCAAAGAAGGAATGTTTTTGAAGTAAACTGAAACATGACAGGTTTAAATGGAAATAAGACAGTCCACATAGTCTTTTACACTGATTAAACTGGTTTAGAAACAATTTAAAGTTAATTTAGTGCAACTTGTGCATGTAGACAAGGCCTACAAGGAGAGGTCCTTTTTAATGTTAAAATAAGGTGTGAAAGCTATTTAGTTTTTTCTCTTATACTGCTCTGCCACCTTAGACAGCATCTGAAGCTTGAGCAGAAGGGAGGTTGTGAACTACCTGTAATTTCCTGAAACACACATAACAAGGACAGAGCATTGTTTGAACAGAAGCAGTTACAAATAATTGGAGTTAACTGATTCTTGGAGCCAGGGTCATGAGTTACCTGAGAGGACAGAAAATAAATTTGTTGTAGTTTTTGAGTAAACCTAAACTGAGCTGTATTTTGCCATTGAAAGAGTGAATATTGGTGGTTTTTTGTAGGAACTAGGGGTATGTATTGTAATCAATCCTAGGATAACTTGTCTGTCCATCTACATCTCTCCTAAAAAGGAAGCTTTTCTTCTTAGTTGGCAGTATAAATATACATCTGCAGTAACATCACACAGCATTTAGAAACTTTAAATATTCAGAGCCCCTGACCAGGTTGTATTAAGACATTTTCACTGTGCAGACTCTTTACTTGCCAGTTTAAGGCAGTGTCTGCTGGTAGTGTTCAGGATTGGAAGCAGCAGCAGTCAGTCACAGCTACTTTCTTGTCTAGCATGTCCACGGTCCCCCTCTGGGGAGACAGTTTGGTGTGGGCTGGGACATGAGGAAAGGAATGTGCTTCTGATATCCCCTTTCCTTCCCCCCCCGCCCCCACTCCCTTTATTCGTCTGAAGCAGTCCCACTTGGATTCCCTACAGGCCTTCGCTCACCTCATGGGTGTTGAAAAGAGAGGTTAAAGGAGTTAAAGTTCAAGTGGGTTTGTACTCCCTCCTTCCTAGCAGCATGTGCATTTGTATTAGGGCTGTTGATTAATCGGAGTTAACTCATGCGATTAACTCAAAAAAATTAATCGTGATTAATCACAGTTTTATTTGCACTGTTAAACAATAGAATACCAACTGATATTTATTAAATATTTTGGATGTTTTTCTACATTTTCATATATATTGTATTCTGTGTTGTAATTGAAATCTAAGTATATATTATTTCTTATAAAAAATAGTATTTTTGATTCGCCTCATACAAGTACTGTAGTGCAATCTTTTGTCTTGAAAGTGCAATTTACAAATGTAGATTTTTTTTATTTTTATTTTCTTTGGTTCTATAACTACACTCAAAAACAATGTAAAACTTCAGAGTCTACAAGTCCACTCAGTCCTACTTGTTCAGCCAACTGCTAAGACAAACAAGTTGTTTGTTTACATTTATGGAAGATAATGCTGCCCTCTCCTTATTTACAATGACACCAGAAAGTAAGGACAGGCATTTGCATGGTACTTCTGTAGCTGGAATTGCAAGGTATTTGTGCTAGATATGCTAAACATTCATATGCCTTTCCATGCTTCAGCCACCCATTCCAGAGGACATGTTTCCATGCTGATGACACTCATTAAAAAAAATAATGCCTTAATTAAATTTGTTACTGAACTCTTTGGAGGAGAATTGTATGTCCCCTGCTCTGTTTAACCTGCCTTCTGCCATATATTGTATGTTATAGCAGACTTGGATGATGACCCAGCACATGTTGTTCTTTAAGAATGCTTTCACTGCTTATTTGGCAAAACGCAAAGAAGGTACTAATGTGCAATTCCTAAAGATAGCTACAGCACTTGACTCCAGGTTTAAGATTCTGAAGTGCCTTCCAGAATCTGAGAGAGACGAGGTGCAGAGCATGCTTTCAGAAGTCTTAAAAAAGCATCACTCCAATGTGGGAACTACAGAACCGGGACCACCAAAAAAGAAAATCAAGCTTCTGCTGGTGACATCTGACTCAGATAATGAAAATGAATATGCGTCGGTTCGCGCTGCTTTGGATTGTTATCGAACAGAACCCATCATCAGCATGGATGCCTGTCCTCTAGGAATGGTGATTTGAAGCATGAAGGGACATACAAATCTTTAGTGCATCTGGCACATAAATATCTTGTGACATCGGATACAACATGAGAATGCCTGTTCGGACTTTCAGATGAGATTGTAAACAAGAAGCCGGCAGCATTATCTCCTGCAAATGTAAACAAAGCTGTTTGTCTGAGTGATTGGGTGAACAAGAATTAGGACTGAGTGGACTTGCAGGCTCTAAAATTTTACATTGTTTTATTTTTTAATGTAGTTTTTTGTCCATAATTCTACACTTATAAGTTCAACTTTCATGACAGATTGCACTACAGAACTTGTATGAGGTGAATTGAAAAATACTATTACTTTTGGTTTTTTACAGTACAAATACTCGTAATCAAAAATAAATATAAAGTGAGTACTCCACTGTGTTGTAATTGAAATCAGTATATTTTAAAATGTAGAAAACATCCAAAAATATTAAAATAAATGGTATTCTCTTTTTTTAATTGTGCAGTTAATTTTTTTTAATTGCATGACTGCTCTAATTTTTATCCCCCACACACTGACTCTTTAGTGAGGAAGAGGGAGGAAAGCATATTCGGGCAGCCAATACCTTGCCTCTTATCCTCTGCTCCAGCTGGGGAGATAATGCAGGGGAGGGACATGTGGATGACTGACTTACTTCTGTCATGGGTTCACCAGGAGGACAAAACAGGTGTTCTGCTACTACTCTAAAGAGTATGACTGTTGAGTTGAAGAGATGGTGGGATTGGCTGAAATAGTAGCTAAGTACACAACTTTTCAGCAGTGCTTAATTCACTCATTTTTAAAAACTCCTATTTGACTTTAGGGGATTTGTCTGCAAATTTCATATTTTCTCCTTTGTTCCTAAACAGGAAGCTTCTTTCCAGTGATCGCAATCCACCTATTGATGACTTAATAAAATCTGGAATACTACCTATTTTAGTGCACTGTCTTGAAAGAGATGACAAGTGAGTGTGTTACTTTTTTAAAAGAAAGTACTTGTAGGAAAAATTAATTGTTTTGGGAAGATTTCATAGAAATCCTTTGACAAAACAATTCATGCAAGCATTTGCAAGTGCTCATGTTAAGATACTGTGTTAGATTCAGATAGTTTTACTGTAATACAGAACATTTTCTAACTTTACGCTTTTATTTGTAGTCCTTCTTTACAGTTTGAAGCTGCATGGGCTTTGACAAACATTGCATCTGGAACCTCTGAACAAACACAGGCTGTAGTTCAATCTAGTAAGTTGATCAGTTTTGATGATGATGCATTTCATGTGCACATTGTAATTTCTTCAAAAATATGAGGCTCAAGTGATGATTTTAAAAAGCACCTACACCCTATCTGTCTTCCTCAAATATTCACCAATCTACACTATGTAGGTCTGGTACTTTTATATGATAGCCAGGATGGTTGAAACTGAATTGTCAATCACAGGCACATCGCAGAAGGACCTGCCCAGGAAGTCTCCTGCCAGAAATTCTACCCCTTCTCTGGCAAGCAGCATCAGTTGAAGCACACATCTGCTTTTGTTCTTCATTTTCTCAGATTTTAAATTCATTTGGGTTTCCTGAGGGTGAGTAATCTCTTGTGGGAACTCACACTATTTTAGCAGAGTTAATATCTGCTGGTTTTCCAGTTTTCAAGTGCTATTTTTTAACTTTTTTCTTCACAATTAAGAAGGATTCCCTACCTAATTTTGAAGGGGGAGCAAAAGGTACAGTCCAAGTACAGAGGGTGCCTCTGAGGGAATTTACTTCCAAGATCTCACACAAGATAAAATGGTGCCTGTATGTTCGGGAATCTGAAGTTAGGAAGGAAGTTTATTGTATTTGCAATCCATGTTGCCAGATGAAACAGAAGATTGTTTTATGGTTCTGTGCCCTACATATTTCTTTTAAATCTACTTGAACATCAACTTGTGAGAACAGAGCTCTTCTCTAGTTTTGAATTTGCCAGATAAAATAATTGTGCTGCTTGAGATCTGAATATAGAATCACTGCCATGTTCAAGCAAGTTTTTGTAGTTGAATCAAATTTACTTCCTATTCTCTTCTAATTCCTCATGGATCTGCTATTGTAAATAAGGAAAAGGTTGTTATAAACAGAGAAGGAAAAAACCGAAGTCCACACAACTAAAAAAGAGAAGAGGAGGAAGTATCAAAATATTATTGAAATACAGAGACAGTGTGATCAAATTTTACTGCACTATAAACTGTCAATGCTGGAGATGCTGAATTGCCAACAGTGTGAAAGGGCAGGGGAAACTTTTCCACTCAAGAAATTTAATGTGTGAAAACCCCACATTAAAAACTGTTTTCTTATTCTTAAATATTTAATCAAAATGTAGAATTGACTCAATGTGGCAGTGGTTTTCAAACTGGGGTACACATAAGCTCTAATCGGGGTACGCAGGAAAAATCCTGTAATGGTGCTTAATGTATTCTCTCTCCCATTTCCCTTCGCCGCCTCACCCCTACCCCCCTGGCTGTTTTCATAGCTATATTATGACCCAGTGTCAGATGGGGGTATCCTAGAAGATTAGGGTTGGAAGAGACCTCAGGAGGTACTCTAGTCCAACCCCTTGCTCAAAGCAGGACCAATCCCAACTATGCGATAGACTACTCAAGGGTTCTCAAACTGAGGGTCATGACAACCTCGTGACCCACTGAGTGATTACTTGGGGATTGTGAGCTGTCAGCCTCCACCCCAAACCCCGCTTCGCCTCTAGCATTTATAATAGTTATAAATTAAAAAGCGCTTTTTAAAATATTTAAGGGGGGTTGCACTCAGAGGCTTGCTGTGTGAAAGGGGTCACCAGGTTCATCCCTAGGGCGGTTCGGGGCCTGTGGCTGAAGTGACGAATCAGTTACTTCTGGGACCCACTGCACCGGCTACCAGGTAGGGGAGGTGTTGTGCCTCCCCAAGCAGCCAGGTGTGGCTCCCCCCCCCCCCCCCAGCCCTTCCTTCAGCAGTGTTGCTGGTCTCCAGGGGACTGGGACCATGCATGCCTGGGGTTAGGGAGGTGCCATCGCAAGCTCTCCCTCCCAGTGCACTCTCCCTCGGGTGGAAGGGATATGGCTGGAGGCTAGCCTCCCCCAGCCAGCAGTTCACACAGTGCAAATCCGTGCTGGCCCGTGGGGCCTGGAGTAGTTGCCCTGATTCGCCGTACCCTAGGGACAGCTTTGGGGGTCACCAACACAGAAGTTTGAGAATCACAATTTGAAAACAGGTACACAGCCTAAAAAGTTTGAAAACCACTGCAATAAGGGAAAGTGCTGTGCTTAAACTCTACAGTCTGGTCTGAGTGATGAAATTAATGTTAGCTTGATGACTAGGTTGACACAGGCATAAATAATTCTAATTTAATTTTTTATTTGCTTTATCTTTTGATAGAGAAATAAAATCCTTATTTATTGTGATAAATCTGACCACTTGACAATAACATAATCTGTTAACTCTTGGATTTGCTTTTAAAATACAAAATTAAAATGGATTTTATTTAAAGTTGTTGTTTTTTTTTGTTTGTTAATATGAATTTTGTAGCAAAATTTAGAGCCAACTTCTTGGTCTGGGAAGCTGAGAGCTAACAAAGCAGCGAAAATGCTGGAGGGCAAAAAAGATCTTTCCATAGAAGTAATAGATTAATCCTGAATTTCAAATTTTAAAGTACTACGTAAGCAAATCCAAGGCAAATATTTCACAGAATTAACCAGTGTAAAGATCACAGATCTTTAAACAAATTTTTTACGTTGTCTTCAGCTCTTCATCTGAGAACGTTTGTGTTTAGTTAGAGAATGAATCTGTGTTGTGAAATAGCAGTTGGTTACAAAATTCATTATCGTTCTCTTTTGGGGCATTGTTAAAGTCCACTGAAATCAGTGTAGGATCCTGTTGAGTTCAAAGCAGTTGGATTGAACTGTCAAAGAGCAGATGTTTTCTCTTAATATTAATATGCCCCCTCTCGATACAATTTAGATTGCTGCAAGTGTATCTTGGTTCGGTTTTGTATGTTACCACACAATACAAAGTATACAGTGCTCACTTCATTATTTTTATGACAAATATTTGTCCTGTAAAAATGATAAACAAAAGAAATAGTATTTTTCGATTCACCTCATGCAAGTATTGTAGTATAGTCTCTTTATCGTGAAAGTGTAATTTATAAATGCTTATTTATTACATAACTGCACTCAAAAACAAAACAATGTAAAACGTTTGAGTCCACTCAGTTCTACTTCTTGTTCAACCAATTGCTAAGACAAACAAGTTTGTTTACATTTACAGGAGATATTGTAAATAAGATGCAGGCAGTACTGTCACCTGGAAATGAGAACAGGCGTTCGCATGGCACTTTTGTAGCTGGCATTGCAAGGTATTTACATGCCAGTTATGCTAAACATTCATATGCCCCTTCATGCTTCAGCCATCATTTCAGAGGACATGCTTCCATACTGATGATACTCGTTAAAAAAATAATGCATTAATTAAATTTGTGACTGAACTCCTTGGGGAAGGATTGTATGTCTCCAGTTCTGTTTTACCCACGTTCTGCCATGTTTCATGTTATGGCAGTCTTGGATGATGACCCAGCACATGTTCGTTTTAAGAACACTTTCACAGCAGATTTGACAAAACACAAGGTACCAGTGTGAGATTTCTAAAAATAGCTACAGCTCTTGACCCAAGGTTTAAGTATCTGAAGTGCTGTCCAAAATCTGTGGAGGATGTTTTCTGAAGTCTTAAAGGAGCAACACTCAGATGCGGAAACTACAGAATCGGAACCACCAAATAAGAAAATCACCCTGCTGGTGGCATCTGACTCAAGATGATGAAAATGAACATGCATCAGTCTGCTTTCCTTTGGATTATCGAGCAGAACCCACCATCATCATGGATGCTTGTGTTCTGGGATGGTGGTAGACGCATGAAGGGACATATGAATCTTTAACGCATCTGGCACGTAAATATCTTGTGACACCGGCTACAACAGTGCCATGTGAATGCCTGTTTTCATTTTCAGGTGACATTGTAAATAAGAAGCAGGCAGCATTATATTCTGCAAATTATAACCAGACTTGTTTGTCTGAGAGAGTGGCTGAAGTAGGACTGAGTGGACTTATAGGATCTGACGTTTTACATTGTTTTGTTTTTGAATGCAAGTTTTTTACATAACTACACTAGTAAGTTCAATTTTTATGATAAAGAAATTGCACTACAGTACTTCAATTTAATGAATTGAAAAATACTATCTTTTGTTTTTTACAGTTCAAATATTTGTCATCAAAAATAAATATAAAGTGAGCACTGTGTACTTTGTATTCTGTGTTGTAACTGAAATCAATATATTTGAAATGTGTAAAACATCCAAAAATGTTTAAATAAATGGTATTCTGTTATAGTTTAATAGGGTGGTTAATCAAGATTTAACTTTTTCAATTGCTTGACAGCCCTAATTAGAATCATTTTATTTCTACTATATTAAAGCTAACTTTTCAATAGATCGAAAGCCAGGATTGAGTCTGGCAGTTCAGATTTTTCTACTGATGGACTTAGATTAGAAACAACGTAAACACACCTAGTTTCATTGAAGTTACTCTATACTCAAATGTTATGCAAGTATGAGTATTCTTGTAATTTATTTGAATGAAGATGACGACCTATTAACATCTCTCCAGAACTTCCAGCCATTGTAATTGCTGGGGGTATTTTACCTATTACACTCGCTTTGTAAATCCTCTTGTTTAATATTGGATAAGGTCAGTGGCTAATAAACATGTTTTAAGAATTAAACCAATATTTGACCCGTTATGCGTCAGGAGTGATAGTGGTGTGGTGTGTTTGATTATAAATGAAACCTTCTCCTCTATGCCCCCCAAATTAATGTAAATTCAGTAAAATCCTACACCCAGTAAATTGGGGACCAAGTAATTAAAGTAAACAGGTCCTTCAACGTTAACGAGTATTGAGTCCTTCCTCCCAACCAAGGTTCTTCAGGCGGTGTTGCACAAGTCCCTTAGCTTTTGGGTTGTAAGAGTAGGAGTTAATAGCATCTTCCAGATAATATCACAATGTTAAATGTTGACTCAGCAGTGACTGTGCTTGGGAGCTGCCTCCTGCTCCTAATGTTCCCATATATGAGGCAGGGATGTAAGTATCTTATTCTTGGTGAGTGATTTTTGTTAAACCCCTTCCTTACAGATCAGTTTGCTCTTTTTGCCAGTCATTCATTGACAGTATTTGAAACATCAGAATCTCTTTTGTGGTAATCAGTTGGATTACCCCTTTTATCTAAACTTTCAAGAGCCAGGAAGAGAAGACAGGATATATACGTGACATCTTATGTTGCTGTACAAATACGTCGATAAGAATTTTCAGGATTTTGCCTATTAAAAGTTGCTAACTAAAACTTCTATTAATAACTAGTGATGGAAAAGAATGTAGAAAATATATAACTACTTAATGATTAGTGACTTTTTTCAAATTACCGGTAACTAATTGTGCTTGTTGGGTTGACATTAAAGTGTTGAAATTCCATTTCAGACAGCTCTAGTGATAACTACATAGATAAAACAGTTGAAATTCAGTGGTAATTAGTAGAATTAAATATGGAATTTCAACATGAACCATTTATTAAGAATAATTACTTATAATTTAAACTTGTCAAACAAAGTTATATAAAAATAACTACCTTAAATCTTTTGTTCTCATTATATTGGTCTGAAGTGCAGACCCTTCTGTGAAAGAATGGTATGAAAGGAAAAGTTTTATTATGATCTATGTTTATATTTGAACATCATCTGGAAAAAGAGTGAAGTCTCATTAACCAGAATAAACATGTAGCCGGAGAAGATCTTCACATCATGGGGTAATGGAATGTCAGTTTTTAACTTAAGAGCTAACTATAATAATGAGCACATCACTTTAGAACTAAGACTTTTTGAGTAACAGATGCTTTATTTTTCAGATGCTGTGCCACTTTTTCTGAGGCTGTTGCATTCACCTCATCAAAATGTGTGTGAGCAAGCAGTATGGGCTTTAGGCAATATCATAGGTTTGTGTTACTCTTAATATAAAAATTCAGACGTTTCTTTTGAAATCAAATTAATAAACCAATTTGGATTCTGTTGTTTTTTTTTTTAAATAATAGAAGTATGCTTAACTACAAGAGCAATGGGATTGACTCAAATACATGGAGCTCATTTCCCTCAAAATGCCCTTTGCTTAATTCTTTCTGCTTTCTCTCTTGCTCCTCCTTTAACACATACATCTTTCAATCCAGGTACAAGAAAAGGAAACAATGTCTGGCAAACAAATCCCATGCATAATGTTCTAATGAAAAACAGTTTTCATTATAAAGGCTCTGGATCGCCATCAGAGCTCGCAGTTCAGTCACCAGAGCTTTCATAGTACACATTTAATCTTTCTGGCCAAGCTTTTGGCTAACCTAAATCTTTCGTTTGTCTCTTCTTGATTATTGTTATAAGTGATACACCACAGAGATATTCAAATATCATAGTGGTGAGTGTAATTTAAAAATGTCAGCCCCACCATGTCTTAAATTACTGAAATGTTGTGGGTTTAGGTATTGCTTAGTTTGTGACAATAAGCTAAGTTTTCAAAAATTCATTCTAGTTTTTCTTAAAATATTCGTACAGTATTGTTACTTGGACCTAGGAGTGACGCTGTTCCTTCCCTGTTAACAATACAGCTTGGATACAACAATGCTGAGGACCGTATAAGTATCTAGGTGGATGCAATACACGTCAAACTGTGGGGATATCAAAGTAAACTGAAAATGTTCTATTCAGTTTCAAGCAATATGGAACTTGTCACAGAGTATTTTGTCTGGACCAGTAACCTGTTATGATTGATGGGCCTCCATTATACCTTGTCCTCATGGTCATTAATCACTATCTTTTTCATGTGTTCTTAATCATGGATTACTATCTCTTCAGAATTCAGCAAATCACTTTTTGCTAGCACAAAGTATGTTTAATGTGAATCAGAAAGGGGAGCAGTTACTTACTGCATGTGGAATGAAGTGTTTCTTGTACAGTGAGGTGTTGGCAAGTCACATTTTGGCTAATGGTGTCTATTGCATCCAAAGGGTTAGACAATTTTACATAGATCTTAATAGTGAAGGGTTTAAATTTACAAAAATGAAGACACGCTGGAAAGCTGACTTTGTCACTTGCTAGGATGTTGAACATTGGATGTGCTAGTCTCTGCATTGACAAAAGCAGCATATAAAGCAGTTACTCAGAGTTTCTTGACTACCTTCTACTCAGATAACTGAACAATTTAATAATACTAAACTGGTTATTGGGGAAACTATCTGTTCTGAGATGTTTTCCTTTTGGAGGTGTGTAGAGATCAATGTTATACCCCTGGTACCAGATTTACAGTTGAACTGAGGCCCAACCTCATGCTCAAATTGTGCTTGGAAACTGGAAGAGTAGTCATTTGGGTCATTTAACAACTAGGCCCTTGGTTATTTAACATGGGAACGTGGTTCTACAGCATTATCCCTTGTAAATAGTTTTTATCTTCATAAAATCATTTAATGTTTACACAGGTGATGGACCCCAGTGTCGAGATTATGTTATTAGTCTTGGAGTGGTGAAACCTCTGCTGTCCTTCATCAGTCCATCTATTCCCATAACATTCTTAAGGAATGTTACTTGGGTCATGGTCAACTTATGCCGTCACAAAGACCCACCTCCACCGATGGAAACCATTCAGGAGGTGAATTGAATTATTCATTTATAAATTTAATTAAATTTAACAAGTTGAATTGTTAAATATCTTGAGTATTTCTATTTAATATTAACACTCTCTCTCTTCCCCCCCCCCAGATCCTTCCAGCCCTCTGTGTTTTAATTCACCACACAGATGTAAATGTGAGTAAAAACATTTTCCACCAATTATTTTGTGACCATGTCATGGACAGGTCATGAGCCATGAATTTTTGTTTACTGCCCATAACCTGTCCATGACTTACTAAAAATACCAATGACTAAAGCGTAGCTTTGTCCATAAGTACATATGAGTGAATAATTGATTTGTTTAATTTTTTTAAAAATCAGAAGGAAAAAAATGAGTTTGGATTGAACCAAAACTAGATTTTTTTTTTCAGGTTTTTTTCTCCAAAAGAGAGTACCTGAAATATTTTGTTTCAGACTTATCACCAGATGATATTTCTAAAATTTCTCCCCAGGACCAGAGTACTCAACATCTGCTGTGGATGTCAGGGTCTGTGGCTCTGGGGTCAGGGACACCAAGGTTTCCCTGATTCTTGGGTCAGTCCATATGCAGAGCTGCCTGGAGTCCCAGATCTTGAGAGCCCAGCCCATCCTATGACCTCCTGGCTCTTGCAGCAGTTTGTTGGCTTCAGTTAGGTGTCCCAGGGATTCCAGGCTCCTGGCTTTGCAATGGGGAGACTGGAAGTTCTGGCATGGTGGTGCCTCCCTGGAGCCATTGATCTTGAAAGTACTGGATCTGGCCCTGGGGCAGTGTGCTTGGGGAGTTTGTTGCATAGCAGGGAGCCTACCAGTCCTGAGTATCCTGACTTCATCTAGGGCCGTGGGAGCTAGCAGGCTATTTGCTACAGAGTGGGAAACCTAGCAACCCCAGCTTTCGTCGGAGTGTCTGGAGCTTGCAGGCTTTCTGCTATGGAGTTTTGTACCCGGAACACCAACAAACTTCCTGTGGAAAAGCGGCCTGTGTTTGGGTAAAAATTTCTTCAAATCTGCAGTAAACTTTGTGAAAAATTTCAGTCCAGCAAATTGACATTTTACAAATAAAGGTTTGTTTGAAAATTTCCAAATAGGTCTTGCCAATGCCTGTGTCTCACTAGATAACTAAGTAGGAGGTGACTATATTTCACTGTAACAGTAATCTGAGTTGCTTTTGTCCCCTCTGTTCAGTATATCAGTGAACATACTTTTGGCCCTTTATAAATGATAGGCAAAATCAAACATACTTATTTTATTGGTCCGTTTGTGTACCTGAGGTGTTTTGGGGTTTTGGTTGCTTTTGTAAGAAAGTGGAAGAGCAAATGGAGAAAAGTAGCAATTTCTACTATGTCCAGCTACAGACAAATGACTTAAAAAGTATAAAATAAGACTTGTTAACTAGCTGTATTTAAATGACTTGCAGTATGTATGTATCGACACTTTGCTTCATGTTTAAAATAGGCTATATCGAGTGAAATTTACCTACAGTAGACACTGAGTTACAAACACCTTGGGAATGGAGTTTGTTTGTAACTCTGAAATGTTCATAACTCTGAACAGAATGTTATGGTTATCTTTCAAACGTTTACATCTGAACATTGACTTAATACAGCTTTAAATTTACTATGCAAAAGAAAAATGCTGCTTTCCCTTTTTTTTTAGTAGTTAGTAGTTTAACTGTGTGCTTCTTTTTGTTGGTATGTTTTTGTTTTGTTTTTCTGTGTGTGTCTCTGCTGCTGCCTAATTGTTTGTTTGCGGTTGCAAATGAGGTGTGTGGTTGACTTTTCAATTTGTAACAGTAGTGTTCATAACTCTGAGGTTCTACTGTATATTGCTAATGATTAAAATATATATTAGGCCAACTTGATCTATGACATTGACTACAATTAGAAGTCAAGTGGGCTTACACCAGGGATAAAGTAGATGTTTGTGCAGGTGTATTACTAATCAGTTTTTTTCATTTGTTGTTCGTCTTAATCCTGTTTTGTTTGAATACTTGTATTATAGTTGTCCCTGGCATCAGGGGTTTGTTATTATAGGATGTCCAAACTGTATTGAGTTGTGTCCTAAATGTTTAATGTTGGTACTTGTATGCCCAGAATAGCTCTGGTTTTAGAATCTGCTCCACGATAACAGTAACATTGAAGCAATGATCCTTTTGGCTCAGAATCAAAATTATGGACTACAATATTATTCTTGACTAAATGACTGCAAGAGTAAAAATCAAAGAGAATTGCAGTAGTGATTGATTTATTTTTTAGTGGAGATCTTTTGATATATTTCACCTGTTTACTTTTGGAAGAGTTAAAGGAAGGTTTGAATTATTGATTCTTGTTTACCTTTTATGTGAATACAAAGAGCCATTCTGGTGACTCTCCACATATTGTTAAATGAGAAACTGTGGTGACCTACACCATTGGATCTCTTTTGAGGCATTGTCTATACAGGAAGATTTTACTGGCAATACCTGTATGGTTATATTAGCATAACCCCTTGTGTGAACATTTTTATTGTGGTATGTGTCCTTTTTTTCTGGAGTACGTCCACTTTGATGTCCATTATAACTATACCAGTTTAAATTCACATTTTAACTTGTACTGATAAAACTGTCCAATGTAGATGAGGCCTGTCCTTTAACTCAAAACTTACATGGAGTTTCTTGAAACCTTTTCTATCTACAGATCAGTTCATTCACACTTGTAGCTGAAATGATTGTGAACCTCTTAATTCTCTGCAAATTGCTTGTTTTTGTAATCATGCATCTGAACTGTTAGTTTTCTTTTTACAGATCAACTGTTTCCAATGTATTTCCTAGAATTAATAAATTTACATCTTGTATTTACATATTGTATTGTATAATATAGTCTTTATGCTGTTCAGATGTGCTACTAAAAAATTAGTTATTTCAGCATGCAGTGCTATTGCCTCTAGTTTCCACTAAGTACCTTTCAAACGCTTTTTAAAGTTCTGTGAAGGAAATCTGCTTTGTGAATGAGAGTAGTTAGTCTCCTGTGAAATGTGAGCCATCATTCTGAGGCTGCCTATTCTGTGTTCTCTGAAGTGTTGTCACCCCAACAATCAGTCTTTATTTTTTCTCATATAGTCCACTTTAATTTAAAGATTCTCACGAGGACAGGTATGATGTTTGAGCATTATATCCTTCATATTCTTGACTATGGTTATAAATGATATTTTGTCCTATGTTCTAGCTACCTGGAAGGCAGCAGACAAAGGTGCAAGGAACAAATTACGAAGTGGCTGCACTTTAGACTTCTTAAAGTGAATATGTCAAACAGCAGAATAATTTCCTTCTAATTATAAGATGTTAAACGACAAAATGCTCTCAATGTAAAAACCCTTGCCTTGAGACAGTTACAAAACTAGCAACATTTAAATGGACTCTAACAGCAAGTCTTTGAACAAAAAACCTATCTTTAAATATAATAGCCTTATAACATAGATCTCGGCACATCTTATTTAGACCTTTCTCTCCTAATGGGTTTGACACTATTTTTTTTTTTTTTTTTAAATGTTAGATATTGGTAGATACAGTCTGGGCCCTCTCCTACCTAACGGATGCTGGCAATGAACAGATCCAGATGGTGATAGACTCTGGAATAGTCCCTTATTTGGTTCCCCTTCTCAGCCACCAAGAAGTTAAAGTGCAAGTAAGTTTAGATAGCAATATCTTAATTTATTTCAAAATATAGTATTATACAGTACTGAAGTGGCTTACTTTTTAAATTGTTTAGTTACCACTTTGATAATTGACTAAAGGTTTATCAGCAAACATTTATTTGCAAAATACTTAGGTTATCAAAATTCAGTTATCTAATTTGTGGTAACATTTGAATGAAAAATATTTTGCTATGTTCACTGTTTTTGTGCTTAACTTTTTTTCTAAATGTTCAAGTCTTGAAATACAGTGTGTTGTTTCAGACTGCTGCACTCAGAGCTGTAGGCAACATTGTTACTGGTACTGATGAACAGACACAAGTAGTTCTGAATTGTGAAGCTCTTTCACACTTCCCAACACTCCTGACACATCCCAAAGAAAAAATTAATAAGGTATGTAAATACATTTTGGGGTGAAATTTACCCATAGGAATAGTTAATTATTTGCCCTGTATTGTAAGTATTATTGACCAAATGTCAGTATGACACTGTTTTTCCCAAATACTATAACCTGATAATACGTCTTTGTTGCAGTACTAGTTTCTTGCCGACAAGTCTTGATCTTGCTATATTTTCCGTTACTTATTTAAATTAAGCCATTAGTATCCTAAAAGAATCTAACGAACTTCATAGGTATCCTTATCAAATACAGTAATTCTTTGTAATAACTTCATCAATATCAGGGCATTCCAGAATGTCATATAAACCAGTATTCATCAATCTGTAATCTCAGCAATGAGTTCTTGACCTTGTATGAAATTTGATCTTTATTTTGTGCTGCAAGGTTAGCAATTTCCCAGGGAAAACTAATTTAGGTCAGGGCACTGGTAAATACTGGCTTAAACCTAGTTTAAACTGGGAAAAATAATAAACATAGAATGAATCTTTCAAACTTTGGGTATATCTTTGAAATTTGAGGAATAAGAACATAAGAATGTCCCTACTGGGTCAGACCAAAGGTCCATCTAGCCCAGCATCCTGTCTTCCAACAGTGGCCAGTGCCAGGTGCCCCAGAGGGAATGAACAGAGCAAGTAATCATCAAGTGATCCATCCCCTGTCACTCATTCCCAGCTTCTGGCAGACAGAGGCTAGGGACACGATTCCTGCCCATTAGCCATTGATGGACCTATCCTCCATGAATTTATCTAGTTCTTCTTTGAACCTTGTTATTGTCTTGGCCTTGACAACATCCTCTGCCAAGGAGTTCCAAAGGTTGACTGTGCGTTGTGTGAAGAAATACTGCCTATTAATTTAATTTGGTGACCACTAGTTCTTGTGTTATGAGAAGGAGTAAACACTTCCTTATCTACTTTCTCTACACCTGTCATGATTTTATAGACCTCAATCATATCTCCTCTTAGCCATCTCTTTTCCAATCTGAAGAGTCCTCGTCTTATTAATCTCTCCTCATACGGAAGCCATTCAATACACCTAATAATTTATTGTTGCCATTTTCTGAACCTTTTCCAATTCCAATATATCTTTTTTGAGATGGGGCAACCACATCTGCACACAGCATTCAAGATTTGGGCGTACCATGGATTTATATACAGGCAACATGATATTTTCTGTCCTATTAGCTATCCCTTTCTTAATTATTCCCAGCATTTTGTTTGCTTTTTTGACTGACGGTGCATATTGAGTGGATGTTTTCAGAGAACTATCCACAGTGACTTCAAGATCTTTCTTGAGTGGTAACAGCTAATTCAGACCCCATCATTTGATATGGATAGTTAGGATTATGCTTTCCAGTGTGCATTACCGTATATACTCGTTCATAAGCTGAATATTTTTTGGTAAAAAAGTGATGCATCAAAGAGCAGGGGTCGGCTTATAAATGGGTCTACACCAAAATGTGATGATTTTAAACTCTATGGAATCATGTAATTGAATATCTAATACATTGTTGTTTTGTTTACCTAGAGCGTCTGCAGACCTGGAGCCCCTCAGCTCCCAGTGTCCATGGTTCGCCATTCCCAGCCAATGAGAGCTGCAGGAAGTGACGACACTTTCCGCAGCTCCCATTGGCTGGGAATGGCAAACCCCAGCCACTGGGAGCTGAGGGGCTCCATGCTTGTGTACGCTCCAGGTAAACACAAGTCTCGATGCACCAGCGGCTTATCCTGAAGGGCCGGGAGCCAAAGTTTTTTCCAACTCCTGAAATATAGAGTCTGCTTATGAAAGGGTCATACAGTTTTTGCTATTTTTACCTCTCCATTTTGGGGGGTCAGCTTATAAACGAACAGGCTAATGAAAGAGTATATCAGCATTAAATTTCATCTGCCATTTTGTTGCCCAGTCTCCCAGTTTTGAGAGAGTCTTTTGTAGCTCTTTGCAGTGTGCCTGGGTCTTAACTATCTTGAGTAGTTTTGTATCATCAGTGAATTTTGCCATCTGACGGTTTACGCATTTTTCCAGATTATTTATGAATATGTTGAATAGGACTGGTCCCAGAACAGACCCCTGGGGGACACCACTATTTACCTCTCTCCATTCTGAAAATTGACTATTTATACCTACCCTTTGTTTCCTATCTTTTAACCAGTTACCAATCCATGAGGGCACTTTTCCTCTTATCCCGTGGCATCTTACTTTGTGATGGGCCTTTGGTGAGGGACCATGTCAAAGGATTTCTGAAAATCTAAGTACAGTATATTCACTGGATCCCCTTGGTCCACATGCTTGTTGACCCCCTCAAAGAATTCTAGTAGATTGATGAGGCATGATTTCCCTTTACTAAAATCATGTTGACTCTTCCTCAACAAATTATGTTCGTCTATGTCTGACAGTATTGTTCTTTATTATAGTTTCAACCAGTTTGTCTGGTACTGAAGTCAGGCTTACAGGCCTGTAATTGCCAGGATCACCTCTGGAGCCCTTTTTAAAAATTAGCGTCACATTAGCTATCCTCTAGTCATTTGGTACAGAAGCCGATTTGAATGATAGATGACAGAATACAGTTAATAGTTCTGCAATTTCACATTTGAGTTCCTTCAGAACTCTGGGGTGAATACCATCTGGTCCTGGTGACTTACTGCTGTTTAATTTATCAATTTGTTTCAAAACCACCTCTAATGATACCTCAGTCTGGGACAGTTCCTCAGATCTGTCACCTAAAAAGACTGGCTCAGGTTTGGGAATCTCTCTCACATCCTCAGCTGTGAAAACCAATGCAAAGAATTCATTTAGTTTCTCCGCAATGGCCTTATCGTCCTTGAGCGCTCCTTTAGCACATTGATCGTCCAGTGGCCACACCAGTTGTTTAGCAGGCTTCCGGCTTCTGATGTACTGTTTTAAAAAAAAAAAAAAAATTTGCTATTGCTTTTTGAGTCTTTGGCTTACTGTTCCTCAAATTCTTTTTTTGGCCTTCCTAATTGTATTTTTACACTTTCTATTTTCCTCACTAGGATTTAACTTCCACTTTTTAAAGGATGCCTTTTGCCTCTCACTGCTTCTTTTACTTTTGTTTAGCCACGGTGGCTCTTTTTTGGTTCTCTTACTTTGTTTTTTAATTTGGGGTATACATTTAAGTTGAGCCTCTGTTATGGTGTCTTTAAAAAGTTTCCTTGCAGAGATTTCACTTTTGGCACTGTACCCTTTAATTTCTGTTTTAAGTAACCTTCTCATTTTTGTGTAGTTCCCCTTTCTGAAATTAAATGCTACAGTGTTGGGTCACTAAGGTGTTTTTCCTGCCTCAGGGATATTAAATTTAATTATATTATGGTCTCTATTACCAAGCGGTCCAGCTCTTGGACCAGACCCTGTGCTCCACTTAGGACTAAATCAAGTCTTATAGGCTTGGTCTATCCACTACATCAAAGTTGATTTTCTGCTACAAAATGTTACATGGCCAAATGGACCTGGACTGGTAGTCTATGCTTCTGATTGCTTGATGGTTCAATCCTACAACTCTGTATTATTGTTTTCATATAATCAGTTTCTTTACATTTGTTTATACAGTATTGGAAACTGAAATGAGTTCTGACATCTATAACATCCTTGAGGAAAATAACAAACCAAAATGTATACAGATATTCCAGCGTTCAGTATTATAATTACATATTAGTAGTATTCCCACTGGAATTTAATTTATTTGTACAACCCTAAATTAATCTACAAATTTACTGCCTTACATAATCACAAATTAAATATGTAACTAAAAGTAAGAGTAACATGGTGTATATTCATGAAACAGTTTTTAAATTAATCCCAGTTTAAGGCATTTTCTAACTGTTTTTTCCTGGGATGGTAAAAATCATGATTTTACCTAGTAAAACCCACCCCTGGTAAATACCACGTCATCCCTGTCTGTAAGCATTAGGCTTGTTTACCTATGAAATAAATGGTCTTCTGTATTTACATTAAAAATTAAAACCACTGTAATGCTGTTTTGTGTGTTGATAAAAGTAATATGTGAACTTGGAATAGAGTTGATTGAACTGACTCTTGGAAATTATGAAAGGTAACTGGATATTTGTGTGTGTGTGTGAGAGAGAGATTGGAAACATTCTAATTTAACACTTTAATATTATGTTAATGTTTTATAATGTGTTTTTGAGAGAGAGGAATGTACAAAGGCTGCATGGGGGCACTGATGAAATGCTGATTTCAGAGTGCATCTGAGACGTTGAAATTTTGAGAAGGGTGTTGTTTTGTTTTGCACATTGCCAGTGATAAGTGCCCAAAATAAGCTCACCAGCTGAATATAGACAATCTAAAGATCTCTGACAGGTTCATTGACATAAATGATCCCATGATTTGATCCAAGAGTTCAGCAGAATGTTAAGTCAGAAAATCTGCAAGTCACATTTACCTTGTTCCATGCTCTTAAGTTGAATAAGCAGCTTCCAATGAAATTATCGCACCAAGATACATGAAATGAAGAGTTTATATAAAGTAACCGGTATAGCTCAAGGGTAACCTCAATAATGATGGTAGTCCTCAGTTTAATGACTTGTTTACAAAATTATTGCTTCTGCTGGACTAATAGTTACTTTGAATAAAATTGGTAAAGCATTCTAACTTTGGGTGTCCTAGTGGCTTAAATCTTGCAGCTGCATGTACGTTTGAGCCTACATTGTAATTCTTGTGACTGTCATCTGCAGTCTTCTTTCTTATGGAGCATTTTATGTGACAGTGTTTAACATAACTGTGACTATACCACACTGGGCACTCAGCTTGGTTGGGCTGAGTGTTGATACTTAATGTAAAGTAAAATCACTGCTTGTGAACTAAAGTGTCTGCATCTGTATATGGGGGCCTGTTCTTGTTCATGTTAAAGACAACAAACTTTTGCTGACTTCACTGGAAGTAGGAGGATAATCACCTTTCTACTCTATGCATTTTGTATCAAGTTTTCAACTTGCCTAGCAATAACTGAAAAATCTTGTAAATTTAGTGAAAATCGTGTATTTTTTTTAATTAATATTGGCCTGCCTGTGTTGAATTTTATCCAAGTTTTGCAGGTCTAGAATACTCTGATTTTTCAGTTGTCAGTTTGTAACTGTTAATCATGCACTGAGATCTAATATAGATCTTGGGTAACTTTTTTAGTATTGATCTCTGCCTTGGGAAAACTTCACTCAGGCTGAGTTGGTTTTGTTCTTTCTTTCTTTTTCTTTGGACAAAGAAAACATTAGTTTTGTCATCTTCCTGATAGCAGTGCACAAATACTACAGGGCCTTAATCTTAAAAAATATGTGTTAAATCAGTGAATACACATTTTCTGAATAGTTCAGAACAGGGACAAGGAGGAACAGATCTTGCAGGGGGTAAGGAGAAAAGAATGCCTTTGTCACTGGCTGTCAAGCGATGTTGAGGTATAACTCTTTGGAGCTCATTCAGCCCTCTGCTGAAAATAATGCTGCTATTATTAATGGACTTCCAGGATATAGAATAAACTGTGAGGATTTACTGGGGTTGTGATATATTTCTAGGCAAAAAATACCAGTTAATCTATGGGTTTAGAGAAGATGGCAATAATCCTGTTTGGTCTCCCATTGTAAAAATCACTTTGATGGAGTTGGTCCCAACCTTTTGTTGCCCTCTCCTTTTAATGTACCTAATTGGGTTATTATTTGCAGTGTTGTAGCCATGATGGTCCCAGGATATTAGGGTGACTACGTGTGGTGGGGTGAGGTAATATCTTTTATTGGACCAACTTTTCTGTTAGTGAAGGAGTTAAGAGACAGCCTGAAAATTTCGCCAATAGAAATAGATCCAATAAATGTTACCCTCACCCACCTTGTTTCTAATTGGATTATTACGATTCTTAATGCAACTACATACAGAACTACACTAGTTAAATCTCTAATTGTATTGTTTGAAGGTATGTTTTCAACTTCAGAATTTGATTTTACTAGAATTGTAAATGCATGAAATCTTGCTGGAATGGAAATAGAATATTCAAATATTTTTTCAATGTTTTTTTTTTTTTAAAGCTTTCTTTTTTTTCCTTCCTGCAGGAAGCCGTATGGTTCCTATCTAACATCACTGCAGGAAACCAGCAGCAAGTTCAGGCGGTGATAGATGCTAACCTTGTTCCAATGATAATACACCTTTTAGATAAGGTGGGATAACAAATATTTGATTCTGTACTGTTGGCAAGAGGAAAAAGCAGGGCTGTTATTGAATTGCTGACAATTACCTATAGACTTTATTGTAAATCTGTTTTTGAGATTTGGTTTGAGTTAAGAGTAAAAAGCAAATTTGCCTATATCACTAATTAAAGCATAATACTTTAGTTAATGCAAGTCTAAATTTCACTTCATACGTCAATGCTTGTCTAATCCATAGGGGAAAAATAGTTTAGGGAAATGACTTTTTGAGAAATAGCTTGTTACTGCTCTAAATCTCATTACATTAATTTTTAATAAAATAATTACAGCCATTCAGAAGTTATTGTGGCATAGTTCTGCGCTTCCTTGTAGAAGGAAGAGGTGGGAATAAGCCTATACTCAAACGTCTGAGGATTTCAGCAGACTTCATGAGAGTCAGGAATCAGTGTAGTAATTTTTAGTTGAATACTTTTGAAGCATTCTATTTAATCTTGAAGATTTTCGTCTGCCTTTTTTCTTTGCTTGGAAACATTATAAGGAATTCTTCAGTGATGACATTTGCAAACTCAGTTGTCTCCAGTTGCTTAGGTTGCATACCTACTTCCAGCAGAGTAATCCCAAATTAATCATGGCCTGGAGCAGTAGGCCACAGAACAGATGATGTCCCATTTTAAATTTTTACTACTGTAATTTAACAAAAGTAGATATGTATAATAGAAATAACTGTATATTTGTGGTAGTTGTCTGCTAGCAGCTCTCCCTGCTGTAGGTATGGAGCTCCACATATATGTTCATTCCTCCCTGGTGGGTGGGGGTGGGGAATCATAGCAGCTGTTAGACATTCCAGGATGCTTTCACTTCCCATCACCCCGTATCAATATCTAATTGCTGGAGGGAAGAGGCTTGCTACTGTAGTACTAAGGCTTAAAAATGATGGTTGAGTATAGGTGTGGAATGCCAAGTGCAGGGTCAGTTTTTGTCTTGCTTAGTCTGTTTTTGTTTTTTTTGTTTTTTTCCTAATTTATTTTTAGTTTCGCAGTGACAGAAGACTAAGCGGATTAACCTCCTGGTTAATGGAGCGAATAGGAGGTTACAGCACAGGAGGACAAAGTCACAAGTGGGAGGAATAAGGAGTGAAAAGATCATCATGAGTCTCTTACTAGTAGCATGTAGAATTACAGGCATAGATTTGTAGCTTAGTTACTATCAATATGCTGTACATCCTGAGGACAGAATTCCATAAAGGAAGCATAATTTTCTATTAAATCTAGGTTTTTGGGGGGTTAAATTAATAAACAGATTAGTAGGCTAAAAGCTCACCAAGACCAAAAGCTGACTCTCAGCTTCTAAAACAATATGGTATGTCAAAATTAACACAGTGCAATGTCTCTTCATTGCTATGTCTGGTACAGGCTGCTGGTATAGAGTGGAAGGGGATAATGCTACAATTACAACTTACTTCTTCCCATTGTTTTTGCAGTTCTCTGCTCTGGGTCTAAACTGTTTTCCCCTGTCTTGTAGCTGAAGGCTGTGCAAGTGGAACAGTGGGCACATAGCTATGGTGGGTTGCAGGAGATAGAAGAGCAGAAGTATGAAAGTAGTGTTGGGGAAAACAAACTCCTTCCTCTCCCTCACTAGGTCCTAGCATTTTACAAGATTTTTCTGCCTTCCTTTTTTTTTTTTTTTTTTTTTTTTTTTTAACCTCAACTTAAACTAATGTGGCCACAACGTGGAAGGTACACTGTGGAATCCCTACCACTGGAGGTTTTTAAGAACAGGTTAGACAAACGTCTGTCAGTAATAGTCTAGGTATATCTGGGGTCCTGGGTTGGCCTGGGCGGGGTGGGCTAGATGACTTCTCGAGGTCCCTTCCAATCCTAGTTTTTTGTGATTCCAAATAATGTACAGCCAACTATTATTGTATTTTAGGGTGATTTTGGTACTCAGAAAGAAGCTGCTTGGGCTATAAGCAACTTAACAATCAGTGGAAGAAAAGATCAAGTGAGTTAATTTTTTTTCCAAAATTAGTTTACGTCTTACCTTTCCTTCCTTGAGTGTATTTGACATGTTACAAGTGGGGATTCAGTAATTTAAATTACCTGCCAAAATAGTATCTCCAGACTCCTTTCATTGATTTACAGTGATTAAGGGAAACAGAGATGTAAGATCATACTCTGGTTTCCAAGAGTAGCAGTATCAGTGGTGACAAATTTTGAGGGATTAAAATTAGTTATATTGCACTGCAGTACACCCCAGTATTTATCTGAATAATTGCATTCAGTCTTCATTAATATTCTTGAGCTGTATGTATCTGTACTCTTGCTGTGAACAAAGAGTACAGAAAATAAGTGTGAAACATTAAAGGATTTTTTTTTATTTGCTGTTTTTTTTATTCATCCAACTTCTGCCACGGTCTGTCATTGAAATTACTGTGACAACAGGGCATACTAGGTAAATTGGGTGGGAAGCAGTCTCCAAATTGCAATAAAATCTGGACACAAAATCTAGATTGTTTATGTCCTGCTTCAAAAAGATCAGGCTAAAACTTATTTGATGATTGGGTTGGAGTGTATCAAAATGCAACAGTCAGTGCCTTTCATTGTGTAATCTATATTTAAAACATTTTATTTTATGCAGCATAAAAATTATAAATTTAATTTAATTATGATTTTTTTAAAATGTTCTGTACTGAACTAAAAGCACTGGTTTCTAAACATTTTCTTCAAGTGCTTGTCTCTGTGAGTATGCATGCTCCCAGAGCTGGAGAATTTTGAAAGCAGTGTCCGTTGGTCCCTACATGCCCTGGTTCACCTTGTGCTTCTGACCAAGGAGATAAGGGATGTGGGGACAGACCAACCACCTCTCCAGTTCCTTCTCATCGCCACATGTTCGGGGTCAGAACCTCCAGTGTCCGAAGTTTCAGCTTTCTCCTTTATTTGTGAATATATTTAGATGCCTGTAATAGTTTTTATAATTCTAGGGTGCCATCTTTGTCTCCAGATGAGGCAGTGATTCCAATGTTTCCATTCCCCCCGATGACTGTCAGCAGTTCCAGGAATTCTTTGCAGAATTGGAGGGGAACTACAGATTCCTCTGAGGAGGTTCAAGATCCTCAACACAAGCTCCTGGACATCCTTCAATCCCCTGGCTCCAGTGAATAGCATTTCTGTTAATGAAGCCATCCTGGAACCATCTAGGGCAGTCTGGCATATTCCAGCTAACTGTGCCCATACTCCAGAAGGGCAGAGAAACCATAGTATGTTCCAACCAAAGGGGCAAAATTTTGTTTTCTCACACTGCTCCTAAATTTAGTTATCCAGGTCATGATGGAGGCATTAACACCCCCAATCTATCCTGACTGGCAAGGAGGGCAAACGTCTTGACTTATTGGGGAAAAAAGGTTTTTTCTTCTAGCCTCCGGTTCTGGATAGCCATTTACCTAGCACTTATGGCTAAGAATGACTTCTAAACTATTCAGAGTCACAGAATTTACTGACAGTCTCCCACATCAGGACAGAGCTTGTTTCCAGGCACTCCTAGAAGAAGACAAAAATAATTTCCAGGCCTACTCTCTAATCAGCAGTAGATGCAGCTGATGCATCTTCCAGGGCAACGAATACTGCCATCGTAATGTGTGGAATTGTGGGTCCATACTTTGGGGTCGAGCACACAGTTGAGTCTCATCTGTTTAATCAGAAGACAGATGAGTTCTTAACGGATTTTAAAGGGCTCCAGGGTCACTCTCGGCACCCTGGAAATATATATATCTGCCCCAAAGAGAAAATTCTACTGACAGACTAACCTAGACAGACGGCTCAGTAGTACTTCCACCAGAGATGGTAGAGGTTTTAAAAGACTCATTTCCCTGCAGCTTCTGCAACAGATTCCTGATCCTAGTCCCAGCCCTCGGCTTAAACGTTATTTTTGGTGGGAGCTTGAAAGCTGCAACCACTGAGTCCAAAATCTGACTTCCATACACCGTTTGGGGGTCATCTAGCACACTTTTTCAACACCTGGAGTGCAATAACAACAGATAAATGGGTGCTGAACGTCATTCATTCTAGCTATATGATAGTTTGTCCCTGCCCCCTCCAAAAACCCCTTTCTTAACCTCTCTAATGAGGGCCACTCTAATGAGAATATTCTCAAACAAGAAGTAGAATTTCTCATACAGCAAGGAGCAATAGAGTAGGTTCATCTTCAGTACTGAGGAAGTGGTTTTTACTCAACATAGTTCATAGAACATAGGCAGCTTTGGAGACCCATTCTTGACCTTTATAATTTCAACCACTTTATTTACAAACTCAGGTTTTGAATGATGATGATGGCATCTATGATTTCCATTCCTGCAAAAAGAGGTGTGGTTTCCAGCTCTTGATATTAAGGATTCTTACTTTCATGTGGACATCCACTCCGCTCCTAGAGACATTCTCGAATTCATGGTGAATTCCAACCACATTCAATACAGAGTATTCCCTTTCAGCACTGCCCCAGTGTCTTTACCCCAAGGTGTTCTCTGTTGTAGCAGCCTATATTAGATGCCATGGTTTCACTGTTCTCCCTTACCTTGATGACTGTCCCCTTATCGACATGTCGCACCAAGAGGCCTCTGCATCGACTTTGACAATACTGTAACTCCTCTCCTTTTTGGGGGGTCAGCGCAAACACTGAAAAATCCATTCTCTCAGCTACAGAAACTTTATCAGGGCGTCCTTAAATTCAATCATAGCAACAGCTTATCTGCTGAAGGACAGGTTTCAGACTATGAAAACAACCCCAGAGTACCCGTCCAGAGCAGTCTTTCCTAGGCCATATGGTCTCATACTTTTGTCACACCATTTGCAGTCCTTCATCTTTGTTACTTATAAGCATGACTTCAACTTGTATTCTCACCAAACTGACAGTCCATGAGTACCATAGTGACTGTTGACACCAAAGTGATATTGTCCCTGTTAAGGGGAAGAATCACCATCAGGTGTTCATCAGCGCTCCCTTCCTCGTCTCCATACTGGGCAGGGTGATCATTACCAATGCGTCATTGTTGGGTTGGGAAGCCCATATGCACAGCCATATAGCAAAAGGCACCTGAACATCTGAAGAGTCCAGGAGGCACATCAGTGTTATAGAACTGCGAACAGTTCAAAGAACTTGTGAAACTTTTGTCCTGTTAAGGTCACCATGTCCTCATAATGTCGAACATAACTGTCTTGCACATCAATAAATAGGGAGGAGTGAGATCCGTCCTCCTGTGTGCAGAAGCAGTATGTCTGTGGAAGAGGTGCCTTAGTAATCTGATTACTCTGTCAGCAATCTGTCTCCCAGGAAACCAGCATGTGATAGTGGACTCTCTCAGCAGCCACTTTTGCTGTTGGTCACAAGTGGGAGCTACATGACTCTATTGTGTACAATATTTTTGTTCTTTGGACCACCACCAGGCACCTGTTAGCCTCCCAAACAAACAGGAAATGCATAATATACTGTTCCATAGAAGCCCTGGGCGATGCTCTACTCCTCCTATGGTCAGTTCACCTGAACTATATCTACCCTCTACTACCACTCCTGCCTCAAGTTTTGTGCAGAATTTGGCAAGACAGAGCATGGGTTATTCTCATGGCCTCCAACTGGCCCAGACAGCTTTGGTTCCCTAACCTCCTACACATGTCGTCACTGGTACCAATCATTCCTACTTTTCTTGATCTCCTTACCCAAAGGAATTGCAAGATCAATCATACCAACCCATGTCTGCTTCCTCTCAGAGCCTGTTCTTTGGATGGGCGTCATTCTTAGAGCAATCACGTTCTGAAGCGATAAAGAATCTCTTTTCTAACAGTAGGAAGGATTCCACTAGAAAATGTTATCTAGCTAAGTAGAAGCATTTTTCTATTTGAGTACGTCCTCAGAAGCTGTATGTATTCCTCTCGTTCTGGGCTATGCTCTTTCCTTAAACACAGCAGGTTTATCCTTCAGCTCCTTATGGATCCATTTGGCAGCAATCAGTGCATACCATCCATCTTCACAGGGCTACTGAGTCTTCATGCCCCCAATGACTAGCAGATTCTGGAAAGGCCTAATCAGCATCTTTCTGCCTATTTAAAACAAAAACGGGGAGCGGGGTGAATAGCCACCAACTTCTCAGTGGGACTTGAAACTTGTTCTCTCAATACTCACTAAGCCTCATTTTGAACAATTAGCTTCTTGTTCTGTCTCTCCTATCCATGAAAGTCACGTTCCTGGTAGCCATCACCTCAGACAGGAGGGTTGGTGAATTTGAAACTTTGATGGCAGTTTTTCCTTATGCTGTCAAGTATCAGAGGGGTAACCGTGTTAGTCTGGATCTGTAAAAGCAGCAAAGAGTCTTGTGGCACCTTATAGACTAACAGACGTTTTGGAGCATGAGCTTTCCTGGGTGAATACCCACTTCATCGGATGCATGTAGTGGAAATTTCCAGGGGCAGGTATATATAAGCAAGCAAGCAAGAAGCAGGCTAGAGATAACGAGGTTAGTTAAATCAGGGAAGATGAGGCCCTCTTCTAGCAGCTGAGGTGTGAAAACCAAGAGAGGAGAAACTGGTTTTGTAGTTGACAAGCCATTCACAGTCTTTGTTTAATCCTGAGCTGATGGTGTCCAATTTGCAGATGAACTGAAGCTCAGCAGTTTCTCTTTGAAGTCTGGTCCTGAACATTTTTTGCTGCAGGATGG
>NC_133776.1:22411783-22472683 GCF_003597395.2 Chelonoidis abingdonii
TGGCAGGGCAGAAAGAGTCCCCGAGATAGGACAGATTTTTCTTCTGGGCTGAGTGTGTGGCTGGATGGATTGACGATATTGCTGGATGGGTTAGGGGTACCACAGTTGTGGCCCCGTGTGGCAGGTAGGAGTTTAGACAGCTTACAATCCTTTTTCCTTTGTAGAGAGGTGAAGTGAGTAATGTAGATCTCCTGTCTTATTTTAGTGAAGTCCGTTTGTATGGAAGTTGGGTTATTTTATGAGAGTCTCCAGGTTGGAGAGCTCTTTTTTGATGTTTTCCTGTTTGCTGTATAGGATGCTGATCAGGCGGTTCCTTAGTTTCTTTGATAGAGTATGGCATAGTCTCTCACTGTGGTCTGTGTAGTATGTAGATAGCAGTGGATTTTTTACCTTTAGTCCATTTGGTATGATGTCCATCCATTTGCATTTGGAAAGGAAGATATCTGTCTGTATTTGTGCAAGTTTCTTCATGAGGTTGATGGATTTCCACTCCATACGGCTAAATACAGTGCCTTGCGTGGTGTCAAGTATCAGAGGGATAGTCTGTATTTGTATTTGCTATATTCCATAAGGACGTTTCATTGTTTCCGCCTTTAAATTAACTCCCAAAGTAGTCTGTTTCACCAGAACCAGTTATCACTTACCTGCGTTCTTCCCAGAATCTCACACATTCTCAGAAGAAGACTCCATTCCCCACCGTTTGGCTCACCTTTGCCTTTTACCTACCGAAAACACCACCAATCAGAAAGTCTCCTGGACTTTGTCACCATGATGGAAACAGTCAGGGGTCAGGTGGTATCCTATCAAAGAATCTCAAAATGGATCTCAGGCTGTAATTTGCTCTATCGGTTGTCTAATCTTCCTCCTCCTCTTTGGGGGTAAGAGCTCGTTCTACAAGAGCACAAGCAATGTCTTTGGCATTGCTTCAAGAGGTGCCTCTACTTGACATCTGCAAGGCAGCTACATGGAGTTCCAGCCACACATTTATGAGACACTGCCTTGATACAAACAGTCTTTCATTCAGCTCTTCTGTCTACACCCTTGCTTCCTCCTACAATTTGAGTATTGCTTGTCAGTCATCCGCTGTGGAATACACATAGGACCAGCACTGGAAGGAGAGAAAGTTGTTTACCTTATAGTAACTGGAGGTTCTCTGAGATGTACGGTCCCTATCTGTATTCCACTACCTTACCCTACTTCCCCTCTGCTTCAGATCTTCTCTGATTCATGGTAGAGAAGAAACTGGAGAAGCAGCAAGTCCATCCTGCCCTTTTATCTCCTCAGTCAGAAGCACAAGGTGAGCCCGTGCACATATGCAGACCAACAGACAATGCTTTCAGAATGCTCCAACTTGGGGCACATGGAACATATTTGCACCCACAATGGAATACAGATAGGGACCACACATCTCAAAGAACCTCCAGTTCTATAGTACCTTATAGTAGTGCTGTCGATTAATCTCAGTTAACGCATGCGATTAATTAAATAAAATTAATCGCATCCTTAATTGCACTGTTAAACAATATTTATATTAATATACGGAAGAGACAAGAAGGAAAGACTATATTAAATAAGAAAAAAGTTTATTCAAAGTATGAACTGAACAGTATAAGAAAGTTGCCAACCTTATATTACTGTAGGTATTGAACTATAAGGCAGGGCTATCAAACGATTAAAAAAATGAATCGTGATTAATTGCACAATTAAACAAAACTATTTTTATTTAAAGAGTTTTGAATATTTTCTACATTTTCAAATATATTGACTTCAGTTATAAAATAGAAAGTGTACAGTGCTCATTTTATATTATGATTTTTATTACAAATATTTGCACTGTAAAAATGATAAAAGAAATAGTATTTTTCAATTCACCTCATACAAGTACTGTAGTACATTCTCTTTATCAGGAAAGTGCGACTTAAAAATATTTTTTTTTTTGTTACATACCTGCACTCAAAAACAAAACAATGTAAAGCTTTAGAGCCTGTAAGTCTACTCAGTCCTACTTCTTGTTCAGTCAATCACTAAGACAGACAAATGTGTGTACATTTATGTAAGATAATGCTGCCCACTTCTTATTTACAGTGTGACCTGAAAGTGAGAACAGGCATTCACGCAGCAATTTTGTAGCCAGCATTGCAAGGTATTTACATGCCAGATACACTAAACATTTGTATGCCCCATCATGCTTCGGCCACCATTCTAGAGGACATGCTTCCATGCTGATTACTTAAAGTAATGCATTAATTAAATTTGTGACTGAACTCCTTAGAGGAGAATTGTATGTCTCCAGCTCTTTTTTACCCGCATTCTGCCATATATTTCATGTTATAGCAATCTCAGATGATGACCCACCACATATTGTTTGTTTAAGAACACTTTCACTGCAGATTTGACAAAACGCAAAGAAGATACCACCATGAGATTTCTAAAGATAGCTACAGCACTTGACCCAAGGTTTAAGAATCTGAAGTGCCTTCCAAAATCTGAGAGGGACAAGGTATGGGGTATGCTTTCAGAAGTCTTAAAAGAGCAACACTCCGATGCAGAAACTTTGGAACCACCAAAAAAGAAAATCAACCATCTGCTGGTGGTATCTGACTCAGATGTTGAAAATGAACATGCATCACTCCATATTACTTTGGATTGTTATCCAGCAGAACTCGTCATCAGCATGGACACATGTTGTCTGGAATGGTGCTTTAAGTATGAAGGGGCATATGAATCTTTAGCACATTTGGCAAGTAAATATCTTGCAATGCCAGCTGCAGCAGTGCCATGCAAGTTCCTGTTCTGACTTTCAGGTGACATAAAAAAAAAGCGGGCAGCATTATCTCCCACAAATGTGAACACACTTGTTTGTCTGAGCAATTGGCTGAACAAGAAGTTGGACTGAGTGAATGTGTAGGCTCCACAGTGTTACATTGTTTTATTTTTGCGTGCAGTTATTTTTGTACATAATTCTACATTTGTGAGTTCAACTTTCATGATAGAGGTTGTACTACAGTACTTGTAATGGGGGAATTGAAAAATACTATTTTTATAATTTTTACAATGCAAATATTTGTAATAAAAAAGTGAGCACTGTACACTTCATATTCTGTGTTGTAATTGAAATCAATATATTTCAAAATGTAGAAAACACACCAAAATATTTAAATAGTATTTTATTATTAAGAGCGAAACTAATCACGATTAATTTTTTTAATTGCTTGACAGCCTTACATTTACAGTGTAGTACCTATAGTACTGTAAGGTAGGCAACTTCCTTATACTGTTCAGTACATACTTTGAATGAACTCTTTTCTTATTTCATGTAGTCTTTCCTTCTTGTCTCTTCTATTAAAACATTTTTTTTGTGGTGCCAGTAGCTTCTCTTTCTCTTCTTGCATCTTTGTACCTCTCACACACTATTTACTGTTACATTTTAATTTTATATATGTTGTTTTCTTTCCTAGGTGGCATATCTAATTCAACAAAATGTAATTCCTCCATTTTGCAACTTGTTAACAGTAAAAGATGCTCAAGTTGTACAAGTAGTGCTGGATGGACTAAGTAATATATTAAAAATGGCTGAAGATGAAGCGGAGACCATAGCCAATCTTATAGAAGAGTGTGGAGGTATGATTTTTTTGAATAATTACTTGGTGTTACCATTATTATTATAACTAATGGTTGAACATTAACCACAAATATATTCATGGACTTTGCACCGTTTATTACATCTTTGTCTTTTTGTTTAACTGTTTGTATCAAATCTCAATATCAGGTTCACTTAGTGATTTGAGATATTTTAACGTGAACTTTTCTATTTGAAGAAACCTTAAATTGAATATATGTAGTGTATATGACCTAACTAGAAAAATACACTTCACAAATTAGAACATGGAGGGTATCTTTACCTCACAGGCTGCAAACTTAATCAGACTGGATCAAATTATACCCAGATAAATTTTAAAACAAAATATTAAGTGGTAATTTTGTTAATGGCTTTCTGGCATGTTTTTTTTTTTTTTTAAATTGTTAAACAGCTACCAGCCAGTTGGAGCTCTTTTTGAGGAAAAGAAACCATTTTAATATTAAATGTTTTTCATTTAGTCATCACTGCAAGTTCTATGGAAAACTCCTACACTGCAGGTAACTTCAGGAGATAAGAGAGTGTTGCTCCTTGAAATAAGAAATCCAAAGTTCATGGGTGTATGATATGAATAGATGAAGTTCAGGAGGGAATATACTAAAGTAAGAGGTATTTGAGTAACTATATGTTACATTTAAATAAAATAAAATCTCAGAATTTCTTGATATATTTATATATGCCTCTATCTGCTGGATGGATAGATACATATTGGATATATTCTACACAGCTGTTGTACAGTCTAATTCATCACCACAGCATCTGAGCACCTCAAACTATAATCAGTTTTTATTTTCCCCAAATCCCTGGGAAGCTTTTACAGTTGGAGAACTGAGGCATAGGGTGACTTGCCCAAAGTCACACAGGAAGTCTGACAGAGCTGGTAATCAAACCAGATTCTCAGTTTCAATTGAGTGATTTAACTATGATTCTTTCCTAGGGCAGCATAAAACTCTCTGCTACTTCTATCTTCATTTACTACTTGCTTGATAAGTATGATTAGTAGGACACATCTCAGGCTTTTTCTTTGTATCTGACATTCTGCAGTTAAGGGCTTGTCTACACGTGTTAAAGTGAATTAAACTAAACAGGAACAAATGTATTCCAGAGTAAATATACACACATGCAGCTAATCAGGAACAATTCCATGGGTAGACAAGCCTATATATATTTTATTGATTTTATTTATATATATATCCTATGGGGATATGGTAGCCACAAGAGGGAGAAACTGCCTTTTGCCACTCAGTAGATAAAATGGCCAAAAATGTTACTAATGCAGAGTTAAGCTGCCCAGTGGGAGCTCATGTCCTTGCAGAACGTTTAGTTAAGCAGACTTCAGAAAACCAGTAAATATAGCTTTGACTCTGGTCCCCTGGAGCTGGGAATAGCCACTGGGATTTAGCTGCATACTCTGCAGCTGCATTCAGTTTGTGAGTTGTAGCTGTGTTGACTGGTTTAACAGTGGAGGCAATACGTGAGACAGGTTGGAAAGGGTGTGTTTGAGCTGAGGAGATGGGGATTAGTTTGAGAAGCCTCAGAGTTGTGATTGTCATATGAGATCAAAGTTTGCACTCACCTTGTGTATGAGTAATGGAAAGGGGAGAATATGAACCCTGAGGAGCTAGCTGCATCATTTTATTTCAAAATTGTGATAGGTTGTCTTGGGGTACATCTATCCTGGGAAAAAAAGACCCGAGGCATGGCTGCAGCTGGCCCAGGTCAGCTGACTCAGGGTTGGGCTGCAGGGGCTAAAAATTACAGTGTAGATGTTAGGTTTCAGAATAGCAGCCTTGTTAGCCTGTATCCGCAAAAAGAACGTGAGTACTTGTGGCACCTTAGAGACTAACGACAGAGAACATGATCTCTGTATGTGTATATATATATCTTCTTCTATATGTTTCATTCTGTGCATCTGATGAAGTGGGCTGTAGCCCACGAAAGCTTATGCTCAAATAAATTTGTTAGTCTCTAAGGTGCCACAAGTACTTCTGTTCTTTTAGTGTAGATTTTTGGGCTCAGGGACCCTCCCCACTTGTGGAGTCCAAGGGCTTGGGCTCCAGGCTAAGCCCAAACATCTACACAGAAATTTTACAGCCCTGCAAGCCTAAGTCAGTGACTCAGGCCAACCACAGGTGTTTAATTACTTTATAGATGTACCATTTAGGCCACGTCTGCACTGCGAGATAATATCGAATTAGCTAAAATCGGTTTTATAAAACTGATATTATAAATTCGATTTCATGCGGCCACATTAGGCACAGTAATTCGGCGTTGTGCGTCCATGGTCCGAGGCTAACGTCGATTTCTGAAGCGTTGCATTCATTGTGGGTAGCTCTTCCGTAGCTATCCCCATAGTTCCTGCTAGATCTCCCCCGCCCCTTGGAATTCTGGGTTGAATCATTACTATGTCGGCGGTGGTTCTGGGTAAATGGTCGTCATCATCATTCCTTTCCTCCGGGAAAACTATCAGCTACAATCCTTTTCGCGCCGTTTTTTCCCCTGGATGCCCCTGCAGACCCATAGCACGGAACCAATGGGGAGCCCGTTCAGCTTTTTTTTTTTCCTCTGTCCGGTCGCACCGTAATGTGTACTAAGCTGGATGCCACGGAGAGAGAGGCGATACTCACCAGCGCTACAGATCAGCAGCATTAAGCTTGCTTTTGCAATGTTATAAGCAGGAATGGTTCCTCGGGACGTACATTCTTCTACTGTCTACTGTCAGGAGAAAACTGGCAAAATGAAGATGACGGTTATCTCTCCCCCTCTGGATATGTCCGCTGCTTCATGAAGCTGCCACTAGGCTGAAAATCGTGCCGGGGGCACAACGCAAACAGCAAAATATTGGGATTGACTGCACTATGGCGAGTCATTGAGTCAATCCCTCCCTTATGGTTTGCTAAAAATCAGTACAGTCCTGCCTAGAAATAAGGGGGCAAGTGTGTTAGAGGACCAGTGTATCAGGAGCACAGCTGCTCTAATGTCAGTATTCACAGGGCACGCAATGTCGGTCCTGCAACACCCCATCGGTTGTTTCGCTTCCTACCCCCAACCTTCCTGGGCCTACCCTTGGCAGTGTCAGTGTGAAGTCCCGTTACCCTGTTCATATGTGTCATGATGCAAGTTGAAAGAGAGATGAGAGCAGGACTTTGGGGAAGTAAAGAAAACAGAGCACTATGTTAGTGAGATAACAATGAGGGGAGCAGCCTCGTCCGGGGCTATGACAGTCCACAGGGAGTAACAGAATCTTTTGCTTCTACACAGGAAAGGGAGGGGGGTGATGAAGCTCAGCCCCCAGTTGCTACACGCGATGAAGAACGGTTACCGAGCCATCTCTGAGGTATCATCTACTGGAGTAACTGGGAGTCATTCCCATTTTTACCAGGGCGCCCCCGCCAAGCCTCACCTGAAGCCAAGCCAGGAGCACTCACGGGCTGTATGGTCGACGACAGATATCAGTCATATTGTACCACCTCTACTCACCCGGGGAGAGGGAGAGTGAGCGCGATGACTGCTCTTCACTGCTCTGCCAGCACATCGCCGTCTACCAGCACAGACCATTCAGTACACATAGGGTGACATTGAAAGAAGTCAAGAAATGATTTCTTTCCCTTTTCTTTCAACGTGGTGGGGGGGGGGGGGGGAAACGTGAAGGAGCTATTCCCTGAACCACCCAAGACACTGTGTTGAACCTACAGACATTGGGAGCTCAGCCAGAGGAAGAAGCTATACTTTTCAGAGACTGCTTGTGGACTGTGGATAGGCTGGAGTCCTCAGTACCCCTCTGCCCCCTCCATGAGCGTCCATTTGAGTCTCTGGCTTCCCGTTATGCTTGGTCACGCAGCGCTTGTGTATCCTGGAGATTCTTTTTTCCAAACGCTTTGGCATTCGTGTTCTCTGTAACGGAAGCTCTGATACAACAGATTTGTCTCCCCATACAGCGATCAGATCTAGTATCTCCCGTACAGTCCATGTGGAGCTCTTTTTGGATTTGGAGACTGCATCGCCACCCATGCTGATCTGCTGATCAGAGCTCCACGCTGGGCAAACAGGAAATGTAATTAAAAAGTTCGCGGGGCTTTTCCTGTTTACCTGCCCGCTGCATCCGAGTTCAGATTGCTATCCAGAGCGGTCAGTGGTGCACTGTGGGATACCGCCTGGAGGCCAATAACGTTGATTTCTGTCCACACTAACTGTAATCCGATATGTTAATATCGAATTTAGCGCTACTCCTCTTGTCAGGGTGGAGTACAGAAATCGATTTAAAGAGCCCTTTATACCGATCTAAAGGGCGTTGTAGTGTGGACGGGTACAGCGTTAAATCGATTTAACGCTCTTTAAATCGATTTAAATGCGTAGTGTAGACCAGGCCTTAGTAGCAAGGCGCTAGGGGGTGGGGAGAATCTTGACACAGGAATTATCAGCAGTCATGTGGGTTATGAGAGCAGTCTGTGGGTTTACTGATGGGTAAGGACAAGTATAAATTTAGATGTGAAATTTAACAGCCACTTTACACTTACTCACAGGATACAAGTGTGGTACTCTGTCAGAAGTATAGGCTAAGTATTTTACTATAGGGCAGGGTAGCTCCTTTCCCACAAAGTGAAAAGGCAGAGTGCAAATATGTTATGGGTGTTTTTGGGGCATCACCTTAAGAGGGATAGTTAAGGTACGCCCCCCGCATAACCTTAACACTGTCTTTTCTGCCTTTGTGAAGTTTGGGTTCTTTGAGTAATTGTCATAGCCATTGTAAGTGTGCGCACGCCCTGTGCACAGATGTCAGCTGTTGTTGTTTTTCCCCTTTGTAGTATCTGTTGGGGTGGCTTGAGTGCCCTCTGCTGCATTCCATTGTGTGATGGTATAAGAGAGCAGAGCTGTCCCCATCCCTATCCAATCTCATCTTACCACCAGTGATGGTTGGTGCAAATGCAGACTTGATTAATTCAAGTACTTCTCTCATTCTTCTTTGCATATAGTTAGGTTTTTAGTCAATTTTTGATGGGTTTACAGCTAGGTTTCCATTTTTGGTCTCTTGACCCTTTGTACTCTTTCAGTACTGGTACTGGAGGTACCAAGGTTTAAGTCCTGCAAGACTTGTGCAAATCCTGTTCGAGTCAGTTACCTGCATCTGTCCTGCCTGAAATGCTTAGGCATCAGTGACACGTGTCTCATCTGTAAAAGTTTCAAACCCCACTCAAAAAGAGATAAGGAGGCATGGCTTAAGTTCTTGCTTATGGAAGCAGCACTTCAGCCTCCACCAGAGAGGTACACAGGAGTAAAGTGCCCCAAGTACTTCATCTTCATTACGGAGTACCCCAACAGGTGTCTGCAGTTCCTCAGTCCCATTCCCCCGTACCAAAAAAAAAAGACTCAGACCTTTTTTCAGGTTCCACCTCTTCTGCGTTGGTACTGAAGCAATACCAAAGCAGAAACTCCACAAAGCATTTGGGAGTGAGACCACCCTTGGAAAGCTCAACACCTCCCAAGGGAGTCTCACTGCCTCCGGAGTCTGTGCCATGTCTGTCAAGGCCATTCCTTGAAGGACGCTTGCAGACTTAGCAGCCGATGCCAATGCCAATCCCAATCACCCTGGCAGCACATGCAGCTGCAAAAGACTTCCTTAGCCTCTTAGTACTGGTATCGCCAACTGCAGAAGGCTTGCAGCCGGTGCCAGTGCCTGCAGCTTATTCCTCACCACACCTAGATCCTGCGGTACCATTACTCAAACCTCTGTCTTGTTGAGAGGAGAGTCTCCTGTGATTTCTGCCGTACTGTTATCACCGGGCTCAGGCTGTCTCTCATCAGTCCCATCTGCATCAACCCCTAGTTTGTCTCAGGCATTTGACTCTTCCTCAGGCTCAGAAATTACATCCTCTTGTCCAGGACACAGCACATCTCCCCATCAGAGTCTTGCGACCATGGGCTATTCAGCAACCACAGCATTGGGTCCAGGCTCATATCAATGGCCATTCTGGTCACTGTGGAGCCTTCCCCTCCAGCCAGGTCCTCCCCTCAACATTGTTGGACGCAGCCATGGAGGGTGCACCAGAGACACCAGCACAGAAAGCACCATCCCTTGGTACCAAGAATAGTTCCAGGCAGCCTCTCCACCACAAGTTATGGACCAGCCAGCATCTTTGAAAACTTACAGCTACACTGCAGCTGCACCATTGTAAGCTCTCTAGGGGAGCTGCTCTCCCACCACCATAGTGCTGTCCACACCAGCACGTAGGTTGATGTAACTTACATTGCTCAGGGGGTGACTTACTCACACCCCTGAGCGACTTAAGTTATACTGACATAAGTGGTAGTGTGGACATAGCCTTAGACCTCACAAAAGCCAAAGCCTTTCCACCACAAGCCCCATATGAAACCTTACAGGACATAGCGCTCCGAATAAAAGCATACCCTCTCACAACACTACAGAACTGCCTGAGTCTCCTGGGTCATATGGCAGCATGCACCTTTGTAGTTCAGTATGCCAGGCTATGCCTCAGAAAGCTGCAGGCATGGCTAGAATGAATGTTTACTCCGAGTTGTCCCCATGTGGACAAAGTGGATCAGGTGTTAGTGTTAGTTTTGATATCTCTAGATTGGTGGATGGACCCTCTGAAAACTTGTGCGGGGGTTCCTTTTCTCTGCCTGCTACCAACCCGCATGCTAGTCAGAGACATCTCTTCTCTGGGTTGGGGAACTCGTATAGAATCCCCACAGATGCAGGGCCTTTGGTCGCTTCAAGATGTAGAGTCTCACATAAGTGTCAGGGAGTTAAGAGCGGTACGTGAGCCTGTTTGGCCTTCTTTCCCCACATAGTGGGAAAGAATCTATTGATTCTGAGACAATTCAGTGACCCTGTTTTTTGCATAAACAAACCAGGACTAGCATGGTCAAACCAACTCTGCAAGGAGGGAATCTGCCTCTGGGATTTCTGTATAACACACTCAGTTCATCTCAAAGTAGCTTACCTTTCGGGGAAACAGAATGTGGTAGCAGATCGGCTGAGCAGATCCTTCTCTCATCAGCGTAACCAGTCATTACGTCCAGAGATAACCAAGTCCATCTTCCATCTGTGGGGAACTGCTCAAATGGATCTGTTTGCAACAAGAACCAACAGAAAATGCCCTCAGCTCTGTTCCTGGAGAAGGTTCAGCCAAGGTTCACTGACAGATTGCTTTCTCCTATCCTGGAAGAATTTCTTTCCATACACCTTCCCTTCAGTTCCTTTACTGCCCAGAATAGTAGTCAGAATAAAACAAGACCATGCTCACCTCATTCTTATAGCACCGGCATGGCTTTGTCAACACTGATACTTGACTTCTCCTCTAACCCTCCCATTAGATCTAGACTTAATCCCAGGGGACCACAGACATCTGCTCCATCTGAACCTCCAAGCTCTCCCTCTAGCAGTGTGGCTGCTTCGTGGCTGAAGCTTTTTGAAAAATCCTGCTCAAAGGATGACCAAAATGTGCTTCTGAATACCGGAAATCTCTTGACTAGAAACACTTACCTGGCTAAGTGGAAGCACTTCTCCATTTGGTATTGTAGGAAAGGTACATCTTCAAAGCCAGCACCCTGGACCTCATACTAGACCATTTTCTAGATCTGAAGGAGTCTGGCTGTTAACTCTACAAGAGTGCATTTGGCAGCTATTTTGGCCTTCCATGTCTAGATGGATAACAGATCCTGTATGTTCAGACATGTTCCTTTCATCTGCAACGCAGCTTCCTCTTGAGAAGGAACACTTCTCATGATGATGTTTCATTTGGGCAGCCCTCAGGCCTTGCATTTCTTAGTTGCACGGGTTGCATTTCGCATGCATGCCTGTCTTACCCACAGGTAGAGTAATTTCATTAAAATATTCCCGAATTGGGTCTCTCTTATGGCCTGCTGCCATGATAGGTTTTCCCTTCTAGTGAGAGAATGGTATGGTAGATCTCAAATCAATGAAGACTACACTCAGACCTCAAGACTTCTGGAATATGCTGCTCAAACAGTTTCACTTTTGTTTCTGCTGCCTGCCCCTCCCTTCTCAGATTTATCGCCAGACTTCTTCTCTTTGTCCAGCTCTATGCCGCCCCCAACAATATTCTGTTCGCTGAACTTTTTGAAACTTTGCACTTTTAGAGAGAGGTAAGGGATTGACTGTGTGTACACAAATTTGCAGAGGGACGATAGGGTTGAGGTCTGTTATTTCTCACCTCTATTTAAAAACATTTTTGCTGTTAACAAGCGTGTTTATCTCTGGAGACACAAATCCACAGTTTGAGAACTGCAAAACTAAGCATCTCTGATGGTATCTTCTAGACTGAGCACTGAGTTTCATTGGGTAGATAGAAAGATTAACCTAAATAATCTATACAGAAGTCCATATAAGATTGGGTCCCTAATCCATGAACTATTGGAATTCATTTACAAAACTTTTCTTAAACATTCCATGAATATATTGTCTCCTACTATAGAATTAGAATTTATAATCCCTATTCCATGATGAGATAACTTTGAGCTATAATGTCTCTTAATAATGTGCCTTTAGATAGGTTTTTCCCTAAAAAAGCATTTTATCCAAAAAAAAATCTGATTTTTTTTCTAAATCATTGATTTTTATCCACCTTGCCTGAAGGAGATGAATATAGCCTGAAAAATGAGATGTGTGAACGGCTCCACTCACGTCAGCGGGTGTTCTCATCCCCCACTTCACAGTCCAGGAGAGTTTCTGCTGTTGGTCAAGCATGCTCATTCTCATCCCCTCACACCAATGTCAGTAGTGTGTTCTTGATACATACTTCAAACATACCTGTTCTAAACTCCCCACACGAGGGCAGAGCTTCCTCAGATACTGGCTCAGATGGGGTGGTGCTAGGCAGTAGGGCAGGGATCCCCCCCAAGATCCCAGCTCACGTGATGGAAGGGAGGGGGGCTCAGTTCCCACCCCTGAAAGATAAGCTCCCTCCAGAAGCTGGGGCACATGAGGGGGTCAGACCCCCATAGATGGCAGGAATCCCCCAGATCCTGGTGCACATAAAGGGAGGCAGAGAGTGGAGCTTAGACCCTCCAGAGAGGCCTGGGTTGTCCATCCCAGCTCACTAGGTGGGTCAGGGAGTATGTCTCAGACTCCCTAGGCAGGCAAGAGGCCCCAGATCCTGGCACACATGGTGGGATAAGGATCTGGGGGATCTGAGCCCCTCTCCCTATGCACATGTACATGTAGGGCCCTGTCCCTATTCTCCCCTAGCTCCGTGCCACTTATCCTCATGTGTCCCTCACCTGATCCCTCAACCCCTCTAACATCCCCTATCTCCATTTATCCCTGCCCCTTGATGCAGTCTCCAAACCCTCACTCCTCTTCCACTCCCTGTTGCACCATCCCTAAAATGCCCTTCTCCTGCAGGCAACTGTTCACATGTCTAATTTTTTAATAAAAATATTTTGATTACATTCCTTCAAAATAAAGAAAAAGATGCCAACCAACCTTTTCCCAATTTCTGCCCAAGGTGGGATTTGAATTGAGGTTGGCTGAGTTGGTCAGATTTGAAGAACTACTACTACTTATCCCCTTAAGCCATCTAGCTGGTCTAAAATTTTGAGGTCTAACAGTCTTGTTAACTTATCTGGCTGCACTTGTTCACTATAATTAAAGCTACATTTTAGTCACGGGTGTTTTTAGTAAAAGTCATGGGCAGTAAACATAAATTCACAGCCTGTGACCTGTCCATGGCTTTTACTATATACCCCTGACTAAAACTTGGGGAGGAGGGGCAGCCTGGGGCGGGGGGGGCGGGCACCGCAGTTGCTCAGGGGAGGCACCGTGGGTGCTGGGAGAGGGCGCTGCAGATGCTTGGGTGGCGGAGGGCTGGCGGGGCTGGGGCAGCTTCCCTACCTGGCTCCTGAGCTCCACATGCTGCCTCCACTCTGCCCCAAGCCCTGTTTCTGCAGCTCCCATTGTCTGGGAATCGCTGCCAATGGAGCTGTGGGGGTGGTGCCTGCTGACAGAAGCAGCACATGGAGCTAAGAGCTGAGGGAAGGGAGTTCCTGTAGCCCTTGCAGGGAGCCCATCCTAGGTAAGCACTGCCCGCACCTGAGCCCCCCCGCCCCCCCAAACTCTTACTGCTCAGGGGGCAAAGAGGAGGGGCGAGATTGCTCCAGCAGCAGCTGGTGTGCCTGGCCCAGGGACTCCCTGAGCTGTTCTAGTGGCCTGTGGGCCAGGCATACCAGCCGCTGCAGAGGTGACAGAAAGTCATGGAATCTGTGACAAACAAGGAGTCTTAACTATAGTCCATTAGGCACATGAATAGATCCTGAAGAAGAGCTCTGTGGTGCTCAGAAGATTTTCTCTTTCACCAGCAGAAGTTGGTCCATTAAAAGGTATTACCTCACCCACCATGTGTCTCTCTCTCTCATACTTAACCTTGGAATTTGGTTTTGTTATGGATTTACTGACTTCAGTCATGAATATTTCAAAGCACTAAAGAGTAAGATTCAACTACTTACTAAAAGCGTTAAAAGAAACCTCAGTTTTATCTTAATACCAGAACACACACAACCCTTTTGACTGTTTCCTATGACATCTGTGTAATTATACCTTAAAGCCATTTGTCCCTTCAGGATTCCCAATAAAGCAGGGTGCACACTACAGAGCTGGTTATCTTCCATGTAGATTAATATCATGAAATGTAATTGGAAAATATTGTGTCCAGTTCATCCCAGTGACTCTCATTTTAAAAGATTTCCTTATTCGCACTGGTATTTGAGGTGCCTTTGTAGCTAAGATTAACAAAATGAAGTGCGAGTACGATCTGTTGAACCTAAATCATTTTGCAGACTTTTCTCATATTTTTAAATAATAAAAAAAAAAGTATTTGATAATTCACAGTATAGCACATAAGCACCATTAATTTAGAACTTGTATTATCATAATGTGTCTGGAGCAGGTTGTGCTTGGCTGTCAGATATAATACAGCAGAACCCTGTTTATCCAATCTGATTAGGACCAGGGCCAGATCTGATCATCAAAAATCCAGAGAATGGGGAAGTGTGATGGTGCAGCAGCATCTAGTGGCCACAAGAGAGATCATCCACTTCTGGCCCTGGAGTCCTGTTCAGTTAATGTGGATAGCCTAAAAGAGGGTCAGATAAATGAGATTGTTATATTTTAATGCTTGATTTAATTCCATCTCTTAAAGGGCTGGAGAAAATTGAACAGCTACAAAATCATGAAAATGAAGACATCTACAAACTGGCTTATGAGATCATTGATCAATTCTTCTCTTCAGATGATGTAAGTATATAGTAGCAGTGAAATCTATTCTGCTTTCAGTCATTTAATCTGTGCTTACAAACATGGTTAAGGAGATAATTACAAGAGTTCTTAAATCTGTGAGCATTATAGCATTCTTTGTGGTTGTCTCTGAGTAACATAATATCAGGTTATGCAATTTTATTATTCTGCTACCAAAGAACATATTCCCAAAGCTGCAGTATTCTCTCAGGTGATACAAATAAATGATTCATACTCTAAAGCAAAACATCTTACTGAAATTATAATCTTTTCTGTCTTTATCAATAAAATAGAGTAAAAAGAGAGACATTAATGTTGACAGCAAGAAAAACAAAATTGGTAAAACCAAATTAGCAGGCTTGATACCTTCAAAAATCCCTATTTAACTTTATTCAGCAGCCATTTAAGAAGTGAAATCACAGGCTAGAATTAGAGAGTATAGTATATGAAATGTCTGATACTCACCTAATAAAACAAAAACCAGTACAGTACATGAACACTATTTAATCCAGATTCATTTGGACATCCAAAGTAATACTAACTTAAACACACACATGCTAAAACAATGTTATAATATCAAAAATACCAAAGACATTGCTGGGTAGTTCAGTCAGCTTGAGAATAGTCTGGTGGTGGTCTCATTTTAGAAGTATTCAAATATGTGCTGCCTTCTGTGCTGTAATGTCCACATTACTATTTTTAGTGTGCTAACTGAAGCAGAACTAGCACGTCTGTCTATCCGGGGTGCCCTCTCAATTTCGATGATTCTTCTCTTGTCCAGATAGTGTTGCTACATCCTCTCTGTCATTAAGTTTGTAATTCATATTTGAATTCATAAAGTGCTTCAGGGTGATTCAGGGTGAAAGGTATGTAAATATAGTGTTGCTGATTGTGGATCATATGTCAAGTATCAGAGGGGTAGCCGTGTTAGTCTGGATCTGTAAAAGCAGCAGAGAATCCTGTGGCACCTTATAGACTAACAGACGTTTTGGAGCGTGAGCTCGTGGGTGAAATACCACTCGAGATCCGGACGCAGTAGTGGAATTCTAGGGGGCGGATATATATGTTGCTAGGCAAGCAAGGCGTAGAGATAACGAGGTTCGTTTCAATCAGGGAGGAGATGAGGCCACTTTTGGTTCTGCAGTAGAGTTGTTGAAAACCAGTAGGGAAGGATAGAAACTGGTTCTGTACTGGCAAGCCCATTCCACAGTCTTTTTTTAGCGCAAGCTGATGGTTGTCAAAAATTTGCAGATGGAATGAGCTCAGCAGTTTCTCTTTCAAAGGTTCTGTCCTGAAGTTTTTTGCCTGCGGATTGGGGGCCACCTAAGGTCTGCTATTAGTGTGGGCCAGGGAGTGGAGTGCTTCTCCTACAGGTTTTTTGTTTTAGAAACAAAATATCCATTCCTGATTTATCTGATTTGTTCCCATTTATCCCTTTCCGGTGACTGTTCCCAGTTTGGGCGACTGTACATAGCAGAGGAGGACCATTTTGGCTGGGCATAATGATGGCGTAGAATTACATTTGGTTGGAGAGGTGACTGAACCCAGTGATTTATGGGCTGGATCTGGTTAAGGTCCTTGTGGTGTGCTGGTGTAGGATATGTGGGCAGAGTTTGGCATCGAGGTTTTGTGCTGGATTGGGTTTTCCTGGGAGGCCTAGAGTTTACTATGGTACGTGTTGCAGTTGCTGGTGAGAATACGTTTCGGTTGGCAGATTGTTCTGTGGGGAAACCCAAGGGGGATTTGCCTGCCGAGTACAACCGATCTCTCTAAACCCTTCAAGCATAGGAATCAACACCTAAACAAAAATCTCCACCAAGCCATATCTCAAAACTTATAATACCGCGCACGAGGAAATTAGTATAATAATTCCAACAGAGCAGACGTTGTCACCCAGAAAGCCTCCTACTGCACAGACAAACAAGGAAGAAACCAAGCCGGATCCCTGGCCATCACATCAGCCCCAGCTAACCCCTCCAAACGCCATCCATCAGGGATCTACAACCATCACTGGAAATGAATCCCACACTTTCACAGTCTGGGTGGCAGGCCAATCCTTGCCACACAGACAACCCTGCCAACCTGAAACGTATTCTCACCAGCAACTGCACACGCATAGCCATAGTACTCTAGCTCAGGAACCAATCCGTGCACAATACTCGATGCCAACTCTGCCACAATTACACAGCGGACACCAATCAGCGAGGACCTAACCACGATCCAGCCATACCATCACTGGTTCATTCACCTGCAGCGTCCACGCAATGGTGAATCCTGGTGTAGAACGGCATCATATGCCGAGCAATGCGGCTAGCTGGCTATGTACAGGTCGGGCCCAGACTGGACGGAAGTCACTACATGAAAAGGATAGAATGGACACAAAGTCAGTATATCAGGAATGGCTAATGGGATCAAAGAACCTGTAGGGTAGAGCACTTCAACCTCTGGCCACACTATAGGCAGACTTAAGGTGGCCATCTGCAGCAAAAGAAACTTAGGACCAGACTGTGATAAGAAGAAACTGCTGAGCTTCAGTTCATCTGCAAATTTGACACCATCGCTCTGGACACAAAGACTGTGAAATGGCTTGCCAGGTTAACAGCAACCAGTTCCTCCTATCCTTGGTTTTCACACCTCTACTGCAGAACAAGGGCCTCATCGCTCCCTGATTGAACTTAACCTCGTTATCTCTAGCTTGCTTGCTAGCATATATATACCTGCCCCTGGAAATTTCCACTACCTGCGTCTGACGAAGTGGGTATTCACCTACGAAAGCTCACGCTCCAAAACGTCTGTTAGTCTATAAGGTGCCACAGGATTCTCTGTGGATCATATGGTGTCAGACTACTACAAATAGGCAAAATCAGCATCTATAATTTAGCTTTATTTTTTAAAAAATTAATCTAGTTTGACAAGCATTAGAATCATTCTATGATGTAAAACTTGTTTCAACTAGTATTTGTCTTATCTGTACCCATTCAAAGTATTTTTTTGTTTTTTATAGATTGATGAAGATCCTAGCCTTGTTCCAGAGGCAATACAAGGTGGAACATTTGGTTTCAATTCATCTGCCAATGTACCAGCAGAGGGGTTCCAGTTTTAGAGTGATATTTTGGCAGTTAGGTACAATGCAGCACTGAATAAAAAATGGTTTGACCCATCAATCTTGGCTCATGGGATCCGCTGCTGCATTAAATCGGGAAAGAAAATGTGAAGATTTCATTTGGAATCACAGAAAAGCCCAAATGAAGTCAAGATGGCGAGTGGGTGCGAGTGAGAATGAGTGGCAAAATGTAATGAAAAACTTCACTGAATGCTTATTTAGATTGTTCAAAGAAAAAGGGCTACAGGTCAAAGATCGTCAGTGCCTGAGAAGGAACAATGACTTACTAGAGCAATTGGGGGGGGGGAATGCAGTACTATTATCATCAAGCTTTGTAAGCATAAAAGAGAATAGGATGCCCATATAAGTCCAAGGAGAATGAGCCCAGGCCTTGCTATGAAGCACCGTGTGAATGGACAACATTGAATGAATGTCTGGACTCAGCTGTGGAGCCAGACTCAAGTTTCAAACCTGGGGCTCTTCACTCATGAAGCAGACTCCTAGTCCTGGAGTGGCGTGTGTACGAGAGTATGGTTGTGATGCTGTATGTGAACGCATGCAAGCTTGATTCGCCTTCAGGGGGCTGATAATAAACCTAGCAAATTATCAAAATGAGTTCATAAGTGTTAACTTACACTGGACACACAAATAAAGACCGGTTTAGCAGCAGACTCTGGTTTACTCCTGCAGCCTGTTTTATTTTCTTTTTTCCCTGTTTCTTTTAGTTATTTTTAATTTCTTTCCTGTATGGCTTATTAGTTGCTTGTAAAGTCAGAATTTTCAGGAAGGCTTCCCTGTGCATTTGCACCAGATGAATGTTTGATGTTATGAAAAGCTTTCCATATCATCAGAACAAATTTGTGTAGATTTTTGCATGAAAAAACATACATTTCCCTCCAAATAGACTGTGTTGCAGTACATCAGTTGCCATAATAGTAGAAAACAGTAAAATGTGGTAATAAATTCATCATCCTTTTCATTTTCAAAGATAACATAATGATCTCTTTGCATGTGGTAATCTACAGCATAGCTCATTTTTAGATTTTGTTGAGTCCTGTAACCAAATGTTTCCTTTGTGGTAGAATACCGTGCTGTTGAATGTTACTTGTTTTCAAACTTTGTTTTCTATGAAAATGATATGGAAACTTCTAAAAATGAAATTTGGTGCATATGTACTGCTGAATAAAGACTGAAGAAGAGGTGTGAATAGATGTACAAATCCAAGTCCTGGTTTGAACACCTTTAATAATATGCCTAATCTGTCCAATTGTTTTAGACTCTTTTTATCTTAGATGTAGGCAGCCATGAACAATCTATTTTGAGCCACTTTAGAGAGAAAACTTTGTATTTTTAAAACTTGCATAAAAAACATGTAAGTGTTTTTATAATTGGAGTAATGCCTCAGTTTTGAGGTTCTGCACACTAAATTAAAGGTGACATTACAAATGTATACAAAAAGGAGAACTCTTTATAAGGTGGCTCATTGTAGGAAATGCTGTGCCTTCCCCTTTGAGCACAAGTGTTGCATGAACAACAGTTTGCTATAATAAAACATACCAGATTAGTCACCATTAGCATCTATATCTACCTTGTGTTTTAAAATCAACTGGCAATTCTGAAACACTGTAGAATGGATAAAGATTATTTTGTGATCATAACTCTTTGTTGGACTAGAGTATTTTTACAGCATTCCTTGTCATCAGAAACATGGTTAAAGTTTAAAACTAGAAGCAGCAGAAAACTAGCTTGTGAAATTTATCTAAGTAGAGTGCAGGCTAGGCTGTCTTGGGGAAATAAACATTAAACCTTTAAAACAGTGTTGTATTATTTTGGTGTGTGTCTTTTTGTGTAAATTCAGATTGTAGTGAAGTTAAAAAGCATTTGTGTACACAAGCAGGCAAAAAATGGTTGGTTTAACAAAATGTTCATATTAACTGTTACTTCCATACCCTTTTAACCCTTTAATGTGTTTCAGACATACCTCTCAACCTGCCAAAGGCCCAAATATGGGATGCAATGTGAGAGACAGACCCAAAGCGAAGAATATGAACTGTTATTCATATAGGGAACTTGAAAATGTAAATAGCTTTCTACAACTTCACCTCCCTGTTTCTTGATATCTAATAAAAATATGCAATAAGTGAGAAGACACAATTTGTATAGAACATAAATAGGTTCAGGACTAAAATGAGTGATGCTTGAAATGAGGAACATTTCAGAGGAAGTTATGGCTTCAGCACCAACATGAGATGTTTTGCTAACATTGAGCAGAATTGCATCTTAAGCAATTATACTGCACCTATATTATCTCTTTTTTACTTCCCCAAAAAGCACAATTTGACTTTTGAGTTTTCATACAGTCCTTTTCACAAGTAGCTCTAAAATCCTTTACGAAGTAAGGGAAGGCATGCATCCTTATAGTTTTACAGATGGGGAAACTGAAGTATAGAATGACTTGCCTAATCTCACGCCATGTTGGTAGCAGAACTGCGAGTAGAATCCAGGTTTACTGACTTGAAGACTAGTCCCCTGTTCATTGGACAATGTGCCTCCTTGGTTTAGTGTTGCAGATTCAGCGTGGTTGCCATATCTTTTACCTGTAGAGGCATCTTCATTTACTGCCTCTATTCTATTGAAAAATCCCAGTGTAATGATCACCTAAATGAGTTCAGATCATAATGGTGGGACTTGGATTAAATCTCTTCACATTTTTAAATATTTTTTTTTGTTAAAACTTTTGTATTCCTAATTGTTGAGCTTATACAATGTAGCAATGTAGTTAAGCTCCAGGAAAATGTACTTTTAAGTTACAGTATTCACCTTTATGCCCCTGGAGCAAAATATGTTCTGACTAGTACATTAGAAAATAATGGCCATGATGTTATAAAATTGGATGCCTAAAATTAGACTCTATAGACCACCTAAATAAATGGCTAATAGACTTGACTTCCAAAAGTGCTGAGCATCACTTACATTAATCAGAGCTACTGAGACCTCAGCAATTTTTAAAATCAGGCCAGTTATTTAGGTGTCCAGATACTAATTTAGGATTTTGTCCCATGTCTTTGTACTTGCTTTCTTTTTTCAATGTTTCCTTCACATTAGAAGAGGGTTTCTTGTACGTTCATTTCTCTTCCAGTGTGATGTAAAATTACACACTGTATCCTGCTAAGAAGTGTTTTTACTCCAGTTATCTTCTGTGCTACATAAGAAAGTCAGGGAGAAGCAGATAAATATCTGGTGAAATGTTGACTCTTAGCAATGACTCTTACTATTAAAACTGTGGAAAGGCACTAATGTCTTTTCAACAAAGTACATTTTAATTATTAAATATAGCTGGATTGCACCTAATTTATTGAATATACTTGTTTTAGCTGAGGCCTTAATAGCAAAACAGCAAAGAATGAGCCTGTGACTTGAGATGGAGCAACTGTCTGCTGTACTCAGCTTCCTTCCTTTTTAACATAACTGATTTATTCTTTTACCTCCCTTAATTTAGTTTTATTTCTTTTTAGTTTCAACATCATTATGGTTGGTGGAGGAGTTACTCACCCTTTTTTCTTTAGGATTCCTATTTTTAGTCCATTAGACCTTGAGGTTATGTCAAAGACCCTGGGGTTTAAGCCCTGCCATATTTGCCAGAGGTCTTTCTCCTATAATCCTGGGTATTCAGGCTGTCTCAGATACCCATATCTTGTCAAAATGAAAGGATTGTATGGCATCTAAAGGCAGGTCTCAAAAAGACAGAGAAGCTGGAGTGAAGTTCCTTCTAGTGGAATGCTCACTAGCCCCAGTGGGGTCCACTTCCCACCCCATCATACATTGTCCCCTAGGCCACTGCAGTGACTTGCAGTTCAAGCAGCACCTTCAGAAGCTAAGTCAGCCAAGAAGAAGCCTCTTTCCCCAACTGTGGAAACTAGGAAGAGGAGTAGGTCATCCCATAAATCCCACACTGAGACTTGTCCACCAAGGCTCTGGCTGGTACTAAGCTACTGGTTTTGCACAAGAAGCAGCATACTAAAAGGTCTCAGAGACAGCACAGGGAGCTGTCAGCCTCGGAACCAACTGATGCCTTGTGGTACCAGATTGCACAAGCCGCCTATTGATGGTCTGGTACTATCACCTTCCCAGCACCAGAGCTGTGATGTCAAAGAAGTTCTTTCTAAAAGCCCCTCTGGTATCACCTCAGCACCAACCCCTTCTCCAGGCTCTGGTGCTGACTCAGACTTTTTGATACTGTAGTCCTCTAGCACGCTCCAGATTTCTTTCCCCAGAGAAACTTTTCATACTGGAGGTACTGGAGTCTCCCCTACTGTGGGCCTCTTGAAAGCCCCTTCCCTGATACCATTCAGACACCTGCAACTGCAGTCCCTGAGACTGAACCCCAGTCAGGTCTTCAGTACCAGCACATATGTCTGATGCTCCCCCTTTCAGCCCTCAACCTCAGAAACCTGAATAGCTATATACTTTCCCAGCACTTCAGGATCTTGATGCTAGCCACTATAATTCCATCAGGAGACTAGTTCTTTGCCCTCAGTCTCCAGGTGCCTACTTTCATATAGCTACCCATCCCACAAAGGTTTCCTATGTTTCATAATTGGCTTAGAACACTGTCAGTTCCCAGTCCTCCTCTTCAAGCTCTCCACAATTCTCTCAGCTGTGAAGCCCCATTTAAATCAATGTGGCAAAGCAATATTCCCATAACTGGATGATTGGCTCCTCAGGGATTAATCAGATCTAGAGGTCCAGTTGGCAACCTCCAAGGCTCTAACCCTATTTCAGTCTGTGGGCCTTCGCATCAATCAGAGGAAGTCTACATTGACCCCAGTCCAAAGAATATATTTAATCAGAGTCACTCTAGAATCCATAACTGCCATCATATCTCCCCAAAGAAAGAGTCTAGTCTAATCTCAATGATACAACAAAGCCCACAAACAACTCCAAGGATGTACCTAAAATTCTTGAGGTCCATGTTGGCTTCCATATTTGTCATACTTCATGCATGGTTGCATCTCAAGTGCTTGTGACTGTGTGTACCCCAAACAGTCTTTCCAAATGCATCACAATATCTCAGAAAGTTCTGGATTCCCTCAGGTGGTGGAAGGACCTACTGAAAATCTGTGTGGGGACCGCATCCTCACAGATCCTCACAACAGATTCTTCTTTTTTCAGATGGGGGAACTCTCCACCAAGAGGCCACAGTCCACACGAAGTGGTCCGCACAAGAGATCCTGCTCCATGTCAACATCCTAGAGCTGAGAGCAGTTCAATGTACTTGTCAACACTTCCTTCACACAGTATAGGGCCACTCCATCAGGTTAATGCTGGTCAACCAGGTAGCGATGAATTATATCAACTGTTAGGGTACAGCAAGATTCCCTCCTTATGTGCAGAGTTGGTAAAACTTTAGAACTAGTGCATCCTCAATATTTTATTCAAACTGCATCAGGAAAGAGTGAAGGTAATCCTCCTAGCACTATCCTGGCTGAGACATGGTTCCTAAATGGTTTTCAAGCATAGAGCTATCCTATTGTAGCTGGTGTTGCAAGATATTTACGTGCCAGATGCGCTAAAGATTCATATGTCCTTTCATGTTTCAACCACCGTTCCACAGGACATGCTTGCATGCTGACAATGGGTTCTGGTTGATAACTATCCAAAGCAGCGTGGACTGACGCATGTTCATTTTCATCACCAGAGTCAGATGCCACCCAGCAGACAGATTATTTTCTTTTTTGGTGGTTTGGGTTCTGTAGTTTCCACATCAGAGTGTTTCTCTTTTAAGGCTTCTAAAAGCATGCTCCACACCTTGTCCCTCTCAGATTTTGGACGGCACTTCAGATTCTTAAACCTTGGGTTGAGTGCTGTAGCTATTTTTAGAAAACCCACATCAGTACCTTCTTTGCATTTTGTCAAATCTCCTGTGAAAGTGTTCTTAAAAGGAATGTGCTAGGTCATCATCCGAGACTGCTATAACATTAAATATATGCAGAATGCAGGTTAAACAGAGGAGACATACAGTTCTCCTCCCCCTCACCCCCCCCGGAGTATAGTCACAAATTTAATTGATGCATTATTTTTTAATGAGTATCATCAGCATGGAAGCATATCCTCTGGAGTGGTGACCAAAGCATGAAGGGCCATATGATGTTTAACATATCTGGCATGTAAATAACTTGCAACACTGGCTACAAAAGTGCCATACGAACTCCTGTTCTCACTTTCAGGTGACATTGTAAATAAGAAGCAGGCAGCAGTATCTCCAGTCAATGTAAACAAACTTGTTTGTCTTAGCAATTGGCAGAATAAGAAGTAGGACTGAGTGGACTTGTAGGCTCTAAAGTTTGTTTTTGATTGCAGTTATGTAACCAAAAAAAAAATCTGCATTTGTATGTTACACTTTCCCAATAAAGAGATTGCAGTTCAGTACTTGTATGAGATGAATTGAAAAATACTACTTCTCGTTGATCATTTTTACAGTGCATATATTTGTGATAAAAATAATATAAAGTGAGCACTGTGCACTTTTTTATTCTGTTGTAATTGAAATCAATATTGAAAATGTAGAAAAACAGCCAGATACATTTAATAAATTTCAATTGATATTCTATTGTTAGAAGTGCGATTAATTGTGATTAAATTTAATTGGGATTAATTTTTTTGAGTTAACTGTGATTGACAGCCCTAATTTAAAGATATAAGCTCCATCAGTAAACTCAGAATATATCTGGCCACTATTATAGCTTTCCGTTCAACCATCAAAGACTTCTCCATTTTTGCCCACCTCACTAGATCCAAATTCCTCAAGGGCTAACACAACTTCTTTCCCTCTGTACAGAACCTGGCCACCCAGTGTGACCTTAATTTGGTTCTCAGTGCCCTGAGGAAACCCTTTACGTTGATAGCTGCCTGTTCTCTCCTCCACCTCTTCCTCAAGGCTTCATTCTTTATAGTCATCACTTCAACTAGATGACTTGGAGAGCTTGGAGCTTTCAATTTGTCCCTATCCTCACTTCCTCTCTCATGGGGAAAATACAATCTTTGCTTTTGAATAAGTTTTGGAACAACCCCAGTATTAAGAATTCTGACAGTTTCGCAGTTTACCTTCCTTCTAGCCTATACAGAGAAGACATTTCACTATCAGTGATAAGTAAGGCCTATGGAAATCAAAAAAGAGAGGAAAAAAAAACAATCTTGTATCTATAGTAGTCTGCATGTGTACTGCATTAGATAATTTAGGCTTTGAGCCTGCAAACACTTATGCAGGAGTATAATTTTACTCACATGATTTCACTTCAGTGGAATTACTTATATGAGCAAAGTAACAGATATGCAGAAGTATTTGCAGAACTGGTCTTTAATCACTAGAATTAGGAGTATATTATTGCAAGCACCAAACTAGTGTGGTCCACATATTTTTCTGGACAGTGCTAATTGCAACAATGTGGGCCAAATTCATTAAAATGTTAGAATGTTCATCTTTTGAGTATTACATTGCGAGGCTGCCAAACAATATCCTGGTGAGCACAGGCAAAAGAAGGGAAATGCCAGTATTTAGGAGTGTGTGTAACCTAGCCAAACCTGAGGAGAATGTAGTGGAAGGCATCTCTCTAGTCCCAATGCATTCTTGCTACAGAATTTCAAAGGCAAACTGGATGTGTCCTAGCATCTCAAAAAAAGATTGCAAGAACTATTTGCAGTGGGAAGTGTTAGGCAACTTAAATATAGGAGTTGCTAACAACTTGCCCTATAATAAACATACTGTAGTTATACAAAGAATTAAAGAAAGAAAAGGATATATACTAGAAAGAAAGATATCTTCCTTTCAGTCCTTGACAATGGCAGAGTCCATAAACTATAGACATGTCACTATACTGTGTGGCACCAAATTACTGACAAGAATGCTGGTTACAAGTCTTCAGACGATTATTTTTTTAAAATCATGCATCTGAATCAAATAGACTTTATTCAAGGAAATTTAGTAGCAGAAAATGTGTAAAGTTAACAAACTACTGCTGGTAGCCAATAAGGTTTGGCTATTGCCAAAGTAAGTCTCAGGATACACACAAAAACTCTGAAAGAATTAACATCACTCCAATAACCACATAAAAATTTGCTGAAAATTCAGCCTATGTAAAGGTAATTAAATTTCAGGTTTTCTCACAATCCTCTACTCAATGATTTCTGAGTTTCTGAATAAGCATAAGACAAGGCATATTTTTTCCTCAAGCTATTAATGTTGCCATACATATTCAGTATGAAATCTTTTATTATACATGATCATTTTGTTAACTTTCATGAGCTCTTGGTTTTAATTTCTAAGTTTATAGAAAAGAACACTGAATGGTTGTTAAATAGTTATATTACAGAGCAGCCTGGGGCTAAAAAATAAACTTAGCCTATATAAACGTGATTCAAAATGGCTTTAGTACTCTGGACAGAAGTGGAGCTTTCTGGTTTTTAATGAATTATTTTATATCCACATCACCAATGCCAGATCACAGCAAGGGACTGTTTTCCCCACATTTACGAGAGTTTAGTAAACTATTTAGTTCCATGATCTCTGAACACTTACTAAGAATGTATCATCACATCAAAAACTTGTTAGCTAATTCTACCAATTCAGCTGCATCTATCCTCCTAATTATGGATGACACCCATAATTTTGGCTAACAGATTAGCAACCCACTTATACCAATTTAATAAGTCTGTCTGGTCTTCATACCAAGCAGTATCAGGATTCTTCAATCTCTTTGTCACCCTTTGCTGTGTTGTCTTGTTTAAACTGCAAGTTCCTTGGAGCAAAAATACATTTTTCTTTGTCTATAAATTGTATTAGGGAGTCTAAATTTAATCTGCACTCATGAGGAATTGCAATATGGGTGCAAATAAATGCAGGAGCAGTTTCTAGAGACTGTTTTTGAATATTTGACTCGGTTCTCTTAGGATTATCCACATTAATAGTTATCATAGGTACTGAGCTGTGGCAGCAGCACAGCCTTCCCAAGTTATATAGAAACTACTATCCTGATAGTTGGGGACAGCATCTCCAGTCAGCATTGTGTATGACAAATGCCATATATGACACTGACCGTCTATAAGTACAGGTCTAGTTGTGAGTTAAGGGGATAATGACTTACATTGTCAATAGCACAATAACGCATTTTGTTAATGATACGTGTAGCATTTTTGTGAGCTAATTTGAAAAGCATACTGATGATTATATGAATTTATTTCTATCCTGTTACACAATACTCTTCTATAATTGTGGAGATACTGGAGGATCCAGCATCAGTGCAGTGTTCTGGATTACTGAAGTTTGTGTTATGACCTAAAGGTAGATATGTTGCCATTGATCTATTTATCCTCATAGATTTGTGGGCTTCCATGTAGGTTACCTATTTTGTATCAGTTCAAGATGGATTATCCTTGGTGCCTGGTAAGGCTTTCAGTATGATCGGATTTGGGATGGGAGGATTTAGGGCGAACAGTGCAATAAGGCAAGACACTTTAAGAATAAACAGTGATCCTTGTTCCAATAAATTTTGTTTCAGTGTACATGTGGCACATAGCCAACACAAATCCATTTTTGTAGGAACAAAAGGATAATTCCTTCCCAAACATAGAACAGTCACCATTTCAGCTAAAGATTCACCCTTCAGATCTGGCAGGAGGAATTTCCCTAAAGAATTATTTTCAGGGATTTGCTCTGACCTTAGCTTACCTCAGGTTTTCAGCTGTCTAGGGCCCACAGCTATTACTTTTTGCCTCCTGTAGTCTTTGTGGGAGAGACAGTGCTGTTGAAAGCCACTACCCAAATCAAGCGTCCTATTTACAAAGATTCACCACTCTTGATGCAAAAGTACATACTTTTAATGCAGCATCAGCAATGGACTGACAAAATGGATGCAACCCTTGAAACTGTGCATGAACCACAGAATTATGGCTACCCATGGTGTTATTTTAATTTCCTTTCTGTTCAAACAGTAAGCAAAACGTTTAAGGTGATATCCCTTTAACAGAAAGAATGGAATATTCAAATCAGCATGTTCCAAGGCCGGGCATTTGGAAATAACATTTGTAGCTAGCTGGGCTGGGCTGAAGAAAAGCTAAAGGCTGATAGGAAAGAGAGAGATTAAAAGGAAAAAAGTATTAAAGCATTAGAAAGAAACAAGAGTAGTGAATTTGTACAGGGGGTAAATAGTTTTACAGTTCTTAGCAGTTATATAGCTATTTATATTTTCAAAGTGCAAAATATGACTCAGAGTATTATCCCCATTTTATGGAGGAGGGGACAGACACAGAGTGGGTTGTGACTTCCCCAAGCCCACAAAACTGCCTAGATGGGTTTAAGAATAACAATACTTTAGTATCTACGTTAGTACAAATAAAGGAAAATAACACTAAAGAATGTTTTCAAAGTAACATACATTGATTCTGATTTTAGTCTCCTACTGATTTTACACTGGTGTAACCCCCACTGACCTCCCTTGATTTAAACTGGTGTCAGTAAGAGCAGAATCAGAGGCATTATTTTTAATAGTTTGTAGTTGAACAGAAAAAAACTGACTGAGATCACAAAAACCTTTAAAAAAAGGAAGCACTGGCAACAGAAAAAATGGTAACCTACCCTTAACTGTTGTTCCTTTAGATGTAAGGCAGAGGTGTATTCCATGTGGGTGGGTGAGTAATCCATGCACCAGAGCTGGAGAACTTTGCCTAGCAGTACCTGTGGGGTGGCACTTACACCTTCTGGCCTACCCCTCCCCATGCTTTACAAGGGTGGTGCCACCCTGAGCCCCTCAGTTCCTTTGTCCCCAACATCAGTAGTACAGACTCTGATGCAGAAAGAATGGAGGGCAGGTCATGGAGTACACATTTACATCATGTCTTGAAAAACAACAGTTACAGTTTTTCTTCAAGTAGATGTAGCCATGTACTCTATATGGGTCCCTCACAAGCAGTATTCGTCTGAGGTGCGGCTCGGGGTCTATTTAAAGGAGGACTGCAAGACTGCCTGCCCAAAGTTTGCATCTGATCTAGACGCAGCTGTAATGGCATAGTGGTTTGCAAAAATATGCACAGAGGACCAAGTGGACACCCTGCAAATGTCCAATATAGGAACGTCATTTAGAAATGCCATTGGTATTGCTTGAGCTCTCATGGAATCAGCTTGTACTCCTTGAGGAGGTACAGCGTGGGCTACTTTGTATGCTATCATGATGCAGAAAGTTATCTGCCTGGAGACTGTCTGTTAAAAGATCTCTTGACCCTTCAGCAGATCCACACATGAACCAAACAGTTGAGGTGATGAATGGAAAGGTTTAGGTCTATCCAGATAAAAAGCCAGACATTGCAGTTTATGGAAGAACACTGATAGATATATAATTTGCTTCAATTGAAAATGGGAAACCACCTTAGATAAAAATGTAGGGTGTGGCCTCAAGATTACTTTGTCTCCAGAAAATTGTGTGTAAGGAGGCTCTGAAATCAAAGCCTGTAACTCTCACATTCTCCTTGCAGATGTTATAGCCAGAAAGAAGGCAGTTTTCTGCAGGGCCGCCCAGAGGATTCAGGAGGCCTGGGGCAAAGCAATTTCGGGGGCCTCTTCCATAAAAAAAAGTTGCAATACTATAGAATACTATATTCTCATGGGGGCCCCTACAGGGCCCGGGGCCTGGGGCAAATTGCCCCATTTGTTCCCCGCTCTGGGCAGCCCTGGTTTTCTGACACAGATGGGAGAAAAATCTCTGCAACATGGCCAGCAGGTGCCAGGGAACAAAGGAGGATGAGCCAATAGAAGCTATAGCACCAGAGAACTCCTGAACTGGAGGAGAATCCGGGATTGAGAGGCAATGCAAATTTGATGCTGCCTGGTATGCCATCAACTTGGAGACAGTCAGCACTGACATCATTGTACCAGACTCAACAGATGCCCCATAATCAGAACTAGAGTCGACAGTACAGGCCCTTACCTCTCCTGATGCTGTACTGGGGTGCAGTTGGATGGACCTGCTCCATTCTGCATGCAGTGCGGTGCTGGTCTGCACGCCTCTTAAAAAAGGAGTCTCCCAGAGCCATAGAATGGTCCCGATTTGATTTATGGAACCTCTTCCTTGCCATACCAGAGACAGGTGAACAACTCCTTTTCCTCTTCAGGTTGATACTAGAGCCTGAGCACAGAGTGGCATCACTTGTCAGATCTGAAGGTGACTGCTGATCAGAAGACAACCTCGGTTTTGAAGTGGGCCTCATGGCCTGCTAAACCCAAACATTGAGGGGAGGATTTGGCTTTGAGCAGGGGGTTGGACTAGATGACCTCCTGAGGTCCCTTCCAACTGTGATACTCTATGATTCTATGACCTTCCTCTTAAAATCAGTTGTGCTGCAAGTGTCTGAACTCATGGCAGAATTTACAATATTAATTAGCAAATACAGAATTTTAATTTGTTATTCATGGGTGGTGGGTACCACAGGCCAGGGAAGGCTAAGCCTCCCCAAGCAGCCCTGCCCATGCTCCACCTCCAGACCCCGTCCGGCTTTCCACTTTTCCCCCCCACCTAGGACTAGGGCAGCCTGCGGCTGAGACTTGGGAGTGGCTGGGGCCAGTGCTCATCCCACCTGACGCTCCAAGGCTGTAGGTGGTGGGTTCCAGCGCCTCACCAGTGCTCTGGGGTCATGCTGCCTACCCAGCACTCAAAGGCTGACCACACTCAAGCAGACTGGGGCAGCCATAGTGGGGACTCTTGTTGGGGGAGGGGCAGAAAGGATGGGGGTGGGGATAAGCCTCCCCAACAGGGTTCACCATGCCTCCCACATTGTTATTGTTGTGTAAGTAAGTTGTAGTATTTGAGTTAGCATCTGAGTCTCATCTTGCTTACCTTCTACAGTTTCTGATAATGGACATGTTCCTGCTGAAATCAATTACAAAACTCCCATTGGCTTTAAAGAGCATGGATCTGCTTATTCTATCAGGTGCTCCACTTCCATTGATATCAAAGTTGATGGCCACAACTTCTTTATACAGGGAAGTTTTGTATTTTGTTAAGGTACTAGCAAGAACAAATTTACTGGATGCTACTTTTTACAGTCACATACAGGCTATTTTGTATTGTCAGAAATCCAAAACTGAAAATGTTCTGAGTCCCAAAATTTTTGATTTTGAGTTTATCAAAAATGTGAACACTTCAAACCATTCTTTCATCTAAAATTCATTTTCTGTGGGAAAAAAAGTTTTGCTGTAAAATTTTCCATCAGTTCTACTATTAAATCAATACATAATGAAAACATGTAAGTAATTTTCACTCCTTAGTTGTCATGTATTAGTTCAATGTTGTACTTATTGGATTTCAGATAACGCAGGGTAATACTGATTTTAAATTTCAAGCAATCTATTTTAACTGATTTTTTTTAATACTGAAAATATTTATATCAGATTTTATAGTTCTTTAAAATGAAAATTACCTACGTCTACTTAATGCAATATAAAAAGTCAAAAATACCTAATGCTTTGTTATTAAATAACCCTTTATTTAATCAATTATGCTATTGTGGTTGGCCTTCTAAAAGAGCTATGGAAATTGTGACCCACTCTGATTTCAATGGGGCAAGAATTTAGCCTGTTTGTCCATAAGGGGACTTTTTGTTACAAAATGTTTTGGAAAGAAACTATTCTGTTACTTAAATTTCAGCCTTAAGTCGAGTTTGAATAATCTATTGCTGTATAAAAAGCTTACTGATGTATCTATCTCTCAGGTAAGGTTCTATTCACTCTTTAGTTAATACGGTATATTTTAAAAGAAATCTTAAAACTGTGATATGTTTAAGACTATAAAAGATAAAATAAATTTTTATTGTGTACACACACAAACATACATGTAGCTAAGACAAATCCATAAAATGCTCTTAACACTGTTACAACAGTTAACAAGATGCAGAGCTGCCCAGTTCAATAGCAGGAACACAGTGGAAGGCTTGTGGAAGCCCAATCCTTATTAACCGCTTGAGGACTTGCAAACCATTACGTGAATCTAAATTAAACTTGGCAGTGTCACTCCTATGGAGGACCATTCCCTTATTTTTAGAAGTAGTTTTAAGGCAGTTTTTAAAGATGCTGTTTTATGGTTTTCCTGCATAGCTCCTGGAGAGCTGTAATCCTTTTGAGGATCAGTTTTAAGGCACTTTGGTGAGGAAGGATTCTGGGGGTTTGTCACCTCCTGATCTCTCCAGTCTGGGGAATTACTTGAAAGATGCTTTGTTGGAAGTCCCTCCTTGTGACAAGATGGATTTTTCGTGGGCAAGAGATACTTTCTCATTTGGGAGGTTATTTGCCAGCGGGTGAGGCAGGATTTTGCTGCACCAGTCTCTTACTCAAGTGTGGAAAGGAGGCTGAGTAGTGTCCCCCTCAGGGGCGAGGGTGATCAGTCTCTTCCTGCAGTGAAACAGGGATTTTCCTGGAGTGGGAGTCAGTTATTGGTTGTATAAAGAGGAGACTCTACCACTTCGGATTCAGTCTCTTCCTGTACAAATGGGAGACTTCCTGCCACTTGGGATTCAGTGTTGCCCTGTATAAAGGGGAGAGTCTTTTCCATTTGGGGCTCAGTCTCTGCCTGTATGAAGGGGAGACCTGCCTCCATTTGGGATTCAGTTTCTCCCCTTATGAAGAGGAGACTCTCTGCCAGTCGGGGTTCAATCGCCCCCTGTATGAAGGGGAGACTCCCTTCCAGTCGAGGTTCAATTGCCCCTTGTACGAAGGGGAGACTCCCTGCCAGTCGGGGTTCAAGCTCTTCATGTGCAAAGAGAAGACTGCCTGCCATCCCCAGTTCAGTTTCCCCCTGTACCAAGGCCACCACCCTCTCTTTTTGGGAGTCAGTCTCCCCCTCCCAAGCAGGGAGGCTGTGCTCTGTGTCACTAGCCCCTTCTCCCTCGTGCTTGAGGAAGCTCAGTCTTTTCCTCCTCCGCGCTGTCCCAGGCCGGGGGAGACCTGCTGCAGGTCCCACACGGGCTGAGGCGCTGCAGCTGAGGCCGGTCGCAGTGGCCGCTAAGGCGCAGGCTAGTACGGAGAGGAAGAAGCTTTGGCCAGGGGTCGAGGAGAGGCCACGGTGCTGCAGTTCCTCCTCAGTCCGGAGTCTGCTCCGTACTAACTCGAAGAGGCAGGAGCACAGTGCCGCGGCGCCAGCAGCCAGCAGAGTGGCCAAGCCGTGCAAGAGGGGAGCGGCCACTCCGCCCCGCCGCAGCCCCAGGAAGTCCAGCACCAAGGCCCCGTAGCCGCTCAGGATGGCCAGGGCGCAGCAGACAGCTATGGAAACCATCAGGACGCCGCCGGCCCGGCCCAGGAGCGGGGAGTCAGGAGCAGGATCTCTCGGGTGCACGGCCCAGACCGCGCCTAATACCGAATCGTTCCTCCTGTCGCCGCTGGTCACTAGGACCCAGCTGGGGTAGGCCCCGGCCGTGCACATCAAGCCGAGGGCTAAGCACTGGGCCACGGCCGCGGCCAAGCTGCCCCGTCGTCTTCTGCCGGCCCCCGGGATGAGCCGACGCCGATCTTCAGAGAGCGGCTCGCCGTGCGCCGCCTCTTCTGCTTCCATGGCGACAGCGCTCAGAGTCCGGGCAGCTGGACGCCTGAAGGGGAGTTAGTTCCGCACCCCGCCCTGCTGCGCTGCGCCCATGGCCTTTGAAATAACGGGACTCGGGGCAGCGCAATCCCCGCCACTACCTCAGGGGGAGCTGTGGCCCGGCACAGTGAAAGGGCTCGCGAACCTCCGGCTCGGGGGGGCCTAGCCCCGCCCCTTCCGACCCCCTCTCCCTCGGCGGGGCCCTGTGGGTGGGGTCACGCCTGGCTGTTTGGGGAGGTTCAGCTTCACCTCGCCTCTGCCCAGGGTGGTAGTGGGCAATGCGCCCCATGGAGCCTCACAGCAATCGAGCCAGGCAGGGGCAGATTTAGAGTTAGTGGGGCCCTGTGCTCACTTCCTTTTTGGGGCCCCTCCTTAGGACCCAGCCAAGAAAAAACATGTTTTATTTCCCCCTGCCCAGGTTTTTCTTTCTTTTTTTCTTCATGCTCTTTCTATAAGTAGTAGGAAGTAAACGAAAATAAAGTGAGGTACCTTGATTGTTTTTGTAGTCTAATTTTTTCACAGACCACTTGAAAATCACTAGGGGTCTCAGTGGACCACTTAATGATCTTTCCAAATACTGGTTGTACCATTAGCTAACTATTGTAAAGCACTTTGGATAAGAGTGCTTTATTAAAAAAAAACTTAAGCATTGGGGTGCAGGGTCTGGCCAGGATTTATTCTACAAGATGGGACTCGGGGCTGGGGGTGCAGGGCATGGGAGGGAGTTAGAGTGCAAGAGCAGGCTGGGGTTGGGATGCAAGGTCTGGCCAGGATTTAGGGTGTGGGAGGGGGCTTAGGACAGGGCAGCAGGAGACAGGGTGGGCAGGGGGCTGAGGGTGTGGAGGGATGCAGGAGTCAGGGCTGGGAGTGTGTGAGGGGGTGCAGGAGTCAGGGAGGGCAGGTGGCTGGGAGTGTTCAGGAGTGCCCATTTGGTGCTCAGGATGGGGGCAGGGGAAGTAGGGAGCTGCAGGAATCAGGGAGAGCAGTGGGGGGGGGTGCAAGAGTCAGGACAGGGGAATGGGGGTGCTCCTTGTCCCAGCCCAGCCTCCCATCCCCCCTCCCACCCCCGTCCAAGCGGCTCGTGGGGGAGTATATGTAGGGGGATTGCTTGGGCCCTGCCTTTGCTCTGCCCTGGTCCAATTCCACTGCCTTCCCCAAGGCCCCACCCCCATCTCTTCTCCGCCTCCTTCCCTGAGTGCGCTGCAGCCCCACTCCTCCCCCTCCCTCCCAGAGCCTGAGCATTGGCAAACAGCTGTTTGGCGATGGGGGAAGCACTGGGAGGGTGAGGGAGAAGGAGAGAGAGGAGCAGGAACACCGCTGGCTTGGGGGAGGAGGCAGGGGAGGTGGGAGCTTGGCTGCTGGTGGGAGCAGAGCCTGCTGCAGGAGCCTCAGGAGCTGGCAGGACCAAGCTTCTGCCCTGGCAGCTGCCTGACCCTTGGACCACCTGTCATTGAGGGTACCCATGCCAGGGCACCCTGTGTATCCACCTCTGGATAAAAAGAAGAAAAATAATTAAGTGATTGTAGCGGTCTAATTTTGTAACTTCTTTGTGGAATACATAGTTTTGTGTCAACAAAGCTGTTGTGTTCAAGCTGATGCAGAAGAGAGAGAATTGTATATTTCCAGACATAATTCCAGATATTTCACAGATGTTTATATGAGGCCCTTCAAAATACCAATTTTATGTTATCAGGACAGATGTTTAGGTATTTTTAAATGATGGGACTATTATTATTTATAGTGAATATCATTATTTGGTTAGTTTTTCAAGGTTAATGTAATAGTAATATCTGAGAGTATGTATACATTTTTATTCCAACATGACTCACTACATTATACATAAATACAAAATAATTCAGCCTATGTTGAAAATGTGCACAATATTTGGCACTTTGACCTATAAATTTTTTACTATCAGTATAAAAGATGGTAGATCACAATGCCAGTCAATTAATCCTTCATAATTAGTCCACTTTCTGGTATTCTCAACCTCTGGTTTACCCACCAGTAGCCAGGAAAGGAGGTGCTCTGCATCCTTTATTTTAATTTCACCACCTTCAAGGGCTTGCATGGCAGTCACAACCCATCTGGATTGGGCTCTCTTCAAAGCCTTAGCACAGCTCCATAGCCTAATGAACAAGAGAATAAAATTATGTTGAGTGCTTGACATTGCTGAACACTTGATTTTTAACTTCTACAGTCGTAAAGAGTAGTAAATGATATTAGGTCTGATCTTGATCCTGTGGAAGCAAATGACAAAACTCTTTACTCCCTGGTGTTGGATAAAGGTTCACTTATTTAACAGATGGCTCTAACAAATATTTATTAAGGCAAGACACTCAGGGTAGTGATCATTACTCAGACGTGGGAAGCTCATCAGGACAATCTCAATACAGTCACTTCCAGCATCGAACAATACAGCTTCAACCTCCCTTTGCTACACAAATTTATTTATAACTTTTTGTTATCTTTTCTTAAACAGATATTAGTCTCCCATTTCCATATTAACCAGTGGTGCAAGTAGAAATCATTTCTTATTGGTACTGCAGTCATGGGAGGGACACCAGGAAGGGCATGTGACCTCCCCCATGTGACCATCCATGTGACTTCTCCCCGCCAAACCCAGGGCCTCTACACTCTCCCTGTCCCTTCTGACACCCCCCTTACCTGTGTAAAATGATGCTTTGGGTCGTGGTGCTACCTGTACTTTCAGGTGTCATTGAGGATCCAGCAGCACCCTAAACTGAAAACTTCTTAAATGAAAGAAGGATAATCACCTCATTTTCCTTAACACATTATCAGTGCCTCCCTTACATCCAAACTAAGCTTCTGCCCACTTGTCTTTATCTAAGTATTGCTCTCCACCAGGCACTAGGAAAGCAAAAGAGCTGCGCCATCTGGGTTTGATGGAAAAGAGGCATAGAACTGTGTGTGCCATGTACATCTTGATAGAACTACAGCCCAAATTGTTTTATTTTCCTCAGTGTGACATACAGGAGGGACAATCAAAATTAGCCTGGCAGGACATGCATGAGAACTGTCTCCGGACAGATAAGCAATTGATCAAAATCACATTCTCTGATCTCTTGGGGCCAAATCCTGTTCCCAGTGAGATCAAAAGGAGTTTTGCTATTGAGTTCAATGTGAACAGGCTTTGACATTAGGAGAGGAAAGAACAAAACCGCTCAAGCACGGGCTATGTTGCTTATACCACAGGTATCAAAGGCTGCTGACTCATGTGAGAAAGTCAGGTAGACATTTGATCTTTGTCTATTGCAAGGGAGAACTCAGCAATCAGTAAGGCTAGAACAGTCTCTGTACCATATCCAACTCATAAGTCCATCTGCAAAGGATCGAGGAAATACGACGTCTCCAAATTACCTTAAAGGCCCTTGATTAGAATGCTCCCATTAGTATACAGATGCTCCCTGAGTTACACAAGACCCAACTTACACAAATTTGCACATCTGAAAAAAGTTCCATAGGATTTTCGAGTTACAGAAATTTTTGTGTAACATACGGGTATATGTTGCCAATTTTCGCAAAATTCAAGTTACACAAGGCTTTCCAGACTAGAACGATTGCATAAGTCGGGGGGGCGTCTGTATGTTCATAGTCCAGAGGCTGGAGCAGGAAAGAATCCAGAGGCTGGAGCAGGAAAGAGGCCAGAGCAGGAAAGAGGCAAAATGGATATGTTTCCAGGCCAGGGTCTTTTAGCTTCTGCCAAGTGCCAAGTAAAGGGAAATCTGTTCTTACTGTGAAAGATAGGCAAGTTACATGTCCATCACCCCCACTCATATTCTAGTTAGAACATTCACAAAAAGTCCATTAAGTGTAGACAGGCATTTTCCAGGGTCCATTGTGAGCTAACTGTTCCTTAATGGGCCATTCAACTCGACTTGTCTCTTCATGTCCTGGCTAAATACTTCGTGAGTGTTACCACAGGAGCAAACGTAGTAAATATATCTAATATTCATAACCTCAGATACCAAAATGAATATACATGCATAGAAATAGTATAATCATAAGTACCAGCTATTTCACCTACATGACTATTCCCAAAAGAGATTCTGAAAAATCATACCACGTACCTCAGACCCTATGTGCCAGCACCATGCCCCACTGGAGCTTTATTTGTCATGTAACAACAGATATGAAGCCAGTGACATGACTCCTTTAGCTTAAAAGGGCACGGTTAATTTTTAGCTGTTCAGGTGTGACTGCACCTTTAGTCAGTGAGGGCATACTGGCTGGCACACATTCATTTAATGGGCTTCAGTGTTCCTTTGCAATTAACTTGTTAATGTTCATAAACCTGGTATGTGCAGAGGTGGTTTAAAGCATAAACCATCTCAGCACAGACTTTTAGGTTTGCAACTCTGTGAACCTCTGCCTCTTTGAGATATTATTATTATTATTTATTATTATTGTTTTGCTGGTCATAATGTGGGAGGGTATCCTTTCCGCCCTCTGCTCATGAGGTTATATATCAGGTTTCAGAGTAGCAGCTGTGTTAGTCTGTATCCGCAAAAAGAACAGGAGTCCTTGTGGCACCTTACAGACTAACAAATTTATTTGAGCATAAGCTTTTGTGGGCTACAGCCACTTCATCAGATGCATAGAATGGAACATATACTAAGAGATATATATACATACAGAAAACATGTGAAAAGGTGGAGAACATGAACATGTTCTCTGTATGTATATATATCTTCTTACTATACATTCCATTCTATGCATCTGATGAAGTGAACTGTAGCCCACAAAAGCTTATGCACAAATAAATTTGTTAGTCTCTAAGGTGCCACAAGGACTCCTGTTCTTTTTGAGGTTATGTGTGTATCTTGTAGCACTCTACTGAACACCAGTTAGTAGGAATTTTTTTTTCAGTAAGTGTGGACTGATTATTTTCTCTTAGAAGGTGTGTCATTTTTTCAGGTTCACACTGATTAACACAGAAAACAATTGGGACTGTTAATTTTCTATGGAATTTGAAGAAAGTTTAAGTTCAGCTATATTTTCCAGTACAGTGATGAAATGGGTGTTTATATATACAAACATCAACATGCTTTACTCCAAATATGTAGTATTTCAGTCAGTTTATATGGAATATGGGAGTTGGGGGAGGAGCCATTTCAGCATATGTATGACTTATTAAAAGACAACTTTTAAGTAGAACTGTATCCTAAACTGCATTATGGTATTGTATCCAAACATTGCATTTCAGTGAGAGATTCAACTTCCTTTATAGGAACAGAACAGACTCCTGAAACTCTTACCACAAAAGTAGTCTACAGACATGCAAATAATAAGAGTTTCAGGAGTCTATTAGACTAGTTTGGCTGCAAAGAAGAATTCTATATACACTGGGGACAACACCTGATACCTGTCAGGCTGCGGAACTGGGCTGACATCAGAAGCCAAACATCCTCTGATCAGTGCATGCAGAGGCATTCCTCTAATGATTTGAACTTGATGTGATGCAGTATGAAGGTCCTGGATAATTCAGACCAATGGGGAGAAACAGTCAAAAACACTGTTTAAACACCTTCCATTCCCCACCCCCCACCGCTCCCCTCTGAGGACTCCTGATCAATGTAACAGCACAATACATATGCATTGTGCTGTTAAAGCCATATAAAGAATGAATGCCCTTTGGAGCCATGTTCTGCTCCAGGATCAGAGAACAGCCCCAAGTCTTTCTGGTACCTCGTATCCCCTAAAAGTCTCTGACCAGTACTGTGTACTGGAGAGTACCACCCTACTTGCACTACTGATGTTAACTCTCCTCCCCTCTGAGTACAGGTTCAGAGTTAGTTCAAACCAGTCTTTTCTAGCTTTTTAGTTACTTTATCTTTGCTTGTTCTCACAGACATCATTGCACTGCAGTTCCTTACACATACAGGTCTACTCTTACGTTGTTAAATGTTATCAGAACAGAATCTTAAAATCCACAACAGGCTTTTGTCAGGCCTATATAGGCCTTTGCTTCCAACACCTTGTACTGTTCCCCTGTGCAGGAATGCAGTTTACCCTTTATGTAAATTAAAATCCATCAGGGAAAATGGTGACTATAAGACAATTACACAAAGGGACACAGAAAGTCCTTTGTGTATATAGATTACTTATTGGCTTAATTTTTGTTTGCCTTGTATGTCATGAGAATGACATCAAATATGTCATTATTAGCAAATCTAATTTATCACACTGAATGTAGCTTCAGCAAATTCACCAGTTTCTTCTCCCTTGACATAAGTGCCTTTCCCCCAATTATGAAAATTCAGTACTGAGCATAAGTGTAGAATCTGTATAGTAATTTCTCAAACTCCAAGTAGAAGCCTATATGTTGTGGAATATATCTGCTGGCTACACTGATATTTTTAAGTGGACCAATGTGTTTGTGTGATAAATATGAAGAGCTGCACTGTCTGTGAATCTGCCAGAACTGAAGGGCCATTTCCTATTTTATAAAGGTTTTGGAATGTAATGATCAAGATTATTATAATCGCCCATGCACTTTTATTTAATTTTACCCCACTAAGTTAATTTTTTTTTATAAAACATGTATTAGAAGCACAATCATTACTAGTAGGAAATGTATATATGTTCAATTTATGAGAACCCAAAGAACTCCTAAAATCCATATCTACTGTTCCTATAAGAAGTATAGGATCCTATAAAACACTTTGATGCACATGCTCTCTACACTGACAGGTACCAGGACATCATGGCAGTCCAGTTCCTCAACAGGTTCAGAAAGCATCAGTCTTCTTGCATATACAAAAGAGAGTAATCATATCCTCAAACAAGTCAATTAATGTCAGGATTCTGTTCAAAATCGCCTTTATTTTCAAAACCCTCTATCCGCTTGATTCAACCTTGCTGGCAAATAATGTGTCCCTCCATGCCCTATTCACTTCATTCATCTAACACTAGCCTCCTCTTAGATTTCTTTCAAACAACGTGACCACTGTCCATATGATAATCTTCTTCTTTGCAGTTCTTGGTGTCTTGAGGAGCCTTCCTGTATATCTCTGTCTGACTGGCTACATTTATACCAAGATTGTTAAGCAATTCACCTTGTTACTGAGCTACCACCATGTAGCTCCACCAGTGGTAGCAATGAAAATGAAAGGAGCGCTAGGATAGACTGTCTGCAGATATTTTTATCACCTGTCATCTAACTTTCTGGCCCTCTCGTATAACTTCCATTGTTGCTACTACTAGTGGAGCAGTACTAGTGTGAGACTAACAGTGGGAGAATTGCCTGAACTTTTTTGCATTTACAAGACAATTGACTTATTGTCTCAGCCCTTGCAGTGGGCAGGTCATCTGTGCCTGATGGACATCTCTGATCACTCAGGTAGGGTGACCAGATGTCCCAATTTAATAAGGACAGTCCTGATATTTGGACCCTATTACCCTCCACCCCTGTCCCAATTTTTCACTTTTGCTATCTGGTCATCCTACACTCAGGGCAAGCCAGGGAAACTGCTCCCATGGGCACCTCTGAGTCCAATCTGGAACTCCAGGAAAGGACTGAAGGACAGAAATGTAAATCTTTGATAAAAATCTGGCCCCACTGAAGTGAGTAGCCAGCTTTGCCATTGACCTTAACAGAGCCAAGATTTCACACCCCTGAGTCCAAACAAGAACATAAGTATGAGCTGTGCACACTGACTTTAGTGAATAGGGTATATCTACTCCTAAAATGCTATAGCAGCATAGCTGTGCCACTGTTGTGCTTCAGCACAGACACCACCTATGGGACAGGAAGCGTCTTCCCATTCGCATAGATAATCCATCTCCCCTAGAAGTAGTAGTTAGGTCCACAGAATAATTCTTCCATCAACCCAGGTGCTGTATACACAGGGATTTAGCTTGGCTTCACACACCACCCAGCGGTGTGTGGATTTTTCCACCCACCTAATTTTTTTCGTGTAGACCCGGCCTAAATGTGTTGGGCAGGTGGGAAGACTCCCCCCAAGGCAGGAGAGCAGTGTAACTACAGCTCTGGCGCAGCTTAAACTAAATAGCCGTTAACGGCCGTTTGCTTGAGGTGTTGTTAGTTTGAAAGCAGGAACCCTTCAAACGCCACCGGTCGCCTCAGCTTTACTTTTGAACTGAACGTTCTGCGGCTGCCGGTTGGCTGCCGGGTCTCAGCGGCGCACGCGCGGCACGGGGTTCCGTAGCATCTCTGCCTTCCGTCCCGGAGGGAGTCTCTGATAGGATGGGGCCAGGGGAGGGGTTTAGTGGCTAGCAGCGAGCTGGGAAACCTGGTAGGGAGGGTGTCAGTGGCTGCTTGAGGGGAGTCCTGTGCGGGAGAGGTGAGTTTCCCTGCTACGGCTACCCACGCGGGGGCGGGGAAGAGGGACGCGGGGAAGCTGAATGGGGGGCCGTGTGGCATGGCGTTGGTAAAGGGATTAACGGACGGGAAGGACTAAAGCGTTGGGGATTGTGGGGCCCTTAAAGGGGAAGGCACTGGTCAGACTGCGGGCTGTAGCCCCTACCCACCATTGCTCTAGTAGGGGCTAGCTCAAGACGGGCGTTAGCCAGGGTCCCTGTGCCCCGGCAGCGCAGTGTAATTGTCTAATGAGAGTCAGCTGCCGCCCTTTCTTCTCCGGGTGCTGCTGGCAGGACTCCCGCGAGCTGGGCTCCAGGCGCTGCCACGGGCTCGTTCGCTGCGCGCTGCAGGGCACGTCGCTTGCCCTCTAAGTGTCTGTGGGCATAGTGGCTCCTTCACAGGGGCTGCTGTGAAATGTCAGAATTCAAGTAACTCGTGCTAATAAACACGCTGAATGTTTATAAAGGTGTCTTGAGATTTTTGACTGAAAGGTAGTGTGTACATTGAAAGTGTTTCCTGCTAACGTTACAGCTGAACGGGGACAGAAAACTGCTGCCTCTACCCTTTACAGTGGGTATGTCCTGTCCCCCCTTTTTAATTACAAAAAGGATTTAATTGTACCTTACATTCCTGTAGTACTGTTCATAAGAAAGTGCTTCACAAACTACGGACCTGCTGACACAAGTAGTTCATTTGATGCTGCTGCGACAGCTCAGATGGAGTAAGGGCTGTCAGGCTTTTTAGCAGCCCTACTAAAATGCACCAGTTAGTTCTGAGGGGGAGAAGAGTTGTGACTGAGAAGGGTTGATGCTTCCTTGTCAGTGTGTTTGGATCCTTTTCTTTGTTCAGCTGGGGCTACTTAGACCACTGTCAGGACAAGGAAAGCTCAGGGAGTCAGGGTCTGCTGCTCTCCTCTGACGGAGCTACCCCAGGCCAGCTAATTGCTGAATTGCTGCACAAGTTGGACCTAAGGATTGTGCTCAGCACAGGCTCTAGCAGTGTGTTCTTCCCAAGCAGAAATATTGTTTGTGTGGAATAAACTAGGACTTGTGGGGGACAAGGTGATTGAGGTCATATTGTTATTGGACCAAGTTAAAAGATATTACTTCACCCACATTGTGTCTCTAATATCCTAGGACTGACATCGCGACAACAGCAGTGCATAGAACTAGAGGGGTCATTATAATGCTGCTTGATTCCGCACTATTGCCCAGAGATGAGGGATGGCCTGTTTGTTATTTTCTATTATTCTGTATTTGTATCTTTCAGCAAATGTCATTTCATTGTTCACCCCTTCTTCCAGGTCATTAATATAGACATTAAGCAGCAGGTCCTGGGTTCACAAAGGGGACTTAGCTATTTCAATGCTGAGCATTGCAATGCCTAACCCCTAAGTACTCTGCCTTTCAGTGGAATTCACAGCTCCGAGGTAGGTGCCCAGACATACAGGGGACAGTTGGGTGGTTAAGGCTATATCTACATTGCACTTTTGTTGTTAAAACTTTTGTTGCTCAGGGGTATGGAAGAAAAACAACAACCCCAAAAGACAAAAGTTTTAACAACGAAAAGCACCAGTGTGGACCAGAGCCATCCTTAGGATTTATGGAGCCCTACGCAGTATTATTAAACTGGTGCCCCTATACTCCACTGAAGGAGGTACCCAGCTGGCACCGCTGACCCCAGTGTGTCAAGGGGGCACAGCCACCACCCCCACCCATGGACCCCCAGAACAATCCTCCCCGTTGCTGACACACACACTGAGCTTCGTATGCAACAGACACTGTGGCAGTGACTCAAGACAGGCTTCCTGCTTCACATGGAGGCTGCATCTTGCTAGAGCCCACAGCCCTCCTGCTAGGGTGACCAGATGTCCCGATTTTATAGAGACAGTCCTGATTTTTGGATCTTTTTCTTATATAGGCTCCTATTACCCCCCACCCCCGTCCCAATTTTTCACATTTGCTGTCTGGTCACCCTACCTCCTGCAGTCCCTAGCAGCTCCTGACTCACCATGAACATTTTGACAGGAAGTACCAAGCAGTAATAACAACAATAATACAAGTGCGTGTGTGTGTGAGAGCCAGTGTGTGTGAGACTGTGACAGTGTGTGTGTTGGGGAGTGTGAAACTGTGTGTAACAATCTGTATTGGGGGATTGACGCATGAGAGGCAGTGTGTATGTGGCAGACTATGTATGTGTTAGGGAAGTGTGAGAGACAGTGAGCATACTGTCACTTTAAGGTCCCCCTTCCTCCCTCCCCACTCACGTGGAAGTTTCACTCCTCCTGTCCTGGCCCAGCCTGGCCCCCTGCTGGAGACCGAGTGGCACAGGCAGGCATGGTCCAGGGAGGAATTCCGCTCCAGGCAGCGGTGGGCCAAGGGTGCACCGCTCTGGCCTCCCCGGGGCTGGGACGGACTCAGAGGCTGGAGCCCTCAGCCAGCCAGCTGAGGAGTGAGGGAAGGGGCGGGGAGAAGGCTGTGGGACCAGTGCGGGTGAGGGGCAGGAGAAGAGGATTTCAGCTGCGGCCAACAAGGGGAATGGTGCCCTATGCAGCCGTGTATGCTGCGTATGCCTAGGGACGGCCCTGGTGTGGACAGTGCTTTGTTGGTTACACTGCTTACCTTACAACTGCATGGCTGCAGCGGCACAGCTGTGCCATTACAAGGTGCACAGTGGAAACATAGCCTAAGAAAGGAATTCAGAGAAGCTAGCAAGAAGGCAGCTGACTAAGCTGGCCAGAAGTGAAAAGCAGAGGAGAAAGTGGGGTTTAAGTGCTGGATTTCCATTAATCTGGCTTTAGCTGCCTGACTGACAGGCTGGAGGGAGGTGGCTGTCTGTGCCCAGGATTCACAGCCATGGACTTTTTCCTGGAGTAGGCACCCATGCCAGATTAGCCTTTTCTTGAGAGTGGGGAATAGTGAGAGAACACCACCCTATAGCCGCCCTCCGACTTACACAATCGTTCTGTTCCGGAAAGCCTTGCATAACTTGAATTTTACATAAGTCAGAAACGTATACCTGTACGTTACGCAAATATTTCTGCCATTTGAAAATCCTATTTCTGGCTTATGGAACTTTTGCCTTAAGTGCAAATTTGCATAAGTTGGGTCTTGCGTAACCCCTGGAGCATCTGTATTATAGCCAATAGCTTAATGGTTAAGTCACTCACCTGGGAGTGGGGAGACTTGTCTTAAAATCCCAACTCTGTTGGATTTGGAGTCGGGACTTAAACCCAGGTCTCCCCTCTCCTAGGAGAGTGCCCTCACCCCCACGCTATTAGGTATTCTCTGGTTGGCCTCCCTGAAATCTGTCATGTTGAAGCTGTTTCATTTTGTATACATATTTACTGTGGAATAGATAATTTCTTGCCATTTTTCTGACTCTATAGCTCAGTGGTTAGGGTCCTCACCTGGGATGTGGTCACTGGGCTACTGGGTATCATGGGATGTACACACAGGGGAGGTAATGCCCAGTCTGAGAATCCTGTTGGGGTTTAGGCATGAGCTGGGGCACCAAGCAGCTTGGCATCAGGATGTAGGCAGTTTTGTGCATGCCCACCAGCAGAAACTCATGTGCCTATAGGGTTAGATGGCAGCTGACCGGTGGATTTGTGAATGTCAGTGATACCTAAATGTTGGATTTATGCACATGTGGAGGCCAGTAGTGGCTTAAGTCTCTTGTGAATCTAGCCTCTGTCCTACCAGTACCCTGATTCCTGGGGTACCTGCTAATGTATTTTGATTTCACTATATTGGAAGGTGCTATCTCTTGCTTCATAGTTAGCAAGTTTCCTTAACAATATCTGGTGAAGTACTCATATCAAAAGTTTTTAGAAAAAGTCTAAATATCCACCACTATGTCCACCAGTTCTTCTTTGTTACTCTTTTGTTAGTTGTTGAAGCAATTTTAAAGTTCCACCCTCTATGGTTAGCCCAGGACTCTAAATTCAAAATCTTATTTATTTATGGTAGTACCCATTATGTACTACGTGCATTTCAAACACTGAAGAAAGATTGTGGCTTCTCTGCAGAGCTAACAATTTAAGGACACCCTTAAGGACACAATTTAAGGTTAAGTAAAGGAGACCAGGAACAAAAATAGTCAGTTTATATACAAGTAAATTTGATTCACTGTAAGCAATATGAACTGCTGGTGCATGCATCTTGCTGAAAAGTGGTATCACAAGTGATACCAACGCTGTGGGAAACTCTCTGAGGCAAAGCTCCACTAGTTTTTATGAACATGAAATAGGGAACATATTATTAAGAGATGAGACTGAGCCATGCTTTTTGAGAATAGGCTTTATCTTTCTGCTTAAAGGTGATCTGAAAATGAATCTGATCATCTGTTTGCTCCTTTATCCCCTTGCTTTGTACAACAGAAATTCAGGTCTTCCCTATCCTGAAAGATTGTATGGCCTTATCTACACTATGGATACTTTTGAAAATTTTCTTACCATGCCTAGAAGTCACAAAGTCCAGCATCCTGCACTGCGGCAGGAACAAGTAAACCTAGACCATCCCTGACAGGTGTTTGTCTGACTTGTTCTTAAAAACCTCCAATGACGGTTATTCCACAACCTCCCTAGGAAGACTGTTCCAGAGTTTAACTACCCTTGTAGTTAGAAAGTTTTCCTAATATCTAACCTAAATCTCCCTTGCTGCAGATTAAGCCCACTACTTCTTGCTCTGCCTTCAGTGGACATGGAGAACAATTGATCACAGACCTTTTAATACAACTCATCAACTTATTGGAAGACAGTTATCAGATCCTCCCTCAGTCTTCTTTTCACAAGACTACACATGTAACCTTTCCTAATAGGTCAGGTTTTCTAAACCTTTGATCATTTTTGTTGCTGTCTTCTGGACTCTCAAATTTATCCATATCTTTCGTAAAGTGTGGCACTCAGAATCGGACACAGTACTCCATCAGACCTGGTAGTAATGGAGAACTTTTCCAGTGGCTGCCTGGCTAGTTAAAGTAATATGGTAAAACAAAATTTCAAATAATAAGTTCTTGGAATATATTAGGAACAACTTTTTTATTACAGAAAGTGGAGGAAGAAACTGGGGCAAAGCCATTTTAGACTTGATATGGACCAAAAGAGAGGAATTGGTAGCAAATCTGAAGATGAAAGACAATTTAGGTGAAAGTGATCATGAAATGATAGATTTCATGGTTCTAAGGCAAGGAAGGAGTCAGAGCAGCAGAATAAGGACAATGGACTTCATGTGCATCATACATGACACAAAAAACCTAGATATAATGTATATTTTTAAAAAGTTACCATAGGGATAATTCTCCAGCCAGGACACGTTAGCCATTTAGAACTCAATACTCTAATAATTAGATTTAAGTGTAAGAGAAATAAAAATTATGAAATGCATAGACCAGTCAAAACACTAAAATAACACTTTGAAAGAATAAAATTACAGAGAATATATGTGCATTGCAGGAAGTACCAAGAAGTAACAACAATAATACAAGTATGTGTTGGGAGGTGTATGTGTAAGACGCAGAGAGTGTGTGTGTGTATGTGTGAGAGAGAGAGAGACACACACACACACACACAGGGACAGTGTGTGTACTGGTTGCTGGGGAAAGCTGTGTGCTGTCTCTTTAAGATACTCACTGAAAGCTCTCCTGCTCTGTCCTGAGCCCTGTTGTCTCCCTTCCCCAACTCTGAGGAGATGGGGTGCAGGGGGAGAGAGAGAGAGAGAGAGTGAGTGAGTGCGTGGTGTGTATGACAGAGACTGTGAGAGCTGGCTGCTGGGGAAATCTCAGAAACAGCGTACTGTCTCTTTAAGAAAGGTACTCAAGACACTCACCATTCAGACCACAGCAGCTCTGAGTCCTCCTGAGCCAGGCTGTCCCCCTGCCCTGCTCTGCGGAGATGGGGTACAGGGGTGGAGGACACCCTGACATCAGCACCCTCCTCCCCCCACCCTCGCTGTGCACTGCCAGCAGGAGGGTCGCAGGAGCAGCTGCAGGACTGAGCAATGTAGGGGGAGGGGCACCTGAAGACATGCCACCGCACTCTGCTATCAATTAATTTCTCCTGTGCAGCTGCCAAAGTGCGCAACTTGCAGGGAACACAGATTCCCACTCAGCCACTGTTCCCCCATCCTCATGTGTCCCTGTACCCCCACTCATCCACGTCCCCCCCATATGGCTCTGCACATCCACTCCCATTCAGCCCCATCTCAATGCTGTTACCCTACTAGCTCCTGTACCCCTGCCCAAATCTGTCCCCCGGACTAGCTCTTCTTTTTCTTCTTCCATATGGCTGGTGTAGAGCAGCAACTATAATTTTACTTGAAGTTGATCTAGCCAAATGGCTACATCAGGAGTAGGTAGAATTTATTGCAGTAATGCCTCCTTCATTTTTATAAATTGGGCAGTAGGTAGTGATATGTTCGATGGTCTGTAGTGGGGAACCACACTTGCATGCCAGGGAGTCCTTGATTTTTCATTTGTGCATTAGAGGTCCGCATCTACCCTGGTTCGTTGGATTTGGTTCAGAGTTGACCAAGATGCCCATAGAAGGTCAAACCCAGGAACCTTCTGCGTGGGATCTGGCATAAAGTGTTTATTTTTTTAAGTCTTGTTTAGTGCAATCTGCTTTCTACGGGTACGTCTAAGGGTACGCCGATTCAGCGGGCAGTGTTTGATGTATTGGGGATTGATTTGTTGAGACGTGATAAATCGACTCCCATACTCCACCTCGGAAGGAGGAGTAAGCGGAGTCGACAGGGGAGGCACGGCGGTTGACTCGCTGCCATGAGGACAGCCAGGTAAGTCGAACTAAGATACTTCGACTTCAGCTACGTGAATAGTTGCGTATCTTAGTTCGAACCCCCCCACTAGTGTAGCCCAGGCCTAAGCCTTCTTGTGATCGTAGCCTGATTGCATGAGGCTAAACAAATATTCCCAGAAAGGCTTGCGAGACTTAAGATTGTCAAGGTCTTACTACCCCTTCTGAATCTCAGTTTATGTGAAACCCCAGCAGCCACACGTGTCCTGCTCTCTCTGTTCCCTCCGCCCCTATATCCCGTTTTTCCTTACCTAGCCCCACGGACATGGCACTGTGAGGAAAGGAGTCTTTCCTCCTCCCTCTCTGCAGCTGGCTGCTCCAACCCTGAGCCATATGACCTCTCTTCTGGTGCCACAACAGCCCCTGGTGGATGACAGGTGTAACTGCAGTGCCTCTCCAGCAGAATCTGTTTTCTGCAGAGAAAAAAAAATCTGCAGGGGACACAAATTCTGTGCGTGCGCAGTATTCCCCCAGGAGTAAAAAGTTGTTTGCAAATGGTCCCGGAAGGAATCCCAGTAGTAGACAAAATCAGAGTGTCTTCAGGATAGAAATTCAAGTCTGGTCTATCATGAAAATCAAACGGGGGAAGAGCCTTAAAAAGTAAACCAACCAAAAAAAAGCAACCTTCAGGTCTACTTTTATCATAAAGAAGCAAACAGATCACAAATCCACTTTTTAAAAAATAATTTGTCTACAATTGTTTAAATTAAATTTTGACCTTCAAACTAATGTTTTCAGTAGGAATTATTACATGGAGAGAACCTTTATAAGCATGTTGTTGTTTTTGTTTTTGGTAAAGAGCTGGTAAGTATCTAAAATGTAGAGTTAAGATAACTGCACTATTAACATTGTGAATAAGAACAGCCATACTGGGTCAGACCAAAGGTCGATGTAGCCCAGTATCATGTCTTCCAACAGTGATCAAGGCTTGGTGCCCCAAAGGGACTGAACAGAGCAAGTAATCATTAAGTGATCTATCCCCTGTCGCCCATTCCCAGTTTCTGGCAAACAGAGGCTAGGGATGGCATTCTTGCCCATCCTGGGTAGTAGCCATTGATGGACCTATCCTCCATTAATTTATCTAGTTCTTTTTTGAACCCTGTTATAATCTTGGCCTCCACCACATCCTCTGGCGAAGAGTTCCAGTAGTTGACTGTGTGTTGTATGAAGAAATACTCCTTTTGTTTGTTTTAAACTTGCTGTATATTAATTTCATTTGGTGACCCTAATTCTTGTGTTATGAGAAGGAGTAAATAACATTTCCTTATTTACTGTCTCCACACCCGTCGTGATTTTATAGACCTCTATCATATCTCCGTTTAGTCGTCTCTTTTCCAGCCTGAAAAGTCCCAATCTTATTAATCTGTCCTCATACGGAAGCTATTCCATAACTCTAATCATTGTTGTTGCCCTTTTCTGAACCTTTTCCAATTCCAGAATATCTTTTTTGAGATGGGGCAACCACATTTGTATGCAGTATTCAAGTTGTAGGCATACCATGGATTTATATAGAGGCAATATGATATTTTCCATCTTATTAGCTATCCCTTAATGATTCCCAACATTCTGTTAGGTTTTTTGACTGCCACTGCACATTGACGGGATGGTTTCAGAGAATGGTATGTTATCTTGGCAAAGATTTTACATTTTGAAGACATTATGTTGTTTTGGAAGTACAGATTGTCATCACTTTTGTTAAATTTTGAAAATTAAAAATAATTTTATTTAGCAATATAATACTATGATGTTAGCAGCCCTGTTACTGGTGTCTTTTGTTATAATGATATTTAGATCACATCCATCTGTAATTTGGCATGCTAGTTGTTACCCAGATATAATTTTATTCCTACACAATAGCTTGAGTCGTGAATTAGTTAAGTAGTTTCAGGACCTTTAGTTGTGAAATGCAGTGTCTTAAAAAAAATTGTTAGACAATTTTGATCTACTTAAACTAAAAGACTTGTTTTAAAAAAGAAATTCTGTGAACTCTAAATTCTTTGTACAAAGAAAACCAAACCAGGCTGGCAATCTTGAAGCATAACTGTGGGATATATACAATAACTACTCTTAATTGTTTATCTAGGCTGCAATTTTACTAATTCAAGAAAAAATTATGACCATTCCAGTTTTTGTTGTTGGATGGCCCTTAATTGAAAGCTCTGTAAGGGAGGAACTTTACCCCTCCCATCATTCATGCTTTTCTTTGGAGAGGCAAAGGAAATCCTTTAGGGATGATGTCTTATTTTTGTGTTTCTTTTGGGTGCCAGTCCAAATTGGTACCTAGAAAAAGCTTAATCTCCACCCTAAAACCATAGGCCATATGCTGAGACCTATTGTTGTGTCATTCCATCCCAGTGAAAGGGGCACTATATATTCTGTACAATTTTATTTAGGCAATAACCTGAGAGATCTTGTGTTAAAAGTTCTCTACAAGAAACTCTGTCGTTTTCTGTCATGCCGCATCCAAAGGTACCCAGCTGTCGACCAGTGTTCCCTCTAATTTTTCCCACGCATGTGCGGAATGAATTTTGTTATGTGCACCAATGTGGAGGTGATGTGTGTACACATTGTGTGCCACACATCACCTCCACATTGGTGCACATAACAAAATTCATGTGGTGGGGGTGGGTCTGAGGGGTTTGGACTGAGGGAGAGGGGTTCAGGGCTAGGGCAGAGGGTTGGGGTGCAGGGGGGTGAAGGCTCTGGGATGGGGCCAGGGATGAGGGGTTTGGGGTGCAGGCTGCCCGAGGGCTATGGTGGTGAGAAAGGTCAGTATAGCTATTAATATGTTCCATTTTTACTCTAGACAAAGTATTTGGATGATAAATGCATTATATTTTAAATTAATTTCTTCCTAAATATTCATAGTAACACATGTTGTCATAGCAAACAGCATATTTTCCTTAGTGGCAGCATTTTAGAAAAATAAACACAAAAGTCTTTACTTCTTACTGAGAGGTTTGGTGTCTCAAATCATGATAAAATTTAATTTCAAACAAAAAGAGGACCGGTCAGGAATAAAATATGCATGATCCTATTACCACCACATTTTCCAGCAACAACAATGAATATTTATGGGATATTGCCAGCACAGCAATGGACATTGTCAACCATGTAGATTTTTCAGGAACTTACTTCATTGTTCCTTCGTGTGTGTGTGTCTGTGTTTTCAGCATCCGCTATGCAAGAACTAGGAAGTTAAGCCACTATTGAGCCAACCACTTGCACCACATAAAAAGAGACAATAGTAAAAGCTTGAAGCTTTGGATTTGACCAGTTAACACATGTATTCATCTGAACCAATATGGTCACCCTCAGGAGTAGTGACAGAGACCAGGAAATCCCTTGTCAGTCATCTAAGATTCAAAAGAAATCCAGTTTTATAACTGGTTTGCATTGCACCTAGCCTCAGTCAAGAAGGAATCCGTTCAACCATTTATGGGTGTCAGGTAGGATTAATACGATGAATGTGCTCAACCATAGTTAGATTCACATGGTGATAATTGATACATTGCTTAATCATTTCAACAACACCTGTCAAAAGAATTTGATGACACCCAGTGGCACAGGGTTCCACCCCACTTGCTGTAAGCATTTAAAAGACAAAAAGCACATTGAGTTCAAAAAATGCTGTGCTCAGTAGTCAGTATTACAGAGGATGATGGATAGTCTAACTGGTGAGCAACCTTTGGCCCGTCAGAGTAGTCCATTGACGGGCTGCAAGACAGTTTGTTTACACTGACTGTCCGCAAGCACGGCCGCCCACTGCTCCCAGTGGCCACGGATTGCCGATCCCAGCCAGTGGGAGCTGCAGGAAGTGGTGGCACAGGATGAAGTGGGTGAGCAAGCTGCTGGACCACCTATGGTTGCAGAGGACCCCATGCTACTGGCTTCCTCCTCGTCATCACCAGATGGGCCCCTGCACTGGTGCCCCAGGATGATGCCAAGGTGCATCAGGAGCTGCTAAAGGGTTGCCGCCAACTTGGTCCTCCATGTAGAGGAGTTAGAGGAACCCACAGACTCCTTCTTTAATGTTCTCTGCTCTGTTGCCTTGGCCAGGATAGCTTTGCCCCTACATAAGGGGGTTGCTAAAATTACAGATGCCCTCTGGCAAACCCCCTTCTCCAATCTCCAAGAGGGCAGAGCGCAAGTACTTTGTGCCATCCAAGGGTCTACACTCAGGTCCATGACCCGGTCTCTCAGTGGACTTAAATCTCATACTGTTGAGGCTCCCCGACTTCCTCTCATGGAAGGTCTTGTTCCTGGCAGCAATAACATCTGCCTGTAGGGGTTCTGAGGTTATGGCACTTACCTCAGACTTCCCTACATGGTGTTCTGCAAGGACAAGGTCTGGCTGCGGCCGCATCTACCCTTTCCGCCCAAGGTAGTTTCACAGTTTCATGCCAGCTAGGATATAAGATGAGTGTAGATTACACACTCTGGATGTCAGGAAAGCGTTAGTTCTTTTGAGGTAGAAGGCTAAGCCATTCTATAAGTTGACACAGCTGTTCGTCGCGGTAGCAGACAGAATGAAGGGCTGTCCAGTGTCCGCCCAAATAATTTCATCATGAATCACCACCTGCATCCATTTCTGCTATGAAAAGGCAAATGTGCCTTCACCGGTGATTGTGAGCGTCCATTCAACTGAGGGCAAGCCTCACTGGCAGCTTGCCTGGCCCAGGTGCCAATCCAGGATATCTGCAGGGCTGCTACCTGGTCGTCCATCCACACATTCACGTCCCACTATGCGATTACCCAGCAGGCCTGGGGTGATGCTGGCTTTGGCAGAGCAGTATTGCAAGCTGCACGACCGTGAACACTGAGCCCACCTCCAGGGATGCTGCTTTTGAATCACCTAGAATAGAATAGACATGAGGAAGCACTCGAAGAAGAAAAACCGGTCACCTGCCTTTCGTAACTTTTGTTCTTCAAGATGTGTTGCTCACATCCATTCCATTACCTGCCCTCCTGCCCCTCTGTTGGAGTTGCTGGCAAGAAGGAACTGAAAGGGTGTAGAGCCAGGGATGCCTAATATACCAGCACATGAGCGCAGCACTCCAGAGTGCATCACTGCTGGCCCTACATATACCACTAAAGCAGAAATCTCTGACTATGCATGTGGGCACACACACAGGTAGAATGGAACGGACATGAGCAACACGTAAGAACAACAGTTACGAAAGGTAGGTAACCCATTTTTTCTTTGGTACATTTTATTGTCCATAAATACTAAAAAATAAAAGAATAAAAATAAAATTGTGTATTTGCAATTTTTTTTCTTGTGGGACTTTTAAATTCCTCAGTCCTTTCCATCTTACCTTTAATATACTTCCAAGTACATTTCAATCATTATCAGGCAATTTAGGCCCTTACAGGGCAAATATTAATGAAGTTATGGACAAGAACCCTTTGTTGGTATATTGTCATAATTGGTAGCTTTGGATGTGCCATAACAGAAAACTGCAGGGTTTCTCACAGAGAATACTTAACACATAGGTGTCTCATGTTATTGACTGTATAAATCTGCAGAGATTTAATGACCCTCTTGCTGGAATGAAACTCATTTTCTAAACACAATAATGGGCCTAACTATATTGCCCAGTAAGGATCTTGTGTATTTTTTGCTAACTCCCTTCCTGGAACTTGTTTGTCTTTCCCCATCCCCTTTTCCTGGATCTTTTGGGTTCTCCTCTGATTTGTCTTTCCCTGCACTTCACATCTTTACTTCAGCCCCTTGCAGATGATGTCCAACTACTGCTTGTGCAGTTCCTCAACATTGCTCTCAAGAGCAGAGTGAAACTGAATATAGACATTACCTTTTGCTTCCTCAATGTCTATAGAGGAAACGCTCTGTGCAAGAGCAACTCAGACATGATCCTCAACTGTTGAGTCATGGGAAAGCAAGCAGTACAGGACAATTTTAAAAATGCATGACACTTGTGCCGAATGTTAGCACCAACTACTTGGATAGTCTTTTGAAGTGTATGAATGTAATGACAGTAAACATGGAGAAATTCACTTTCCTGTCTACCAGAGTTCTCCTTCACAGAACCCTTGAACAATGGACTGTTGTGCTAGGGGATGTGTGCGCATGCCTAACTTGCAAGGTTCTGTAGGCATGTGACCACACTCTGTAGTGTTGAGCTGTGATGGCAGTGCATGCTAAAAACAAGAGTTACTGGGGTAAATCCTTTTTAAAAATTTTTGAAACCTATTCACTAATAAGCAACTGGTGTCACATTTCAAATCTCTGTTGCCTGGGAAGCATTCCAGGTTGTTTCTGTGGTAATGGGAATTTGGCTCCTTCTGGCTAGCAGCTGTATGGTTCTTGAGTTATGAAACTGTTTTGTCCTGAGCTGAACACAGGCCCCAAGTTGGTTGCATTTTTTCTTTTTTAACTTGTAGCTGTGAACAAACTAGAAAGAAACTTATTTGCTGATGGTAAATGCTGTTTGGTTTCATTATGTATTCTTTTCCATAGTTTGAGATGATTCATGACAGTGCTAACACCTTTCTTGTAAATTCATTAATTGTTTGATTTTTCTTATGGTGAGGACACATACTATTTTGCAGTTTCAAACTAATTTCCTGAAGATAAAATTAATCTGCATATGTCATAAAGAGAACAGGCCACAATGATTTTTTTAATAAAAGGATGTCCATCTCCCTTGAAATTTTTTTCCCCTGATGTGTAAGATATAGGGGTGTGGTTAAAATGATTCATCTTTATTTATTTATTTTTAGATTCAGGGCTATGTGCTAGATCTGTTGATTCATAATAACTACTCTGTTTACTTAAATATTACAATATGAATAGAAAGTAAACAGACTTAGTAGTTTAAATCAGTATTTTAGTTCATATGAAATATAATTCCCATAATACTCATGACTCTGACATGTTTGAATTGTTTATTTTGTGTCTTTACTACGATAATTAATTGAGTTAACTAAAAGCACTGGTTTGAGCCAGGTGGTGTGGGCAGATTCCTCATCCAACTCTGCCAAATGATTTTAATTTTGATCTGCAATATTATTGATGTTGAAGTAAAAATAACAGTACACACTGAATCAAAATTATTTCATAAACATGAGTGCCCAACAAATACAGCCCACTGTAGACTTGCTGATTAGAAGCTGCAGCAACAAAGTAACAAAGGCTGTCATTCTCCAATACAAAAAGGTATTCCTCAGTCTTTAAATAATATTGTATTAAGTATAATTCTGATTATTTATCATCAAAATGCAATGGTGAATGTTCTGACTCACAGTATTTTTTGAACAAAAAGAAAAGAAAAATACCTGCTCCTCAACTCCAGTCTTGAGGAAGAAACACCACCTCTATTCAAAAGCTTCAAGTCACACACATGAAATAAACCACTGCAGGTCAGCCATCACAGATGTCAACTGATCAATTACAAATGTTATGCAAATACAGTAATTACCAGTACAAAACCAACTACAAGTCATGATACTGTAAAAAGACTAGAAACACAACATTTGAATAAAACACAGTTTAATTAACACAATTCCTGATTAGCTATCATCCTAATTAAACAAATAGCTATAGAAAGGGAAAGTTAAAGGAGATTTGTGCAGCAGTCTACCAGCATGCTGTCAATTGCAGAATTGGAGCCTAGTAGGAGTTCTGATTCAGAATAAAGGTTAGGATAAGTGCTTTTGTTAATGCAGCAAAATCTAAATAATTGAACTACAGAGTCAATTAGAGGGATGAGGCAAAAGTGCTGCAGTGATGTTCAGTGTTAACATTAATTTTCCTAATAAAACAATCACAAAGAAGAAGAAGAACTGTGATCATTTGTGATTTAAGTGTGATTTCACTAAATTGGCTGAAAGGAAAAAGTGAAACATGTAAATGTCTGAAATGGAATTTAGATTAAGCCTAAATTTGTGGTGTAACATAAGGATGTAAAAAGCAAACAAAAGAAACACGATCTTATGATGAGTGACCCTTTAAATGCAGTACTTGTAAATTAGACTCTTGGGTGTGCACCAGAACATTTTAATACATTTAATCAATTCAGCAATGTTATAGGAGAACAATGTGATGTTGCTCCTGGGGCAATTATGCATCAAAAAATTAAAAATACTGTGGAAAATATTTTAAAATTCTGCATATTTTATTTGTCAAAATAGCAAAATATAATCAGACCAGTTTCAATTATTTTGGGTCATTTAGTTAAAAATACCTCTCAGCAAGTATATCTGTAACAATACAGACAACAAAAAAGATTCAGGAAATGTTTTTTTGACAAATAGATTCCTTACTAGACATATTCATACAGAACTCTGAGTAATAATTCATTTAAACTACAATACAGAACCGTATTTCCTGCACTCCTCAGAAGCAGTGCAAAGAGTGTCAGGGATAATGGAGGAGGTGAAGGAGAGAGAAGTAAAATTGCTGGGAAGGAGACTGGGTGTGAACTTGGAGGGTTGTTGGGTAGGGTGGGAAAAGTATGGAACAAGTTTTTTTTTTTTTTTTTTTGAGGGGTGACACGGGTAGGGATTGTAACGGAGCTTCCCCCATGCACACCTTGGCTGACCCCTAACCTGTCTCATTCAGTCAGGCGCATCTGCCCCTGTCCCCATGTGTCCTTGCACCCCCATCTGTCCTTGCAGCCCGTCTCCACCTGTCCCTCCACCCACTTCCCCTGTCCTCATATATCTGTGCCCTCACCCAGCCACCCCCTGTCCCTATGTAGCTCTGCACCCCTCCTCCATCACCATGTTGCCCTGTACCTCCCTCCCCACTGTGGCCCTGTGCCTCCACTCCCATTCAGCCCCTGCACCAGTCTGTCCTCCCCAATAGCCCTTATGAGCCCTTGTCTGACTTCCCTAGCACCCAGCGCTGTCTGTCTCTCCATGGCCTCTGTCTCCTGACCTGGCCTGCTGTGAGGATGGCAGGCTCTCTCTTTTCTCTAGGTGGTGGGGAGCTGCTTTTTTGGTCTATTGTGACAGTGTCCTCTGGTGGTCAAAAGGCAGAACACCAGCAACATTTTGGCAGAAGTTTTTTCTGCGCAAAAAGTTAAAAGTATGTGGGGCTCATTAATTGTGCCCACGCGGACTAGTGCAGAATTCCCTCAGGAATAATGAGGTAGTAAAATTAAATCTGGGTTTATATAAGATATTATAATTCAGGAGAGCCCTAAATATTTTAAAACAATAATCTAAATAACGGTAATGCAATCACTGGGAAATCAGAAGCTATTAAATAATGTGCTTGGCAATAACTCACAGCCATGGACATTTACAATTATATTTTATTAGCAACCAGGGATTATACCCTATATTTCCCAGGAGAGCTAATTTTCATAGCATTGACCCATCTCCTTTCTGTTTACAATTGTGCAACTTCCCTGTGCTGACTACAATTGCTTACATTAGAAAAGTATGTTTATAACTGTCTTTTAATGTAATCAGTGTTCTTTCTTTTTGAAAAAAGTTAATCACTGTCAGGGAGATTTTCCAAAACAAGGGATTTAGAAGCATAAAGTCCTAATGACTTTATTGACTAGTTATATTCTCACCTGGATTTTCTTTCCCATTTGGTTGCTGTGAGCCCACTGGTGGTGCCAGTCCCTCCTGTTTCCTCTCCTCCTGTCATGTTCTAGCAACCTTCAGTAAGCTCATTTTCAGCTTTGCCATACATAACACGTTGGAAAAGAGAGGTTACTTACTTTACAGTAATGAGTTCATCAAGATGTGTGGTCCCTCAGGGTATTCGCTGCGGATGTGTATGCACCTAAGATTGGAAGGTTCTTCATTAGCTGCATCGATAGTCTGTACCTGTGGCTCTGAATTGAGAGCATAGGGAGCAGTGAGACCAACCGGCACTCCAGTTCCTACTCTAGGAAGGATCCTAAGCAGAGGGGGAAGAGAGAGAGTAATGGAATGCCTATAGGGACCACACATCTCAAAGATATCAAGTTATTTTAAGGTAGGTAACCTTTCTCTTTCTTTAAATAGTGGTCTCTCTGCATATTCATTGTGAGTAACTCAACGTAGGAGGATGGGAGGAGCTATGTTTCACCTCAGATACTGCAGGACTGCTGTGCCCCAGGATGCATCTGCAGAAGAAGCCTGCACCAGGGTGTAATGTCTAGTAAAGGTGTGTACTGAACACTATGTGGCTGTATCTGCTCTATAGATTTCTATAGTGGTGTACCCTGGAGAGAAGTGACAGAGGTGGCTTGTGCTCTGGTCAAATGGGGCGGGCCTTCATGCCTTGATGTGAGGGAAGTTTCCACTTATTCACAACAAAGCAAAATGCAGCCTGAAATCAATCTCACTGCAAAAACTCCAGAAATTGCTTTCCCCTTTCATCTGGTCAGCAACAGAAACAAATAATCTTGGGGATTTCCTTTACAGGTAGAAAGCCATGGCTCTGTGGACATCTAGAGAATGGAGCGTCTTGTCCCTTCTGGTGATATGAGATTTTGCATAGAAGACAGATAGCTGTATGGATAGATTCAGATGGAATTTGGAGAGAGCCTTTGGGATGAATTTGGGGTATAATTTCAGTCTACTTTATCTTTATGGGACATGGTATGACATAAGTGCCCCAAACTTACCTAACTCTTCTGGCCATGGTGATAACCATCAGGACAGCCACTTTCATAGATAGAGAAGAGAGCATGAGGCCAAAGTTTCATATAATGAATTCATAAGTGCGGACAGACCAGATTAAGTTCCCAGTTAGGAGTTGCTTTTGATACCAGAGGAAAGGCTCTGATGAGACCCTTTAAAAAAAAAAACTCACAATCATAGGGTGGGTGAAGATTGAGCAGTTTTCTTCTGTTTATTGAGGATGGAGTGGACTTCCTCAGAGTATGACCTCTCTAGGTTCGTTGTCCATCCAAATATCAGGCTGGGTGGTCTAGCCTTCATTTTGAGTGGGAAGCAGTTGTAAGCTTATATGAAGATGAGAGGTCATTTGGAGGATTCTGATGACCCAAAACTGTCTCAGCTACAAAGAGGCAACTAGGATTACTGTTGCTTTGTCCTGCTTGATCTTATTCAGGACATAATGTCAGAGGGGAATGAGTGGGAAAGCATACATTTCTGCTGCAGTGTACGCTCTGGTGTTTCTTGGAAGCTTCAGTGGCCTTGTGATGGTAAAAGGGCTGAGGAGAAGGATATTGTCTGTATGAAAGTAATTTGGAGTATTTCTTCTAAGGTGCTGGGGTGTGTGCCCCAAGGACCACAGGATTGCCTGGAAGTCTTTGAGGGTATGTAACAACTCATCAGTTTTCTAACTGAACAGATTGTTGCACTCGACGGGGAAGTCATCCACAGTAGCTTGAACTTCCTTGGGAAACACAGATGTGTGAAGCCAGAAAGTCCATAATAACCAAAGTTGCCATGGAATGGGAAGCCATGTCAGCTGCATCTAACGCTGCCTGGAGTAACAATTACTTATCAGCTTATCCTTCATCAAAAATAGCCTGAAACTGAGGCCTGAGTTCCTATGGAAGCTTGTTAGCAAACTCAGACAATTTACTTACAGTGAATAAAGTAATATTTAGATATCAATACCTGATAATTCATTATATGAAATTGTAGGTTGGTGGAAGAGACACTTTCTTCCAAGGAGCTCCAATTTTCTGGCATCCTTGTTGGAAGGAGTGGTTGTAGGCTGATGCAGTCTGTTGAATTCAGTGAATGCCTAGACCACTAAGGAATTTGGGGCAGGATTGGAAAACAAATACTGTGCTCTTTAGATGAAACAAAGTATCTTTTCTCCATCTTTTTCAGAGTAAAGGCATGAGGGCATGGAGTGTGCCAAATTATCTTGGCTGGTTCCAATATGGTTAGTTGACTGGAAGTGCCTACTTGCTATGTTCTAGAGGATGTCCAGAAGCTTGTAGGTAGGGTCCTGAACTTCCTTCAGGGGACTCTGGAGAGCACCCACAATCTTCTTCAGGGGGTTCTGACATTTTATGTGGTCATCAGGTGGCAATGGTGAGGCCAGTGCAACTGCCTCATTAGGAGATGAGGATGAGAGAGCTTGTCATAAACAGATGGCTAAGGGTTAATGTCTATTTCACCTGCAAAGGGGTAACCAAACACCTGACCAGAGGACCAATCAGGAAACA
>NC_133776.1:22473274-22529166 GCF_003597395.2 Chelonoidis abingdonii
TATTTCCCTTTGTTGTAGACTCAGGGCATCTGAGTCTTGGGGTCCCCCAGGGAAGGTTTTGGGGAGACCAGAGTGCGCCAGACACTGGAATCTGGCTGGTGGCAGTGCTATCAGATCTAAGCTGGTAATTAAGCTTGGAGGTTTCATGCTAGCATCTTATTTTCTGAACTCTAAGGTTCAGATCCTGAGTAGGAAAGCTATGAACAAGCTGCAGGTGGATTGAGTGGGCATGGTCGCTTAGGCTGTTCCACCTCCTCATAGCACTCCTGAGGGGGCTGAAGCTGTTCTCTGGAAGGTGATCTCTCACTAAATTCCTGCTCAGATCTCTTGAAGTCAGGAGTTCTATAGTATGGGTTCCAAGTGCCCCAATATGGCCAATATGTGGGCTCTTATGGTTACAGAGGTAGTGCTCTCTGTACCCTTATGAGGTTGGCGAGGGTACCATTGGTTCTACACCTGATAGATTAGTTTATGAGAATGAGACTCTGGAACCCCTGTTGGAGGTAATCTTGCATCTCACACTGGTTTGAAGACCCACTGCATTGGCCTCAAGCCTGCTGGAGGAGCATGAGTCTTTGGATTCTAGAGGTGGAGCTGTTTGTACCACATTGCATGATACCGTAGCTAGTAGATAGGACCAGTAAATAGCAGAGCAACTACGTAGCCCCTCTGGGAATTATCAGTTCTGAGAATATTGTCAACTGTGGGTCAGTATAAACTGTTAGATCACTGAGGATGGTATAAAGGTTTAGCAGATGGAGAGTGAGAGGGACTTCAGTCTCTAGGCAGAACCATCAGTGCAGACTTGTGTTGAGCTTCAATACCATCTGCTGTGTGGGGACCACTGAGTTCTCCTCTTTGTGGTATGGTACTCTCGGTACCTTCAGTATTTGATCCTTTTTTCTCCCTTGGCGGTGCTATGGTTGGTCCTTCCCACCCTCTCACCCCTGCACAGGCGGTGGTTTTGGAGTATACGTGGCTCTCAGTGCCCCCAGTACTGACCCTTGCTCCCTGTGAGCTTCAGACATGCCCATGCTGGGGTGCGGACTCTCACCAGCCTGGTTCTTATGAGGGTGCTTCTTTACTCTCCTCTTATCTTTGCCTGCTAGAGTCCTTAAGCCTGAGATCTGATGCTCTAGGGCTAGGGAATGCCAAGTCTGGAGGGGCACTACTTGGTGGTTCCTATATAGAGAGAGGTTAGAAGGTCCAGGACCAGACTGGGGCCTCATGGAATGCTCCATCATGTCTTCAGAGTTGGCATTTGCATATTTGTTGTGTTTCAGGTGGAAAAGAACAAGTCTCACACCTGAAGGGAACATGATACAGTATACAGTATAAGCAGGAGTCATGGGGATCACTAACTGGGAAGAGTCAGGGATGGACTGTACAGGACTTGAAGCCCAGGGATCTTGGGCATACTAGATTCCCCCAAACTGTGAAGGTAATGGGGTTGAGGGAACCCCAATCCCAAAATTGCCATCTAACTATAGACCCAACTTATACAAATTCACACTTACGGAAAAAGTTCCATAAGCCAGTTTAGCAGCTAGGACTTTGGTTGATAAATTCCATAGTACTGTAGGCTGGTCATTAAAATTGTAATTTATTTTAAACCAGTTCATTATATATTAACTAAATTGTATAAATGGACAAATTTTTTTGTTGTTATAGGAAATGCATCATTTTGAGGAGGAACTAACTTGTTCCATTTGCTATAGTATATTTGAAGACCCACGTGTACTACCATGTTCTCACACATTTTGTAGAAATTGTCTGGAAAGCGTTCTTCAGCTATCAAGCAACTTTTCCATATGGAGACCACTAAGACTTCCACTGAAGTGTCCCAATTGTAGAAGCATTGTTGAAATTCCTCCATCTGGTACTGAGTCATTACCTATCAATTTTGCATTAAAGGCTATCATTGAAAAATATCAGCAAGAAGACCACCCAGATGTTGCAACATGTAGTGAACATTATAGGCAGCCATTAAATGTCTATTGTCTTTTGGATAGAAAATTAGTATGTGGCCATTGTCTTACAATAGGTAAACATCATGGTCATCCCATAGATGACCTTCAGAGTGCCTACATGAAAGAAAAGGAGACTCCTAGGAAACTCCTCGAGCAATTAACTGATGAACATTGGACTAATGTATGTTTGCTCATTGAAAAGTTGGAAGAACAGAAATCTCATTATGAAAACATTGTTCAAGATGATAAGAAAGCTGTATTGCAATATTTTAAGAAACTTAATGACACACTGGAACATAAAAAGCAAGCTTTGCTAGCTGCTTTGGATGAAGTTAATGCTCACATTTCTGAAGAATATGCACCACTCGTTGAAAACATGAAAAGAATCAGAGAAGAACAGCTTGATTTAATGTCGTTGAACACATCTGTTCAAGAAGAGGAGTCTCCACTTCTTTTCCTTGAGAAGGTTGATGTTGTGCGCCAACGCGTAAAAGCTTTGAAACAAAAGCAACTACCAGATATCAAACCTGTTGAAGTTTATCCACGAATAGGACAGCTATTGAAGGATGTGTGGTCCAAAACTGAGATTGGTCAGATTAACAAGATCCTCACTCCAAAAATAAAGCTGATTTCAAAAGGGAATTTATGCCCCAAAGGCAGTGAGAAGGAAAGAGGACAGTCTAAGGAATTGCTCCAGTCTATAAACCCTCTAACAGTGATGCTAATTTCTATGATGATAGTGATAATTGTGATTTCATTTAGTAAACCTGTATTGTCAGTTGTAAATGAAGTAACTTTGATCTATATTTCAGACATCTTGCAGTTTGTTTATCAAGATCTATGCAACAACTTGCAGGCAATAATGGAAATGCTATGCCATACATCTAATTTCCTGATGGAATTCATGGGGAGAATTGTTTCTTTTTCTTTCTGAGTGTCTGAAATACTGAGATTAGCAGTTAGAATAATTATAAGAATCCTCATTATGTTTGAACTATTGTACAAGGCTCTTTTTTTTTTTACTTTCTATGTAAATGCTATTGAAATAATAGATCCTTTACAAAAAATTTAAACTGGTTCTCTAGATTAATTAGTACCAAAATCATTACACCAGATTCTCCCCATCTGTAGAAATATGTGAAGTATGAGACTGAAGAGTGTGTGGGGCAGGGTTCTCTCTTAATACCCCTATTTTTCCCTTATCTTTCCCCATCCTTTGCTCCCACTACCACGCCCATTTCCGAATCTCTGCTTTTTACTGATTATCATTCAATTCAATGACAGGTGGATGGTAATTCCTCCTAAAGTAGTACGTACCACTCTTCAGTTGCATGTAAAAGGTCACAGTCAAATACATTCCTCCTTCATCAGTTGCCCATACTAGTTTGTAATGTAGGAGAGCCTAAAGATATGAAACATAAATCTCTGGAAAAAAAATCAAGAACAAATCAGAATTGATCCATATTATCTCTAAGAAAGCCATAAGTTCACAAATTCCAACCTGGGAAAGGCAGTTTCCAACAGACTGTAACTACTTCTCAAGCATCTACTACCCAGTCCCTTTAAACTAATTCTTTAGGTAGGGTTTTGCTAAAACTAACACAGAATTAATAATGGGGAGAGGTAAGAAATAAAACGGTTACCCACCTTTTAGTAACTGTTGTTCTTCGAGATGTGTTGTTCATGTCCATTCAAAGTTGGTGTGCACACGGCGCACACACACCTACTTTGAATGGACATGAACAACCACTCGAAGAAGAACCTAGAGTTTCAGACATTAAAACTGAGACAGATAAATCAAAGTGTCGAGTTAGTCATTAGCTCTAGTGTACAAAAAGTGCATATGTGTATATTGCATTTTAGCAGGTCCACTACACTATATATAGTGAACCATTTTTGGGTCATTAAATCATCTATGAAATGACTGGGGTTCATCCTGTTGGCTCCAGGCTGTTAGTTGGATCATATTGCTTCAAGTTTCCTTATGTACATCATGTATAAGTGATCTTGTATCTTTCAAGTAGGTGTGGGTGCTGCTCTAAAACTTTTGGGATGATATTCCTTGGTAAAATGTAAAAGTACAGTCCTGAAAATTGCTGAATGTGTGCTGCTTTATTAAATGAGCTAAATGTGCAAGCAAGAATATTTGGGGTGAAATCCTGCACCAACTATAGTAAATGGCAAAACACCCACAGACTTCAGTGGGGCTGGGATTTCACCTTTATTTATATTTTTAAAAAAGATGTAGCAAATAATGTGAGAATGCAGTATAAATGTATTCTTAAATATTACTGCACATATACACCTCTACCCCCTTATAACGCCACCTGATATAACATGAATTCATATATAACATGGTAAAGCAGCGCTTCGGGGGGGGGGTGCGGGGCTGCGCACTCCGGTGGATCAAATCAAGTTTGATATAACGCGGTTTCACCTATAACGCGGTAAGATTTTTTGGCTCCCGAGGACAGTGTTATATCGAGGTAAAGGTGTATTTAATTTAAAATGTAGTCTACTTCACTCTGAAACAAAAATGTTGACAGCCCTCCTCTGTAATCAAATTAAGTGCAGTATGCTCCATTAATTAAAGTACAAGGGACTGATTATGTCCCAACTGATGTTAATTTTTAATAGGTTGATTAACCTACACTTAACAGTGACGATTTCCCAGTAGCGTGAGTTTTTGGACTGATGCTATGGGAATAACTCAGCACACATGAACTCCAAATGGTAGGTTAATTTTGATGCCAGTTCTTAAAAAATTAAAATATTGTTTGTACCGTATGAACAAATGTATGTTTTTAGTTTTGTTTAAGAAGTTCATTTATACTGTAGTACAGCAACACTCCTGCTTAAACTAAGAGATTAGCATTCATGCAGCAACTGACATTTTAAAAGCCTTATTTAAAAAAAACCCCACACATATTCAAGGCCTGATCCTGCAAATTGCTAAGAACCTTCAGGTCCCATTGACTTCAGTGGGAGTTGAGGATGGTCAGCATCTTGCAGTATCAAACCCCAAGTTAAATCATTAGTAGTCTCAACTGTCACAGTTTTAGAGCTCAAGTGTTGAGCATCTTCAACACCAACCAGGATTGGCCCCTTGTTCCTGTAAAATGGCACTTTAAGTGATTGTTCTTGTACCATACAAACCAGGCTCTATATACCAACTAACAATTTGTGCACTCAGTCTTAAAACTCAGGCCCAAAATATAGAATGTAAAAAAACCCAAACCAAACCTAATATTTAATGTGTTTATGTGATTATTTAAAAAAAGAAATTCTAATAGTAAATCTTTGTTTAGAGCTAGAAATGCCTCCGTAATGGAGTTTGCAATCTGAACAGTAGCAGTATGTTAGGACAGGAAAATGGAAAATAAAACTAATCTTTTTCATTGTTCAGCCAGAAAGTAATGGAAATAAGCAGCCAGAATAAAGAAGAAGCTGATCAATGAGGTGCAGAAATGCGGTTCTAAAAAGTTACATTTGAGGTAAGGCTAGCAGTGGGTAGACTTCTGTTTTGGATGGGAAGTGGGGTTTTTTGGACCACTGCATATTAAGCACAGTTCTATATTAAAGTATACAAATTCATCTAATCTCAATACAGTATATGGAGGATTTTCTTAATTCCCATTAATACTAAGGGCCAGATTTTTAACGGTATTTAGGCATCTAATGATACAGATAGGCACCTAGTGGAATTTTCAAAAGTCCTTAGGCACCTAATTTCAGTGACCCTAAGTGTCTGTCTGGATCTCTTCTCTCAGAATGTCTTGTATATTAGCTTCCTGATGTTTTAAATATTTTACAAATATGTTTATAATGCAATTTTACTTTTCCAGATGACATGGATTATTTAGAAAATGTCATTGTAACATTTGACTGTAAAAACAAAAAACAAACAAAAAAACAGAATCTGTATTTATTCATGTACTGGATATTTTAATAAATCTAAAAAATGTATTATGTTGGGGAAATAGGTACCTCTTATCCTCTCACCCCATATAACCACCTTTAATTCAACACCAAGCTGGAATGGTGGGTTGAACTGACATCATGAGAGATGGAAGAAGTTACTCACCTTGTGCAATAATGATGTTTTTCAAGATGTACCCCCCTATGGGTACATCACTGTCGGTGTGTCTGTGTCCCTGCGCTACTGATTGGAGAACTTTGGTAGCACTGTCCGTGCATCCTGTGCATGCACCCCTCCTCAATTCTTCTCAATTGCTCTTATAGCTGTCTGTTTGCTGATTGTTAATTTTTTTAGAATTGCTAGTTTTTAGCTTCCCTCAAGTTTTTTCTGTTACTTTGTATTTTATTTGGCCCTGCCTTGAACAGAGAAAATAGAAAAGGACTTGTCTCCTGCCAAGCCCGGTGGGTGGGAAACTTCCCTGGACTAGGGTGTGTACGACTCCCAAGAAATCTATCCCAGTGACTGGTGAACACTTGCGGTGTGTTCACTGCCTGGAAGAGAAGCATATTCCCAAAAAGTGTAGCTTGTGTCAGCAACTGAAGCCCAGATCCAGCAAAGACAGAGAGCTAAGACTCAAACTCCTACTCATCGAGCCAGCCCTTCAACCCCTGGTGTCCTGGCAGGAGCTCTCACCACAATGCTCTACTTTGAAGGGAGGTGAGACCAGAGAGATGATCCACTCTTATAAGGCCTCTAAGAAAAGGTCAATGAGTTGCCATAGTGAGCCCTGATCGAGCTGAAAATGATCACTGGCTTCATCAGTATCATTGGTACTGACAGCGCCAAAGCCATCTAAATCTGCTACAAGGGGCATGCATGGTATCGAGTTGATGGAGCAAGTCGAACTGCCTAAAGACAGAGTAGCGAGTAGCGTTCAGCGCGGAGGTGAGTGTGAGGATTCTATCTGTAGGACAGCCTGATCAACTGCTGCATCTGTTCCCAAGGCAGGGGCAATGGCGTAGTGGGTGGAAAAGGTGGGCATACAATGTAACAGGTGCAGGCCACCGTGAGGCCCAAGAGGGAAATGCAATGGTGGAAGTGTATACTTGGACAGTGGTGGAGTTGTGTGATGAGAGGGGTGAGAGTGGAGAAGTGGTTGGATGGGAGAAAGGCATGGACCATGACAGAGTCCAGGCGTGCCTATATGAAGGCGAGTGTGTGGGTCAATACAGGGACTGATTTTCCCTTGCTGATGCAGATTCTCAGTTGCCAAGGACGGTGCGGAGGGTCTGGATTGGGGTGGGCAAACTTTTTGGCTCGAGGGTCGCATCAGGTTTTGGAAATTGTATGGAGGACCGGTTAGGGGAGGGGCCATGGCCCAGCCCCCCCTCACTATCTGCCCCACCGGGACCTGTACCTCATCCAACTCCCCCTGTTCCCTGATGGCCCCCCCAGGACCCTGCCCCATCCACCCCCCCCGCTCCCTCTCCCCTGACTGCCCCATCCAACCCATCCTCTCATTCCTGATGGCCCCCCTGGAACCCCTGCCCCATCCAACCACGCCTTCTCCCTGTCCCCTGACTGCCTCTGGAACCCTTGCCCCTGACTGCTCCCTGCCGCTCTGTCCAACCTCTCCTCTCATTCCTGACAGCCCCCCTGTTCCCTGCCCTCTGACCGCCCCTACTCCTATTTATACCCCCTACTCCCTGACCACCACCTCGAACTCCCCTGCCCCCTTACCGCACTGCCTGGAGCACCAGTGGCTGATGGTGCTACAGCTGCACCGCCCAGCTGGAGCCAGCTATGCCATCGCCACCAGGCAGTACAGAGGACCGAGTCAGGCCAGGCTCTGCAGCTGTGCTGCCCCAGAAGCTTGCAGCCCCGCCGACCAGAGCATTGCACTGGCAGTGGAGCGAGCTGAGACTGCAGGGGAGGGGGACCAGCAGGGGAAGGGCCTAGCCTCCATGACAAGGAGCTCAGGGGCCGTGCAGGACGGTCCTGTGGGCCGGACGTGGCCCGCAGGCTGTAGTTTGCCCACCTCTGGTCTGGATAGTGACAAGGAGGCAGGCACAAGATGTTGCTACAGGGAACCAGTTGTCAAGGTAGGGGAATAAGGCATGGCCCAGCCGAGACATGTAGGCCGCCATGACTTTTATGAAAATGCAGAGCAGTGTTAATTCTGAAAGGGAGGACCTGGAACGGGTGGTAGGAGCCCCCACACCATGAAGTGGAGGAACTGACGGTGATCAGGGTGGATGTCTAAATAAATGTATCCATCGTTCATATCAAGAGTTGCAAACCAAGCTCCCCCAGGAAGGGATGGTAGACTGAGGGGAGCATGAACAGCCGGAAGCGGAACCTGCGTATGAATTTAACTGGAGATCCAGGATGGGGCAGAAGCCACCCCCCTTCTTTGGCACAAGTAAATAAGGGGAGTAGAAACCACGGCTATAGTAGGGCCCTGGAACATGTTCTTTGGCGCCCTTCCAGAGGATGGCATCTGCTTCCTCCCCAAGATGGTATTGAGATGGGTCCTGTGGGTTCCCAGAGGTGGGCTTAAGGAGAGGAATTTGATGAGGTACCCTTGGTGAACAATGTCCAGCACCCAGCAATTGGTGATCATCATGCTTCAGTTGTAGGCAAAGTGGGCAAGATGATCCCTGAAGATGATCTGCGATGTGATCAGGGATGGAGGATGGTTCATGGGTCTTGAGGAAGGAGTCAAAAGGACTGCTAGGGTGGGCGGCAGCAAGACGGAAGCCAGAGGCAGAGTCAATGGCATCAATTGCAGCTTGGAGACCCACCTTTGCAACTAAGTTATCTTCGTCCAGGAGAGTCTGAAAGTCTTGCTGTTTCTCTGGAGGAAGGAAGGCCTGGAAGTCCGCTAGCTTAGAGTATCAAAGGAAATCATACTTCCAGGATGGCCTGGTAGCTGCCAATGCAGAATTGCAGGCCTGCAGGGGAACACATCTTGCACTCTAGTAGGTTTAGTTTCTTCACAGACAGTTCGGGAGGGGTAGACTTGAAACGTTGATGATAGGCGCATTTGGTTGCCACGTGAACCACAAGCAAGTTAGGTGGTGGGTGGCTGAACAAAAAGTCTGTACCCTATGATGTATGAAATAGCAGCATTCTGCCCACTTTGGGTTAGGGGCACAGGAGGCCGAGGTGTGCCAGACAGCCTGAGCCGGCTGTAGGGTGACATTGTGGAAGGCAGGGCAGTACAGGAGGGTCAGGGGTTGCAGGATGTCCATTAATTGGTTGTGGGGATTCTGGACATCTTCCATGGGCAGATTGAGAGCCACAATTGGGAGTAAGTCTTGGGACTGCACGTGGTCATTGGGAGAGGAGAGGGGGGGTGGGATAAGTGCATCATCCAGTGACGAAGAAGTGCCAGGGGCAACCAGAAGCACCAGCAGTGCTGACAGCACCAGCTGAGGGGGCGGTGTCGTGATGGTCCTTGTAAATAGAGGAAGGAGCAGTGTGGGTTTGGGACAGTCAGTGATGTGGATGCGGTTGTACCCTGTGGTCTCAGTAGGGGTCCCAAGCAGGCCAGCAGAACCAGGCATAGGGGTTACTGGGCATCAGCAGCACCCGCAGGTAGAACCACTGGATCAAGGGGTCTGGGTTGTATGACCATGCAGCCAAGAAGACAAGGTCCATCTCGGAGGACCACTCTGATTCAGATGATGGATCTGGCAGAGGCTATGCAATCGGGACCGTTGGTGCAAGATGGAGGCGGGACTGGACCGTTCAGGAGCAGCAGAGGTTTGTCAGTCAGAGGCAGTGGTGAACAAAGGCAGAGCAGAGCAGGGTGCTGATGGAGTAGTAAGAGCTTATCTACTGGAGATGGCAGAGAGGGTGCTCTCCTGTGAAGCATGGAAGATTAATTAATCTTTAGCAAGAATTATTCTGTGATTCTTAACATCGCCATGGAACACAAAGTGGGGCTCCTGCATGGATAAAGTTACCAGTTCAGAAACTCATCTAGCAGATGTGATAGCAACCAGAATACAAATTTTGATGGCTAGGTCGAATTGTTCCCAGGTCAACTTCAACTATTCTTTCCCCAAGCAGCTCCTCACCAGATACCTGTGTAGGATGACAGATTGATATTCATGGGTGTAACATAGCTTCCTTGTAGTTACTGAGATAGAAGCGATTGCGCATCACAAATCACAAGAATTTGACCAAGGCAGAACCAGCGATGTGTCATCCAAGCAAGAATCACACACCCAGATGATGGGCTACTTGCTTGCCTCTAAGTAGTTTTTTTTCCCTTACTAAATACATGAAAAACCTTTGAGCCGAATCGCTATAGCTAAGGTTTGTGAAATTGCAGTGCAGTATATCTTCATTCTTATGGTCTATGGGGTTTTTTTGGAAGGGAATCCCCCTCTGAAGGTGTAATCACTTGTAGCGCTATTGCTGAACCAACTGTAGGCTTCCAAAAGTTATGCAATCTATTTTTATAGAACACTTTAGTTTAACATTTGTTTTTAATCAAAAATCCTCATTTGGGCCTTATGATGTTCGCAAAAGAGTCTACAAGAAACCATGCATCTAGTAATCCTTCAAAGGGAAGATATTTTATTAACGTTGAGTTCCTTACAAGTTCCTGGCATCCTGTCCTGGAAAAGTTCTACAGGCTTTTTTCCTCCCCTCTCTCTGTAGTATGTGTGATACTTCCCCACCTGGTCACAGTGGGGAAGTAGCACAATATTCACCCTGGCTTGGGGACAACGTAAGTGCAATGAGGTACTGGTAGACATTTTGTCAACTGTGGAAGTAGCTTGCGAGATACCCCTGGCACAGGGGTGGGCAAACTATGGCCCAGGGGCTAAATCTGGCCCTTGAGTGCCCATCAGTGGGGTCCAGGGCTTGCCCATTGCCAGCCGGGGAGAGGGGTCAGGGGCTTGCCCTACTGCAGACGGCTCCTGGAAGCAGCAGCATGTCCCCCCCTCTGACTTCTACATGTAGGGGCAACCAGGGGACTCCACATGCTGCCCCTGCCCCAAATGCTGGACGCACCCCCAGCTCCCATTGGCTGGGAACTGCGGCCAATGGGAGCTGCAGGGGAGGCGCCTGCAGGCAATGCAGCATGCAGAGTTGCCTGGTCATGCCGTTATGTAGGAGCTGGAGGGGGAACATGCAATTGCAGTTGAGAGCTGCTTGCGGTAAGTACCGCTTAGTGCCTCCCGCCCTCTGAACCACTCCATCCCAGCCTGGAGCAACCTCCTGCACCCACAACCCTTCGTCTTGAGCCCCACCTGAGCCTGCACCCTGCAGCCGGAGCCCTCCCTCCTCCCCCCTGTACCCCAGCCTAGAGCCCCCTCCCGCACCCTGAATGCTTCATTGCTAGGACCACCCCAGAGCCCACATACCCTAACCCCCAATTTTATGAGCATTCATGGTCAGCCATACAATTTCCATATCCAGATGTGGCCCTTGGGCCAAAAAGTTTGCCCACTCCTGCCTTGGGATCTTGAAAGGTTGCTTGCTTTCTGTTCCAAGTGGGCTAGCAGCTATGTAGGTATTGTAGGAGCGACCTAGTATTAATAGATTGGGAGAGGTTTCCTCACTTACCCCTCTGTAATACATACAATGGCAGCTGTGCAGGGAGTGGAATAGTCATACGAGTCTGATCTGGTTGCAGAGTGCCTGAAGTGCTCCTTATGTAGTGGGGGAGGGGAAGAAAGCGACCTTTATTTTCCTAGAAGAGGAACGTTCTATGACTCATCATCAGAAGACACAAATCCCATTCTGCTGGCGCCAACACCTGAGCCCTTTTCATTGGCAGAGTGAAGGTCCTTCATCTGAAAGCCGAACAGGCAAAAATAATTCCCAGTAACCTGCAGCCTGAGGCAGGGCTTCCCTAGAGTAACAGGCTTTTCTGCGTGCCCATACATGCTGCCATGTGGTGGTAAGCCTGATACAGAGTACATAAAGCCTGTGTGTAGAAGCCCTACCCCACCACACACACCCTTCAGGGTGGGGGAATTAAAAGTGAGGGGGGTTTAACTCCCCTACTGTTTACTCCACTTGTTCACTAACAATATTAAATGTAACATGAGAATATCCCAATTCACAGTGAGAGGAAGGGGAACTTGTAGGAGACCTATGTCTTTCCCCAGGGAGCTGAGGACCCACTTTGATATTGTGGAAGAGGGAGCAGCGCAAGAAACATCTTTGGATCCATTCAAAGTTTTTTCCTTTTGGCCCAGCTATGTTGTGGGACTTACTTACTTTAGGTGGCCAGATGGCATGCTCCTTGTCTTTAGAGTTTCTCCCTAAAATGTTCAGAAGCTTCTGAATGGGCTTTTCCACACTGGCGTTGCAGCTCTTCAGGGCTGGGAAGGTGAATGCCACCCAACATGCAGGTCAGCTGCTGAGCTCTGGGAGTGCAAGGGTTGGCTGGTTGTGAACAGGTAGGGTACGACTCTGTAGAGTCTGTAAATGCTGCCTCATATAGGGAATCACTGATTAGATTTAGGTCAATATTTGCAGGGCAGGTCCGACATGCCTGGTGATAATGGGGGGGTGGCAGAGGAATCCCATAGGTGAAGCACCACAATGGCACATCCAGGTGGTTTAAAACCACCATGCTGCCAGATACCTGATCCAGAAGGAAAAGTGAAGGTTAGTTGCTATTACCCAAGAAACAATTAAAATTGAAATTGGCAAAGAAATGGTTGGAACCAAAGCAAATCAATATTCAACTGCAGATGCAGAAATGTTGGCAGCAAGCTGGACAATGTGGAGCGACCAGCAGGGGCTGTATTATAGCACTGAAGTATCCTTGGAAGCTGCAGACTGGAGGTGTGATAAATGAAGGGGGGGAAGGGGTAGCTCCCATTTACGAACAGCCAGCCAGCAGCTATAAAATCCCTCTTAGTAGCTATTCTCTAATTGCTCTATCTGTAAGGGATTAAAAAGCCTCATTGCTATGCACAGGTAAAAGGAAGTGAGTGGGCACCTGGCCAAAAGAGCAAGGGACAGGCTAGAACTTTTTAAAATTGAAGAAAGACTCCTCTTTTGTCTGTCTGTCTGTTGTTCTCCTAGACAGGCAGACAGGGCAACAGCTATGCTGTAAGAAGCTTGGACCAGGTATGAAAAATCATCAGTAGCATACCTAGAAACTACTCATTTAAAACCCCAGATACTTAAGTAGATCAGGAAATATCTAGGAATACACAATTAGGTTTCTCTCTCTTATTTCGTTATGGCTTATGGATTCCTCTGTGCTACTCCCAGGTGCTTTGGTTTTGCTTGTAACCTTTAAGCTGGACCTTAATAAAGCTATTCTTAGTGCTTAATTCTTGTAGGTGCTCTTTTAAAATCTCACAATAGCCTGAGCTCCCAGATGTATTTTATTAATAAAATTGACCTTTTTAAAGAACAGAATTAGATTTTTGTGTCTTAAGTAGTTCTTCTTCGAGTGCTTGCTCATATCCATTCCAATTAGGAGTGCACGCGCCACGTGCACGTTCATTGGAAGATTTTTACCCTAGCAACACACGGCATGTCGGCTGGGCGTCCCCTGGCGTGCCGCCACTATGGCACCGAATATATACCCCTGCCGACCTGTCCGCTCCTCAGTTCCTTCTTACCGCCCATGTCGGTCGTTGGAACAGTGGAGCGCGGCTTAGCTGATCTCTACTTCCCTAGCTATTCACTCGTTCCAGTACTTATTGTGTATATAGTTTAGTTTTATAGGTGTAGTTAATACTTCTAATACCCTTGTGTAAAAGTAGTTAGTGTATACAGTTCAGAGGGTTGGGGATTAGCCCCTTCCCCTCTCCCGGTGCCCAGGCCCATGCCTGGTTCACCAGGTTTCAAACCGTGCTCGGGCTGCCGGCAGCCGATGCCAACGGGAGACCCTCACGACTCCTGCCTAAAGTGCCTGGGGGAATCCCAGCTTGCAGATAAGTGCTGGATTTGCAAGTCGTTTGAGCCGTGGACAAAAAAGGAGCGGGACTTTTGCCTTAAGCAGCTCCTAATGGAGGCAGCCCTCACTCCTCCGTCTTTGGCACTGAGTGCCGCACTGTCCGCACCGGGGAGAAGTGCCTTGTCGGCACCGGACAGCGCCGGCACCACGAGGGTGTCCCGGCACCAGCTGTCACTGGCCCAGACAGCAGCCCGGCACCGCTCCCTCTCCCCGCGTGCCAGAAAGCTCAAAGCTCCTGCAGCTCCAATATTTGCACCACAGTCTGAGCAGCAGCCGAAACTGAGCCGCCCGGCACCAGCAACTGCCGCGGCACCGGCAATCTGGGCACTGTTGACTCCGGCCATGCAAGAGCCGTCGAGTCCGGTGCATGACAGCTCCCCGGCACCTTGGTAGAGCTTCTCGTTCCCACCATGCCAGAGACCTTTTCGACGGCGAGGGAACTCATTGCCCTAATGGAGCCCACCCTGCCTCAATCCCCGGCACCGCCAGTGCGGGTTGTTACATCAACAGGGAAACATGCCCTGGTCAGGCCACCTTCCATCGATGCCGCAGGCAGGCAGCACTCAAGATTGAGGTCTCGCCAGCGCTCTCAATCTCGCCACCGGTCTCGATCTAGATGCCGCTCGCAGTCCCGGTACGATCTCCTTCTCGGTACCGGTCCTGCTCGCGGCACTGCTCAAGATCCCGCTCACCGGACCGATATTTCAGATGGTGGTCCAGCTCCTGGCACCGTTCACGCCGCAGCTGCTCTCACCATAGAGCTTCACGATCCCGGTTGACCTCCCGGCACCACGCTGGTCGCAGGTCCAGGTCACCCTCTCGGCACCGGTACAACTCCCGGTACCGCTCTCCGGTGTGGCACGACGTACAGTACCCTGCACACAGGGCTCCTCCTCACGTGCTCTCTGCTCCGCCATGGCCATCACGGCACCCATTTGAGTCTTTGCACGCTGATAGCGCCACCAACGGGGATTCAGAGACACATAGCCGTGTCCTCCAGGAGCCTCAGGGCCCAGAACAAGCGCCTCATCAGTGGTCCTTTTGAATGCCTTGGGCATATCACCAGGCCCAAGGCGAGCCCATGGTACCATCTCGTTCCGCCTTGTCGGAACATCGCGCACCAGAGGCCACTGTTAGCCACTCCCCTTCAGCAGGTACAGACGAATCTGCTCTGGTGCCGGACCCTCAGGTGTTCCCGGACTCCGGAACAGGTGTCACTGCATGAGCCAGTCGTGCCAGATCTCTCGTCCTCCTCTTCACCAGACGAGGCAGTAGCCGGTACTACTTCTTCGAGTGCTTGCTCATATCCATTCCAATCAGGTGTGTGCGCGCCGCGTGCACGTTCGTCGGAAGATTTTTACCCTAGCAACACCCGGCGTGTCGGCTGGGCGCTCCCTGGCATGGAGCCGCTATGGCACCGAATATATACCCCTGCCGACCCATCCGCTTCTCAGTTCCTTCTTACCTCCCGTGTCGGTCGTTGGAACAGCGGAGCACGGCTTAGCTGTTCTCCACTTCCCCAGCTATTCACCCGTTCTAGTACTTTTTGTGTATATAGATTTATAGTTATAGTTGTAGTTTATACTTTTATTAACCTTTGTTAACATAGTTAGTGTATATACTTTAGAGAGTTGGGGATTAGCCCCTTCCCCTCTCCCGGTGCCTGGGCCCATGCCTGGTTCACCGGGCTTCAAATCGTGTTCGGCCTGCCGCCGGCCGATGCCAACGGGAGACCCCCATGACTCCTGCCTAAAGTCCCTGGGGGAATCCCATCTCACGGATAAGTGCCGGATTTGCAAATCGTTTAAGCCGCGGACAAAAAAAGGAGTGAGACTCTCATCTTAAGCAGCTCCTAATGGAGGCGGCCCTCACTCCTCCAGCTTCGGCACCGAGTGCCGCACAGTCCATGCCGGGGAGAAGTGCCTCCTCGGCACCGGAGAGCGCCAGCACCGCCAAGACGTCCTGGCACCAGCCGTCACCGGCACAGAAGACAGCCCAGCACCGCTCCCTCTCCCCGCGTGCCAAGAAGGTTAAAGCTCCTGCGGCTCCATTACTTACACTGCAGTCGGAGCATCAACCAAAACCGAGTCGCCCGGCACCAACAACTGCTGCAGCACCGGCAGTCTCGGCACCGTTGATTCTGGCCATGCAAGAGCCATCGAGTCCGGTGCGTGACAGCTTCCCGGCACACGCCTCAGTAGAGCTTCTTGTTCCCACCACGCCTGAGACCTTTTCAACAGCGAGGGAACTCATTGCTTTAACAGAGCCCACCATGCCTCAACCCCCGGTGCCGCCGGTGCGGGTTGTTGCGTCAACGGGGAAGCCTGCCCCGGTCAGGCCACCTTCTATGGACGCCACGGGCAGACACCACTCGAGATCGAGATCTCACCAGCGTTCCCGATCTCGCCGCCGGTCCCGATCCAGGCGCCACTCAAAGTCCCAGTACTGATCCCCTTCTCGGTACCGGTTGTACTCGCGGCACCGCTGAAGATCACGCTCTCCGGACCGGTACTCCAGTTGCTGGTCCAGCTCCCGGCACCGCTCCTGCCACAGCTGCTCTCACCATCGAGCTTCACGATCCTGGTCGACCTCCTGGCACCGCGCTGGTCATAGGTCCCGGTCAACCTCTCAGCACCAGTACAACTCCCAGTACCGCTCTCTGGTGCGGGACGATGCTCGGTACCCTGCACACAGGGCTCCTCCTCACGGACTCTCTGCTCCGCCATAGCCATCGTGGCACACATCTGAGTCTTCCCGCGCTGATAGCGCCGTGTATGGGGATTCAAAACCGCAGAGCCGTATCCTTCAGGAGGCCCAGGGCATGGAACAAGCGCCTCAGTGATCCTTCTGGACGCCTTGGGCATACCACCAGGCCCAAGGCGAACCCACGGTTACATCTCGTTCCGCCCCGTCGGAGCATCGTGAACCAGAGGCCACTGTTAGCCGCCCTCCTCCAGCGGGAACAGATGCTTTGGCTCTGGCACCGGACCCTCCGGTGTTCCCGGACCCTGAGGTTCCTCAGGATCAGGAGTCCCTACATGAGCCAGTCGTGCCGGGTCTGTCGTGCTCCTCTTCAACAGACGAGGCAGTAGCCGGTACTTCAGCATCGGGCCTGCCCCCGATCGACCTCCGAGCCCACCAGAATCTTCTCCGGAGAGTTGCTTTAAATATCAACCTGCAGGTGGAAGAGGTCCCGGAGGTGAAAGACCCGGTCATAAACATACTATCGGCAGATGCCCCAACTCGTGTGGCTCTGCCTTTCATCCGCTCCATCCAGGCCAAAGCAGACACGATTTGGCAATCTCTGGCGTCTATTCCTCCTACGGCCAGAGGCATGGAAAGGAAATACATGGTACCCTCTAAAGGGTACGAATATCTCTATACCCATCCTCCTCCATGCTCTCGGGTCGTTCAATCTGTGAACGAGAGAGCGCGCCATGGCCAACAAGCCCCTGCCCCAAAATCGCGGGAGGCTAGACGGATGGACCTATTGGGCCGTAAAGTCTACTCTGCCGGAGGCCTCCAACTGCGGGTGGCTAACCAACAGGCCCTGCTCAGCAGATATAACACCACCACCTGGCAGTCAGTGGGTAAGTTCGCTGAACTGATCCCACAGGACTCCCGACTGGAGTTCCAAGCTCTCCTGGAGGAAGGGAAGAAGGTAGCACGGATTTCCCTGCAGGCCTCACTTGACATGGCTGATTCGGCGGCCAGAACCGTGGCCTCAGGGATTACAATGCGCAGAATATCGTGATTGCAAGTCTCAGGTCTGCCTCCTGAACTGCAACACACTATTCAGGACCTTCCGTTTGAGGGCCAGGGCCTTTTCTCACAGAAAACGGATCCTAGACTCCAGAGTCTAAAAGACAATCACGTCATCATGCGTTCCCTTGGGATGCATACTCTGCAAACCCGACGGAGGTCTTTCCGGACCCAGCCTCAGCGCCCTTACCCCCCATCCAGGCCATGACAAGACTTTAGCAGGAGGCGTGGTCACGGGAACCGCAGACAACAATCGGGTTACCAAGGGGGGCAGAATAACGGTCCCGCCAAACCATCAGCGGGACCAAAACCAAGCTTTTGAAGGTGCGCCCGAGAGCAGAGCACCAGTCTTTTCCCAGGATCCCCTTCACTTCTCCAACCGCCTTTCCTTCTTCCTCTCTGTGTGGACCCAATTAACCTCAGACCATTGGGTCCTATGCACAGTGGAATTTGGATACCACCTCCAATTTATTTTGCCCCCTCCCTCCCACCCGCCCTCCCTGTCCCTCTTCAGGGACCCCCCTCACGAGCAAATCCTCTGGCAGGAGGTTTGTACGCTCCTCTCAATCGGAGCTATAGAGGAGGTGCCGGAGGAGCTCAGGGGCAAGGGATTTTACTCCCGATATTTCCTAATTCCCAAGACGAAAGGAGGTCTCCGACCCATCCTGGACCTGTGCCGTCTCAATGTGTTTCTAAAGAAGTTAAAGTTCCGCATGGTGTCCTTGGGGACAATCATCCCATCCTTAGATCCCGGAGACTGGTACGCTGCTCTTGACATGAAGGACGCATACTTTCACATCTTCATTTACCCTCCGCACAGACGGTACCTACGGTTTACAGTGCATCATCAACATTTTCAATTTGCGGTCCTTCAGTTTGGCCTCTCCACCGCCCCGCGCTTGTTCACAAAGTGCATGGCAGTAGTGGCCGCCTTCCTCCGTCGTTGGCGCATATGCGTCTTTCCTTACCTAGACGACTGGCTTATTCGCGAGACCTCCGAGGCCCAAGTCTCCAGGCATGTTGCCATCATCACGGACCTATTCGAGCAGTTGGGCCGATGATCAATACAGAGAAGTTCACTCTAGTGCCCACCCAAAGAATAGAATTCATAGGGGCCATTCTAGACTCTAAACCCCCAACAGCCTGCCTTCCACTGCCCCGGTTTTGGCACTAGTTTTGGTTGTAGAAAGCCTCCAAACTTTTCCGACGACCTCAGCTCGCACCTGCCTCAGCCTTCTCGGTCACATGGCCGCATGCCCTTCTGTAACCAAGCATGCCAAACTACGCCTGCGTCCCCTTCAAGCCTGGCTCACCTCAGTTTACCGCCCAGGCAGGGACGCCATAGACATGGTCATCACCGTTCCTCAGAGCGTTTTAGGCTTCCTCAACTGGTGGCTAACACCTTCCCTGGTGTGTGCAGGAATGCTGTTCCAACTGAGACAGCCCTCAGTATCCCTAATGACGGACATGTCGTCTCTCGGCTGGGGGGCGCACCTAGGCCATCATCGCACGCAAGGCCTCTGGTCATCTCAAGAGCTAGTGTTGCACATAAACGTCCGGGAGCTGAGAGCAGTCTGCCTCACGTGCCAGACGTTCCAACAACATCTGCAGGGCTGTTGTGTTCTAGTGCTTACGGACAACACAAGAGCAATGCACTACATAAACAAGCAGGGAGGGACTCGATCCTCCCCCTTTTGTCAGGAGGCGATCCAACTGTGGGAATTTTGCATAGCTCACTCTATAGACCTTGTAGCGTCCTTCCTCCCAGGGGTCCGGAACACTCTGGCAGACCATCTCAGCAGATCCTCTCTCTCCCATGAGTGGTCGCTTCGCCCGGATATTGTACATTCCATCTTCCAGAACTGAGGCTTTCCCCACATAGACCTCTTCGTTTCCCGCAACATCAGGAAGTGTCAGAGGTTCTGCTCCTTCCAGGGTCTCGCCCCGGGCTCAATATCGGACGCCTTCCTAATCTCTTGGGCGAACCACCTGCTTTACGCCTTTCCACCCTTCCCGATGGTGCACAGGTTCTCGTAAAGCTTCGCAGGGACAGGGCTCGCCTGATCCTGATCGCCCCTGCGTGGCCCCGACAACACTGGTACACCATGTTGCTGGACCACTCAATAGCCAACCCGATCCCCCTGCCCCTTCATCAGGATCTGATAATGCAGGCCACGGCAGGCTTCAACACCCCGACCTGCAATCCTTTCATCTCACGGCATGGCTCCCGCATGGTTAACCCAATCAGAGTTACGCAGCTCTGCCCCCGTGCAAGAGGTACTCCTGGGTAGCAGAAAACCTTCCACTTTGTCTACTTACTTGGCCAAGTAGAAGCGGTTTTCCTGCTGGTGTCAAACGCTGAATGTCGCACCTACGGAGGTTCCCATCCCCACTATTTTGGGCTACCTCTGGTATCTTAAACAGCAAAGCCTCGCTATCTCATCTTTGCGAGTGCACTTGGCAGCTATTTCCATTTTCCACCCCAGAGAAGGTACTCACTCCGTCTTCTCCCACCTATAGTCTCGAGGTTCCTCAAAGGCTTGGAGCCTCTATACCCCCTAGTACGACACCCCACCCCTTCCTGGGACCTCAATTTAGTCCTGAGGAGACTTACATCCCCTCCATTCGAGCCATTGGCAACCTGCTCACTCCTATATTTGCCATGGAAAACAGCCTTCCTTGTAGCGATCACATTGGCTAGGAGAGTCTCAGAGCTTTGGGCTCTGATGGTGGACCCACCATACACGGTGTTCCACAAGGACAAGGTGCAGTTACGTCCACATCTGGCGTTCCTCCCTAAAGTAGTCTCGGCCTTTCATCTCAACCAGGACATATTTCTCCCGGTCTTCTTCCCCAAACCGCAAACATCTCGTGGGGAGCAGCAGTTGCATTCGCTCGACGTCCGTACAGCGCTCGCCTTCTATATCGACCGAACAAGGCCCTTCCGCAAAATGCCCCAACTCTTTGTTGCAGTGGCAGACCGGATGAAAGGCCAACCCATCTCTTCTCAGAGGATTTCGTCCTGGGTAACAGTGTGCATCTGGACTTGCTATGATCTAGCTCATGCCTCTCCGGGTCATATTACCGCACATTCTACCAGGGCCCAGGCCTCGTCGGCCACCTTCTTAGCTCGAGTACCTATTCAGGAGATATGTCAAGCAGCTACATGGTCTTCAGTACACACCTTTACTTCCCATTATGCCCTGGTGCAACAATCCAGAGACGATGCAGCCTTTGGCTCAGCAGTTTTGCATTCTGCAGTATCTCACTCCGACTCCACCGCCTAGGAAAGCTTGAGATTCACCTAATTGGAATGGATATGAGCAAGCACTCACACTCAGACTCAGTCAGAAGGGACCAATTAGAATATCTAGCTGACCCTGCACAGGCAGGCCACAAAACCCTACCATACAATTTAATGAACACCCTAACCCATGACTGAGTTATTGAAATCCTCAAAATTATGATCTGAAGAACTCACAGCCTGCAGAGAACTCACCAGCAAGCGACCATGCCCCACGCTGCAGAGGAAGGCGAAAAACTCCAGCCTCTGCCAATCCGCCTGGAGAAATTCCTTCCCGACCCCAAATATGGCAATCAGCTAAACCCTGAGCATGTGGCAAGATCACCACTAGCACCCAAGAAAGAATCTCTGCAGTAACTCAGTTCCCATCTCCAACATCCCTCACAGACCATGAGCAAACTTATCTGCCGATAATCCAAGATCAATTGCCCAATTAAACTATCCCATCATATCATCCCTCCATATACTTATCAAGCTTAGTCTTAAAGCCAGATAAGTTTTGCCCCCACTACTTCCCTTGGAAGGCTGTCCAGAACTTCACTTCCCTAAGGTAGAAACCTTCGTCTATTTCAAGTCTAAACTCCTAATATCCAGTTGTACCCATTCGTCCTTGTGCTTACATGTACTAAACTTAAAAATTTCCTCTCCCTCCTAACGTATACCCCCTGATAATTTATATAGAGCAAGCATATCCCCCGGAGCCTTCTTTTTTGGCCAGGCTGAACAAGCCAAGCCTCTTGAGTCTCCTTTCATAAGGCAGATTTTCCATTCCTCGGATCATCCTAGTAGCCGTCTCTACTGAACTGTTTCAGTTTTAATTCACTGTCTAAACATGGGACACCAGAACTGCACACAATATTCCAGGTGGGGTCTCACCAGCGCCGTATATAACGGCACTAACACCTCCTTCTCCTTGCTGGAAATACCTCGCCTGATGCAGAAGAAGAAAAGATGGTTACTCACTTTTGTAACTGTTGTTCTTCGAGATGTGTTGCTCATATCCATTCCAAGACCCGCCCTACTTCCCCACTGTCGGAGTAGCCAGCAAGAAGGAACTGAGGAGCGGATGGGTCGGCAGGGGTATATATTTGGTGCCACAGCGGCGCCACGCCAGGGGGCGCCCAGCCGAGCCCCCAGGTGTTGCTAGGGTAAAAAATCTTCCAACGAACGTGCACGCAGAGCGTGCACACCTGATTGGAATGGATATGAGCAACACATCTCGAAGAACAAGAGTTACAAAGGTGAGTAACTGTCTTTTTCTGCATGTTATTTAATCAGCTGGTGGCAACAGCCACTTTCCTTTTTTTTTTTTCTTCCCTCAGCTCTTTCTCAGAGGGTGTGTGTGAAAGGGCTTGAGGGTACCCCACAGAAAGGAATTCCCAAGTGTGCCTTCCTGGGCTCTCAAAGGGCTTCTGCACTTGGCTGATGGTAGCATCTACCAATTCAAGGTCAGAGAGAAGCTGTGACCGTGGGAGTTTAATACCAGCCTGAAGTGGTCAGTATTAATTTTTAGAATCCTTGCGGACCCTCACCTTCTGCACTCAAAGTGCCAGAGTGGGGAACCAGCCTTGACATGGTGGTAGAGGTGGGATCTTTTTGAACCAGAGGCACAGACCTCAGGATTTTAAGAGGACATATTTTTTCTTTTGGCAGCCTGCAAAGCCTGGGATTTTTTCTCTTTTCATTTCTTTGCTGCCTGAGGGAAACAGGCCTGTAAAGGGTTCAGACTGCAAAGCCAGGGAGTCCAACAAGCAGTTTATTTTTTTCCCCTAGCTTCATAGCAATGAAATAGCTAGGCTAGAGTAGGGCAGCAACGAACCCCTAGAGCAACCAGTCTTCCCAAATCGGCATGCCATGGAGTAGACAGGCCCAGATCAAGGTCAGATGTCCATGACAGAAATGCAGGAAGGGGATGGGGGACCAGAGATTTCCCCAGAAGGAATGATCAGCCGTCTCCAACCTGAGATCCAGGTGTCAAGATGGAGGGATGCCCTTAAACCCAGACCAGAGTCTATGACAGCTCCTGAGACCCACCCAGAACCAGCTCAAGGATTGGAACTGGAACAGTCAACACCAGATCCTGTGCTTGCAACCCCACCAGTCACGGGAGCAAGCACCAAAGGGTGCCACAAAGCCTGCACCTGCAGCTAAACCGGTGCAAGAAGCTCAAATGGAGCCTGAAATACAACCTAGTGCACCAGGGGAGAGTGGTTCAGCTGATGGAGATACCCCCACATCACCTGCATCACTTCCAGTGGAATCAAGCCCAAGTCCACCACCCAGCAAGGAACTAATGTCTCCAGCATCAAGGTGGGAGTTCCAGGCAGAGCAGGAAGCGGATGAAAGCCTCAAGGGAGCTTGGATGGCAGCACAGAGCAACCCACTGCCTCTCAGCTCTTCTAATAGGTCCAAGTTTGTTGTAGAAGGAGAACTCTTATATAAGGAAACCCTTTCCAGTGGGCACAAGGACTGGCATCCTCAGAGACAGTTGGTAGTTCCAACTAAGTATAGGGAAAAGCTTTTGAGCTTAGCCCACGATCACCCTAGTGGCCATGCTGGGGTGAGTAGTACCAAAGACTGTTTGGGAAAGTCATTCCACTGGGAGAGGATGGGCAAGGATGGTTTCTACTTAGGTCTGGTTTTGTGAGGTGTGCCAGAGGGTGGGAAAGCTTCAAGACCAGGTCAAGGCCCCTCTTCATCATCGAGACTCCATTTCAGCATGTAGCTGTGGATATTCTGGGTCCTTTCCCTAAGAAGACACCCAGAGGAAAGCTGTACATACTGTAAAAGCAGCAAAGAGTCCTGTGGCAACTTATAGACTAACAGATGTATTGAAACATGAGCTTTCGTGGGTGAATACCCACTTCGTCGGATGCAGACTAACATGGCTACACCTCTGATACTATACATACTGACTTTCATAGATTTTGCCACCCAGTGGCTGGAAGTGGTAACTCTAAACACCAGGGCTAGAACCGTGAGCCAGGCATTGACAGACATTTTTGCCAGGGTAGGCTGACCCTCTAACATCCTTACAGATTCGGTAACTAACTTCCTGGCAGGGCCCTCTAGGTGCTTACAAGTTATTGTTTACTAGTTTGTTCCAGTATTTTTCCAGGTATTGAAGTGAAGCTGGCTGGTCTATAATTCCACAGGTCCTTCCTGTTTGCATTTTTAAAGATAGGTACTATGTTTGCCCTTCTGCAGTGCTCTGAGACTTCACCTGTCCTCCATGAGTTCTCACAGATAATTGTTAATGGTTCCAAAATTGCTTCAACTAGTTCCTTAAGAATCCTAGGATTCATGACTGTGGACTTGAATGCATCCAACTTAAACACCAGTCTTCTTGATCTCATAATTTATTAGCTCTCCTTCCCTTCGAAATAGAGGACTTCCATTTTCCTTTGTCTTTCTTTTCCTCCTAGTGTATTTAAAGAGCCTCTTCTTACTGCCTTTTATGTCTCTTCTAGGTGTCAATCATTTTTTCTTTAGCCTTTTAGCTTTTGTCCCTACACAAATTGTGCTATTTTTTTATATTAAAAGATATGCTGTTGCTAAAATCTTTCTGACTTGTCACACCTCCTTCTCAAAGAACTTCCACTGCTAACTTCTGAATATTACCTTCAAGGTACTTAAACTCATCTTCCCCCCTCCCCCCATGATAGGAGCCTCCATCTCCCGCAGCCCCATATGCATGGAACACCCTCCCCAAATCAAATCTGCACAGCTGACTACCCTGTTCCTTTCTAAATATCTGCCTGTGCCAGAGTGCATTGCCTAATTATAATGGGTAATTAGTGATTCATTAACCACATTCCTCTATTTCAGAAACTGAAGCCTCTAAATTGTACACATAGCAAATATATGTAAGCTTGTGTTCTACAACTGTAACTACTGTTTTCCTTACCTCTTCTCCCCCCAAATGCATATCCCCACAGTGTTCTACCTGCAGCTGTCACATCTTGTCCATATTTATATTGCAAGGTCTTTGGGGGCAGCAGCTCTTATTTTAAGTTTGTACAGCACCATTATAAGGGGGCACCAAATCCTTGCTGTAATACAAACATTTAGTGTTTAAATAAGCACATTCTTTTCTTAATCATGGGAACTGTGTACATCACACTTCCAGTAACAGAACATAGACACATCTCTGAACACAATAGCTGTATTCAACAAGAACTTGAGTTAGTTAACTTTTATTAAAATAAAATACTCAGTAAAAAGCTGATTAAAAATCTACAGGTAGAACCCAAACATTGATACAAGTCCTACGGAATGGGAATTTAAAATGCAACTAGATACATACTTTTGGAAACAGTTCTGTTATGCTCAAAATGATATAAATTAAGATATCTACAAAAATTAAGTGTAGCCAATCTATAGAAAATATTAGCTCTTCTGAAAATCTTGGCTTACTAAGAAGCTCAAATAATGAAAGCTAAGATATTTACAAATCTTTATGGAACTATGATGAATCACAAAACAAAATCAAGCTAAAAGAATATAGATGAGCAGCAGAAATACAGTGAAAATACACATTAGTAATAAGATTTCACTTTCTTCAGAACAGAAGATTACACATTCAGCAGCATCCAACAGAACCAAGTTCAGCAAGTCCTTTAGATGCAATAACTTTTGGGTTTGTTGCAACACTTTTTGTTGTATTGTGAGTCTTATAAATTCCAATTAATCTATCTGCAATTTCAAACATGTTATTTCGCAGAGAGATGATGATAAACTGTGCATTTTTTGTTTGCTCCTGGAAAAGAAAGAAATCATTTCATATTAATTCACAATATTTAAAAAAACTATACTCTGATATGAAGTGTGCAGTCATTAAAGCAAGTACAGATAACTTGGAAATCTTGTATTTATAACAGCTGTACATTAGAAAATATGCATTATTGTTAAGGAAAAACAGATTCTCAGGTACTGATTGTCCAGAAAATCTGTGGGCCTCAGCAGTTTGCCTCTTGCAATAGCATATTCCTAATTCTAATGATCAAGGCCCAATCTTGCAAATACTTTTTTGCATAGGTGTTACTTCACTCACATGAGTAATTCCACTGAAGTCAATTTATGTGAGTAAAACTATACTCCTGCGTAAGTCATCTGCAGGATCAAAGCCTACATTATCGAATGCAGTACACATGCAGACTACTATAGCTACAGTTCTTTTGCTCTTTTTTGATTTCTATAGGGCTTACTTACAATGCAACAAGGTAAACTACCAAACTGTCAGAATTCTTAAGACTGGGATTGCTTTAAAACTTACACAAAAGCAGAGAAGATTGACTGTATTTCCCTCTACTGAGGGCAGTGAGAAGTAGCCTTCTGTTATTAGAAGACAAACCATTTAGGGATGCTGGTTTTATGCAACATGGAATGCAAGATAAAAAGTAGTAATGTGTAATCACCTAAAGTTAGATATTCCGTTACTTTTATTTTTAAATACTTTATTGCCTGACATTTGAAGAATAAAAACAACATAATATAATAGTTGCTCTCTCTTCCCAAGTAGCCAGTCAAACAAACCACTAAAAAGCCCTAACCCCATGAAAGTTAGGGGCCTGATTTTCAGAAGAGCTCAGCACCCAGGATTGAGAACAATGGGAGCTGCTGCATGCTGAGCATCACTTATTAATTGCTACAGAAGAGCACTGAATTTCTGGGAGGGAGAAAACTATTCTGGTAAATATTGCAGTGTAGTTATTCTATACAGAAGTACTTACATATATATAAAATGCTACAATGGATACATTTTTAAAGTCAAGGGCTGCATCAATCTCATCCATGAAGTAAAGGGGAGTAGGCTTATAATGATGAAGTGCAAAAACCAAAGCTAGAGAACTAAGAGTCTTCTCTCCTCCTGATAGATTAAATATCTTCTTCCAGCTTTTCTTTGGTGGCCGTACACTGAAACAATTAAGAGTTTATAAATTAATTCAATTGATATTTATTACTGTAGAAATTACAGTTTATTATAACATGAAAAATCTTCAAGTAATACTAAGTAATACTAGTAATACTCATATTGTCTTAAGCTTTAAATGTCCCTTGTAGAAATCATAATATTTCAAAGCACTTGAGTAGTTGCCTTTCAGAAGTGCTCTTTACACTTAATATGGAATGGATCTACAATCAGAATCAATTTATGACATATGGGGCAGAACCCATAATATTCACTTATGTTCTTCAAAACCAGCCACACACAATCTTATGTGTAAACTATTACTAAAATGGACAGAATTTCCCATAAACCAAATCATTTCACTCTATCTATGTTGGAAATAATGACTTCCTTACAGATTAATGTTCCATGTTGAAGCTCCAGAGCAGCTGGTGTCACTTTACAACTATTTTTCATGACAGAAGGAGTGACTTCTTCATACAAGCTACATTACATTTGATCTCTCCCCTAGAGTTTATCTATTTTGTTTAACTATGAAACAGTGCAGTAAAATGTGTCTTTCCTTACTATCCTTCCATTAATATTCATAAAAAAAATGATCACTTTGGTTCAGAATAACTTTTCTGCTTCTTTAGTTCATGTTTTAGAGCTGTTCAATGAATATTTAAACCATAAAAATCAGGTTAAGAAATTACAATGATTGATTAAAAACAGTTTCAGTATGACCAAATGTTTGACAAACCTAAACATGATTCCTTCAGAGAAAGGATCCAGACTGTCTACAAGCTCTAATTCAGCATCTCCTCCCAAGGTAAGCATTTGGTAATTTTCCTTTAGTTTATTTGTTATTACATTAAATCCTGCCATAAACTCATTAAGCCTTTGTTTTCTAAGGTCTTCATAAGCCCGTCTAAAGTTGTCTCTCTCATTGGTAATTTCATCCAACTCTGCCACACGGTTCAAATACAGTTCTTCCTGCAGGGGAAAAATAAAATGGAAACAAAGTTGTTCCTTTACTTAAATTGAATTTAAGACCAAGTTACTTCTACTTTTTGAAAGAGCACTTTTTACCATTAGTAGCAGATAGTCACTTACATCATCACCTTAAAAAAGAAGGGAGGATCATGGAATCCACATGGAGAACACTTCTTGATGAACCACATTTATTGTAAGGGAACTAAACTTTTTTGAGTGTGTCATAAGGTATATTTCCCAAATCTGAACCTTAGCGTCCAAAATTTGGGTACCTGCATGAAACCTCTAAGCTTAATTACCAGCTTAGATCTGATAGGCTGCCACCAATCAAACTCTGAGTGTTTGATAAACTCTGATCTCCCCAAAACCTTCCCTGGGGACCCCCAACCCCAAGACCCAGATCCCCTGGATCTTAATACAGGGAAAGTAAACTTTTTCCCTCATTAGTGCCACTCGTAGGCTTCCCCTCCCTGGGTTCCCCTAGGAGATCAGGGTGCTTCAAACTCCATGAAACACACCGAGCAGGTTTTTTTCCTCCCCCTTCCCTCTTCCCCAGAGGCAGTACAGGCTCAATCCCCTTGAGCCTTAACTAGGAAAAAATCCAACAGGTCTTAAAAAGAAGCTTTTAATTTAAAAAAAAAGAAAGAAAAGACATAAAAAGGGTCTCTGTAATCAAGATGAACTATTACAGGGTTATTTGCTTATAAAAAAATGAATAAACAGCCTTATTCAGAAAAAAAATACAATTTAAACATTTCCAGCAAACTACACACGTGCAAATACAGAAAAAAAATGTAAAAGCCTATATTGTCTTCCTACCTGTATTTACAAACTGGAAACAGAAGATTAGAGAGCCTGGAGATAGTGTGATCACCCTCAGAGCCTAGAGAGCACACAGACACAGAACAAAGGACCCACACCCAAACTTCCCTCCCTTGAGATTTGAAAGTATCTTGTTTTCTGATTGGTCCTCTGGTCAGGTGTTGTTTGTTACCCCTTTCCAGGTGAAAGAGACATTAACTCTTAACTATCTGTTTATGACAGAGTGAATGTCCACATGGATTCTATTTTTGGTGGAAAACAAGTAGTTATCTTTTTACTTAGAGTTTGGTACCAAGTGTCCAACTTAAGCAATGACTACAGGACAGTCGTACTAAAATGAGGCATAGAGTGCCAGAGTGGATGCTAATCGTAGTGTTTTGTAAAAGTATGGACCAAATTCCATGTAGCTGTCCTACAAACAAAACCAAAAAAAAGGATTTTTTTCAAGACAGCAGCAGCTTTCTGAGCTCTAGGGCTAGTTGAGGCTTTCATGCTTTGAGATGGAATGTTCTGAATTTCAGCTGAACAGCTTCTTTCAGTAGAAGCAATCCAGCCAGCATTTATTTGGTTGTTGCATGTAAGGAAGCTGGGTCCAGGTGCAGAATCTTACTTTTCTGTGAGACTACTGGGCAGGGCCAATAAGGTGATTGTACTGGGGAAGGTATGTGTGTGGGGGGGCCTGTATTGAGAGGTCCATCAGAACCAAATACTAAAACTGTCTGGTCCATGCTGTGGGTATCATAATAAAATCATTCTTGTGTCATGCCTACATACAGCAATCCCAGTGTCCAAAGGATGAGATAGGTGGCTATGTCAGGGAACCTAGGAATATACCACCTCTGGAAGAAAATGTCTTCTTGTTGTGGTCAGTGACAAAACATGTCTTGCTGGACAACTCCAATTTGTAAAAGATGTTCTGTAGAACTGTGCCTTTGACTGACCACTTGTGGTGGCCTGAGAACTGCCTGCTGAGTTGATCTGCCAAGATGTTCTCAAGGCTGGGAAGGTAGAGAGTCACTGGTGGCATTTGATTCAGAATGCAAATTCCAGAGCTGAATGGCCACCTGAAACAGTGGAGACCATCTGTGGTCTGATTATGAAATCAGAAATAATGCACAGCTGTAGTATTTTCTGTCATTTGGATTGTGGGTCTGTATTGAGGTATGCCAGACAGGTAGCTTTGAGCTATATGATATTTATGTGGGAATTAGCTTCCAGAGGGGACCAAGGCCCCAAGTTTGAAGGTGATCTAGATGAGCTCCCCCATCTGAGTGACACTCTATCATCAAGACACAGGTGCACAGAGGATGTTCTGTTCTACACCTGAAGAGGATCTTTCCACTAGTTTAATAAGGAGATGACTTCTCGAAGGATGTAAGCATCATGTCCATATGGTACCTGCTGGGTTAATACGCTGATTGTAGCCATCCTTGCACACAGCACAGGTGAACTGCATGGGGCAGTGTCTCTCAAGAGTCTGAGGGACGTTCTCAGTGGTGCCTTTCAATAAGCTTTATGTTAACCGATGTTCATTATAGTTTGGAATTTCTTTCGTTGGAGGTAAGCTTTCAATGACCTGGAATCTAAGGATATGTCTACACTAGCGATCGATCCAGTGGGGATTGATTTATTGAGTCTAGTACATACATTGTATGTAAGAGAGCAGTATGACTGCTCAGAGCTCCAGTATGAAACTGCAGAAAAACCTGAGTCTCTCTGGATTAAGTTTAGAAGTGTAAGCAAGAATGGTCATGTCGTGGTGTGAGTTTGCTATAGACCATCAGACCAGGGGGATGAGGTGGACGAGGCTTTCTTCCAGCAACTAACAGAAGTTACTAGATCACAGGCCCTGGTTCTCATGGGAGATTTCATTCACCCTGATATCTGCTGGGAGAGCAATACAGCGGTGCACAGACAACCCAAGAAGTTTTTGGAAAGTGTAGGGGACAATTTCCTGGTGCAAGTGCTAGAGGAACCAACTAGGGACAGAGCTCTTCTTGACCTGCTGCTCACGAACAGGGAAGAATTAGTAGGGAAAGCAAAAGTGGATGGGAACCTGGGAGGCAGTGACCATGAGATGGTGCCAAGTTCAGGATCCTGAACAAGGAAGAAAGAAGAGCAGCAGAATACGGATCCTGGACTTCAGAAAAGCAAGCTTTGACTCCCTGCAGGAATTGTGGGCATGGAGCCGCGCTGGAGAACAACATGAGAGGGAAAGGAGTCCAGGAAAGCTTGGCTGCATTTTAAAGAATCCTTATTGGATGGCTTTGTTCCTCGCAACCTCAATGTGTAGAAAAGAATTTAAATCTTGGCAGGTGACCAGTTTGGCTTACCACCTTGAAATCCTTGCTGATCTTACACACAAAAAAAGAAGTAGTTTAACAGAGGTGGAAGATTGGACAAATGACCAGGGAGGAATAAAAAATTTGCTCAGGCTATGCAGGAGTGAAAATCAGGAAGGCCATCACACTTGCATTGCAGCTAGGCAAGAGATGTTAAGATAAACAAGAAGGGTTTCTTCAGGTAATGTTAGCAACAAGAAAAAAAGTCAAGGAAAGCGTGGGCCCCTAACTGAATGAAGGGAGGCAACCTAGTGACAGAGGATGTGGAAAAAGCTAATGTAACTACAATGCTTTTTTTGCCTCTGTCTTCACGAAAAAGGTCAGGCTCCGCAGACTGCTGCACTGGGCAGTCACATACATGGGAGGAAGTGAGCCTGCCCTCTGTGGAGAAAGAAGTTGGTTCAGGAACTATTTAGAAAGCTGGATGAGCAACAAAGTCCATGGGCCAGATGCACTGCATCCAAGAGTGCTAAAGGATGTTTGGCGGATGTGATTGCAAGAGGCCATTGGCCATTATCTGTTGAAAACTCATGGTGATCGGGGGAAGGTTCCTGTATGACGTGGAAAAAGGCTAATATAGTGTCTATCTAGGGAAGGAGGAGGATCCAGGTAATAACCAGGCGCCAGTCCAGCCTGCCATCTCAGTCCCTGGAACTCATGGAGCAGGTCCTGCAAGGAATCAATTCTGATGCCCTTAGAGGAGTGAACAAGTGATTCAGGAAAGTCAGCATGGGTTTACCAAGGGCAGTCATGCTGACTAACCAATTAACTTCTTTCATGACATAATTGGCTCTGTCGATGAAGGGAGAAGCCCGTGGATATCTTATTCCTTTACTTTAGCAAGGCTTTTGATATGGTCTCCCCATAGTAAATTCTTGCCAAGCAAGTTAAAAGTAGTATGGGCTGGATGAATGGACAGAAAGCCTACCTAGATCATCGGCCTCCAAGGTAAGTGATCAATTGCTCCAATGTCCTAAGTTGGCAGCCGGTCAATCAAGTGGAGTGGGGTCCCATGGGTCAGTCCTGGGGCTAGTTTTGTTCAGTAATCTTCATTAATGATCTGGAGGATGGTGCGGACTTCACCCTCAGCAAGTCTGCAGATGACAATAAAACTGGGAGGAGTGGTAGATACGCTGGAGGGTAGAGATAGGATACAGGAGGGACCCAGACAAATTAGAGGATTGAGCCAAAAAAAATCTGATGAGGTTCAACAAGCACAAGTGCAGAGTCCTGCACTTAGGATGGAAGAATCCCATGCACTGCTACAGACAAGGGATCGAATGGCTAGGCAGCAGTTCTGCAGAAAAGGACCTTGGGGTTACAGTGGACGAGAAGCTGGATATGAGTCAACAGTATGCCCTTTTTGCCAAGAAGGCTAATGGCATTTTGGGCTGTATAAATAGGGGCATTGACAGCAGATCAAGGGATGGGATCATTCCCCTCTATTCGACATTGGTGAGGCCTCATCTGGAGTACTATGTCCAATTTTGGGCCCCATAGTACAAGAAGGATGTGGTAAAATTCAAAAAAGAGTCCAGTGGAGGGCAATAAAAATGATTAGGAGGAGAGGCTGAGGAAACTGGGATTGTTTAGTCTGCAGAAGAAAAGAATGAGAGGGGAGTTGATAGCTGCTTTCAACTACCTGAAAGGGGGTTCGAAAGAGGATGGATCTAGATTATTCTCGGTGGTAACAGATGATAGAACAAGGAGTAATGGTCTCCAGTTGCAATGGAGGAGATTTAGGCTGGATATTAGGAAAAAACTTTTTCACTAGGAGGGTGGTGAAGCACTAGAATAGGTTACCTAGGGAGGTGGTGGAATCTCCTTCCTTAGAGGTTTTTAAGGTCAGGCTTGACAAAGCCCTGGCTGGGATGATTTGGTTGGGGATGGGTCTTAATTTGAGCAGGGGGGTGGGCTAAATGACCTCCTGAGGTCCCTTCCAACCCTGATAGTCTATGATTCTAGTCTAGATGCGATAAATCAACCCTTGAGCACTCTCCCGTCGACTCCTGTACTCCAGCGCCACAACCAGGGTCAATGGGGGAGTGGCAGCAGTTGACTCACCACGGTGAAGACACCACGGTAAGTCGATTCAAGTACATCAACTTCAGCTACATTATTCACGTAGATGAAGCTGGATAACTTATATCGATCCCCCAGGGCTAACAGTGTTCCTATTATAACTCTATGCTTTGAGTTGGAATAAGTGTGGGTTTTTCTCTTTTTGGCTTTGAGGCCCAAGATGGCAAACAGCTCTAAAGTTACTTGAGTTGAGTTTGTCACTGTAGATCTACCTAGAATCAGCTACTCATTGAGGTAAAGGTAGAACTGGATCCTTTGTCTTCTCAGATGATCTGCCACAACTGTCACGCACTTGATGCTGCTGAAAGACCAAAGGACAAGATTCTGTATCAGTAGTGAGGCCTTCCTACTAGGAACCTGGGATATTTCTGGATGTGACAGTAACTCCCTTGGAGGCAGAGAGCCCAGAACCAGTCTGAAGCTCTACAAAAGGAATTATGGAAGCCAGAGTCACCATCCTGAACTTGAAATGATGGATGAATTTGTTAAGTTAACAAAGGTTCAGAATTGGATACCAACTCCCTTTCTTTGGGATGAGAAAGTAATAGGGATAAATATTGTTGCTTCTGAATTTTTAGGGTACCTCTACTGCTCCAAGTTTTTAAAAAGGTTCAGCTGTATCTTGTGAAAAAAAGGCAATGAGGTTTGAAAGAAAGGTCAGTGGATATGAAGGAACTGGAATTAGATAGAATATCGTATTTACAATTTTTAGGACATACTGGTCTGAAGTGATCCACGCTATCTGAAAATAAAAAAAATGCAGCGGCCAATGGGGAGGGACAGCAACAATCCTGGCTGAATATCCAGACTGTGCAGGGGCCAAGGAAGAGGCTTTGAGTTGTCTTCACTAGAACCTGCTTCCTTCTTGGCAGCTCCAACATCCTCTAGGGTTGGTACTAGTAAAAGGCAGAGGGATGCTGCCTGAAGGAAGGCTGTTGTCTTGCTTCCTTCTTTCATGGGGCTAGAACATATAAACCCCATGAATCCACAGTTGACCTGGTATTCTTTAACAAGTGGAGGACCTCATCCATTATGAATTTAAAAGTTCACTACCCTCAAGTGAAAGTCCACAGTTGTAGTCTGGACCTTTCTGGAGATCCCAGAGGACTGGAGACAAGAAGACACATCAATAGCAATGACAGTAGCTATAGTACGTGTAATGGTTATAGATATGTCCAGGCGCTGTTCCATGGTGATTATCGCTTTCAGTTCCTCTCAGTGTTTCTCTGGTAGTTTGTCCACAAACAGTTTATTCCATTTCAAGTAAACATACTGTGAGAGGAGAACTGATAATTAGTCACACATTTGGAAGATGGCCAATAAGTAAACTTTATGCCTGAAAAAGTCTACTTTCTTTAGGTACTTTTTCCTAGGTGTGGATCTCAGAGATCCTTGCTATTTCGATCTTTTCTGCACAGTGGCCACTAGAAGCAAACTTGGTACTAGGTGGGAATGAGAGTATTTAAATCCATTGGAAAGGACCTTATACCTTTTGTCAAATTGCCTGGATGTGGCCAGTGTTGACGCTAACATATGCCATAGGTTCTTTGAAGGCTCCAACAGAATTTCGTTTATTGACATGGCTAGCGTGCTGAGCGAGGAAGGGATGCAAGATATCCTGGAGCTTGCGAGACTTCTGCACCACTTGTTGTGGAATATCCAGTGTCTCTACCACGCATTTCAGGTCCTGGAATGCCTTAAAGTTAACCCCATCTAAGCCTGCCTCCGTGAATAATTGTCTCATCATGGGAGGATGGTCTTCATCACTTTTCTTCTGTCTTTTTAAGCTCTGAGGCTGATTTGCCCTGGCTGTGATGGTCTATACTACCTCTTTGGGAAGAGGGTTCCTGGAGGAACATGTGGAAAATTACTGGAAGAAAAATGCCTGATTAGTCGGGTGACCATATTCCAACAGCAGTGACCAGAGTATTACACATTGACTGATTCAAGCTATGCCAAATGAAAAAAAGCTATACTTCAAAAACCAGTAGAACATTTCAATCTCCCTGGACACTCAATAACAGACTTAAAAGTGGCAATTCAACAAAAAAATTTCAGAAACAGACTCCAACGAGAAACTGCAGAACTGGAATTAATTTGCAAACTGGACACCATCAAATTTGGCCTGAATAAAGACTCAGAGCGGATGGGTCACTACAAAAACTAAATTTCCCCCTGCTGATACTCACATCTTCTTGTCAACTGTTTGAAATGGGCCACCTTGATTACATTGAACTCATTAGCACTACAAAACTGATTTTTTCCTCCCTTCTTGTCGAGAATAACCCACTTCCACCTTAATTGAATTGGCTCGTTAGCACTGACCCCCAACTTGGTAAGGCAACTCCCATCTTTTCCTATGCTGTGTATTCATAATTCCCTACTGTATTTTCCACTCCATGCATCTGATGAAGTGAGTTTTAGCCCATGAAAGCTTATGCCTAAATAAATTTGTTAGTCTCTAAGGTGCCACAAGGACTCCTTGTTGTTTTTGCTATACAAGAAGTTATCCACCTGCTGGAGATAGTGGTAAAGCAATGTAAAGAGATTAAGCCTACTGCGATACTAATGGTAAATAACACAGCCTTACCTTTTTATTATATTCTGCAATGGCACCAAGGTTTGGTTTCATTTCATGACACTGGGCTTCTAAAAGAGCTATTTGATTAGTTAGGATGTCTGGATCTTTAATTGCTTCAAGTTCCTCTTGATTTAGCACTGGAAGCTCTTCAACTAGTTTATCTTCTATGGGATGCAGTGATATTTTTGATATCTATAATTCAGTTTAGACAGTTACTGAATATCATGTTTATGCTTGACAGTACAAGTTATCAAATATACCTTGAAAATAGCGTTTAATACTAAATAGTACCAATTTAAAAAAAAATCAGGTTAAATCCACTGGATCAATACTCACACAGCCCTCCAAAACTAACAATTATGTCTCTACCATTCCAACTCATTTTTGGTCCCAATTCAACCTACTCTATTCAGAGCTGGGAAAACAGTCTCTTTACAATATGCATCAAAGGTCAACAAATGCAGTCTTTTACCTTATAATTCTGCTTCTCAAAACATTCATGCAGGATTCTCACAAACGTGTCTTAAGGTTTTCGAGTATCTATGGGCAGCAGTAGTGGGTAAATATGCAAGTCACCCTGGTTACTAATGGCCATACACTACTCAGAACATTCTACACAGAACATTCCAATCAGTTCCTAGATGAGTGAGAAGCAGCTAGTCCTACTTAGGGAATGAAGCCTTAGTAAAATATTCATCTTTGTAAGAGGAAAGAGAAATGATTTTTGCATTCTACTGTCCCCAAAAGTAACTTTAAAAGCTAGGTTGTAAATAAGGCCTTGTCTAAACACAAAATTTACATTGATTTCAATAAAACTGTCTTAAGTAAGTGTCTTAATCAGATGAAATAGTGAAACCAGAGCAAGTCCCTATATGGGCACACTTAAATCTGATAAAACTTCACTTGGTAATTGACCAAATTGAGCTACTTCAATCTAAGACTGCTGTAAACAGAGTAGCCACATAGGGATTTGGTCTGGTTTTACTAATTCTATTTAAAATAATTTTACTTAAAATCAGCGCAACTTTTAGGTTCAGACAGGCCTTAGATTTGAATACTATCTATTTCCCTGAAGAAATGGAAACGTGCATCAACCAGGGAAGTCAGGATCTGGAAAGAGGGTATCTGAATTGACATGTCTATTAGCATTTCTGTATATCCACAATTCTGTGCTCAAGAAAAGGTTTGGACATTGAAGTTACTAAAATTCATGGTTAACTATCCAACAACCCTGTTGTGAAAAAATCAGGTATCTTTAATATCCTCCCGAATGATGTTTTTATTCAGCCTATTACTCAGATAAGGGAGTAAGTACATGTTCAACCTTTGCAAGTAAGCCAAGACTATCAATAAATATTTCCTGAAAATGTGGAGCAGACTATCACCTCAAGAAGGAAAGTGGTAGTTTTATTCCCATACAATGAATATCAGAGTGTCTGGAAAGCATCCCAATCTGCCCATAAGCATCCACCAGGTGCAGCATGCATGGCAGTTGCCTGCCTCTGGAAGAGACATAATGGCTCTCAAGGTGACAATCTTGAGTTTTTTCTTTGATCATGCATTGATTTAGATCCCTGAGTTTTAGGATGAGCAGGAACCTTTAACTTTTTGATCTACCAGGAAGTATTTGGAATCAAAACTCTTCTCCTTTTGTCCATTGTATGGTCTCAATGGCTCCAAGGAATATGAGCCACGCCTTCATCAACTTACACCAAAGTAGGGTGCCAGGGCATAGAAACTGGACTGGAGTTCCTAGTCCAGGTATCTTTTGATCATAATGAATGAATGATCAAAATGAATCACAGAGAGAGCAGGTTGATTGAAAAGGAAGGTGCCATTTTCATAGTTGCTTTTCAGAGCCATCACATTTCAAGAAAATATACTCTATACCAAGGTTCTTTTAAAAATTAAGTTTTTAAAAAGATTTTTGGTTATATTCACCATTTATCAGGAGACAAATTGTCACCACACTGAGATTAATCGCTCATGGTTTACAGTTCAAAATATGAAACCAAAATAAAATATTAAGTATTAAATCTCTTACCTCTCTTTGCCAATATTTAATCTTTGATTGATGCTCACCAATATGACTGTCTATTTGTTCAATTTTAAGTCTAATATTAAGAGCCTCTTTTTGAAGAGCATGTTCATCTTCTTGAATTGCTTTCATCTCTTGAAGCAAATTGCGATACTCCTCCTGAACCTCTGGTAATGACTCCTAAGTAGAAACACCAAAAAATGTGAAGGTAAAGTTCAGTTGGTTTTTTGGGAAAAGTCTGCATTTCCAGTCCTATAATTTTTAAAAGTTTGTTATAGTCTCCATAGTTTTAAAGAAGTACCAGTTAAAACCTGAATATACACCGAAGAAACATTTTTGCTAGCATTTGTTTTAAACTAGATTCTGAATCTGAACAAACCACTCTGTGAAAGTATGTCTTGAAATCTGTGTTTGAATTTGCAGAGTTGGATTATATTAATTCTGTTACAAATATGCTTTGGAACACAGTCAGTTCCCGTAGGTAGGGACGGTGTCATAGAAGCTGCCTTACTCCTGGGAACATCAGACACCCAGATTGCCTGGTATTTGCTCTCTGCTGACCCATGGATGAGGGTCAGCTAAGGTAGGTGATTATACTCCAACACTCCCCAACTTCTGCCACTGGATGCCTCCCCTCTTCTCTCGGAAAAAAGAGTAGAGAAGACAAGACAGCATCATTTTTGCCAATTTATGCAGCAATTTAAAAGAGGAGAATTATGCTGCTATTTGCATACCCATGTTATTGTATAACATACAGGCCTTGGCTTCTAGGTTACCCTTAAACAAACCAAGAGCACCATTTCCCCATCTTGATTTCTTGTTTGCACGTTTTCTCCCATTAAGGCAGCCTGCTTAGTTTTTAGGTGCAATTTGAAATGAAGAATTCTGCTTTAAGCACCTCAGATCAGCATTTTTGTAAATTTTGTTGGTTAACCTCAGAAGAATGGAGCAAGGTTAACTCGGAGGTAAAAAATTCTAAATTTAAAAACTGCCTGAAAACTGGGTCAAGTAGGGCAAAATATTTAACATCTGCTTTCATGTTGGTTCTGCAACAAAGAGCACAAGGCACTTTAGGCCTCACAAAAGACCTTGCTAAACTTGCAACCCTTTTGGTAATGTTATGCCTAGACCTTAGATGCCAATAGCTAAGAAAATTCACTAGCACTTAGTGAAAGTCTGCTTGCCACAAAACTCTGATAAGATTGCAAGCCTCCTTATCCATAATCTTTGCCTGTAGAAAAAGATGGTTATTCACCTTTGTAACTGTTGTTCTTTGAGATGTGTTGCTCATATCCATTCCAGTTAGGTGTGCGCGCGCCGCGTGTATGTTCGTCAAAAGATTTTTACCCTAGCAACCCTCGGTGGGTTGGCTGGGTGCGCCCTGGAGTGGTGCCACCATGGCGCCGGATAGATACCCCTGCCGGCCCAACCGCCCCTCAGTTCCTTCTTGCCAGCTACTCCAACGTGGGGAAGGAGGGCGGGTTTGAAATGGATATGAGCAACACATCTCGAAGAACAACAGTTACAAAGGTGAATAACAGTCTTTTCTTCTTCGAGTGATTGCTCATATCCATTCCAGTTAGGTGATTCCCAAGCCTTACCTAGGCTGTGGGGTCGGAGTGAGATGTGGTAGAATGCGAAACTGCTGAGCCAAAGGCTGCATCATCTTAGACTGTTGAACCAGAGCATAATGCGAAGCAAAGGTGCGGACTGAGGATCAGGTAGCTGCGCAACATATTTCCTGGATTGGTACACGAGCCAGGAAGGCAGCAGATGAAGCCTGAGCCCTGGTAGAATGTGCGGTGAGATGGCACGAGGGAACATGAACCAAGTCGCACGCCGTCACCGAAGAGGAGATCCTCTGGGAGGAGACAGGTAGGCCCTTCATTTGGTCTGCCACTGCGACGAAGAATTGGGGTGATTTACGAAAGGGCTTCGTCTGTTTGATATAAAACGCAAGCGCCCTACGGACATCTAGGGAGTGCAATTGTTGCTTCCGTCATGATGAGTGCAGCTTCGGGAAGAAGACCGGAAGGAAGATGTCCTGATTGATATAGAAGGCCTATACCACCTTAGGGAGGAACGCTGGGTGTGGTCGCAACTGCACCTTGTCCTTGTGAAATACAGTATACGGTGTGTCCACCGTGAGCGCCCAAAGCTCGGAGACTCGTCTGGCCGATGTAATGGCTATGAGGAAAACTGTCTTCCAGGACAGGTATAGCAGCGAGCAAGTTGCTAACGGTTCGAATAGTGGAGACATAAAAGTCTGGTTAAGACCAGGCTGAGGTCCCAGGTAGGGGCAGGGCGGCATACTTGGGGGTATAGGCGCTCCAAGCCCTTGAGGAACTTGGAAACCATAGGGTGTGAAAACATGGAGCGGCCACTCTCCCCTGGGTGGAAGGTAGAAGTGGCTGTCAAGTGCACCCTCAATGATGATACCGCTAAGCCCTGCTGTTTGAGAGACCAGAGGTAGTCCAGGATGGTGAGGGTCGAGATCTCGGTGGGAGTAATATTTTGCGTTTCGCACCAGCAGGAGAAACGCTTCCACTTGGCCAGATACGTAGACCAAGTGGAAGGTTTCCTGCTATCCAGGAGTATTTGTTGTACTGAGGCAGAGCAGCTTAACTCTGACTGGCTCAACCATGCAGGAGCCATGCCGTGAGGTGAAGGGACTGCAGGTCTGGGTGGTGAAGTCTGCCGTGGTCCTGAGTTATGAGGTCTGGGAGAAGAGGCAGGGTAATTGGGCTGGCTATCGACAGGTCGAGCAACATGGTGTACCAGTGCTGCCTGTGCCACGGTGGGGTGATCATGATCAAGCGAGCTCCATCCCTGCGGAGCTTTAGCAGGACCCTGTGAACCAGCGGGAACGGTGGAAAGGAGTAAAACAATTGGCTCGTCCATGGTATCAGGAAAGCGTCCGAGATCGAGCCCGGGGAAAGACCTTGGAAGGAGCAGAACACCTAGCATTTCCTGTTCTCACGGGAAGTGAAGAGGTCTATGTGGGGAAATCCCTACTTCCGAAAAACAGAATGAATAATGCCCGGACGGATCGACCACTCATCAGAGCGAAAGGATCTGCTGAGTCGATCCAGCAGAGTGTTCCGAACCCCTGGGAGAAAGGACGCTACCAGGTCTATCGAATGGGCTATACAAAAGTCCCAGAGTTGAATGGCTTCCTGACAAAGGGGGGAGGACCATGTCCCCCCCGTTTGTTTATGTAATACATGGCCGTTGTGTTGTCTGTGAACACAGACACAACGGCCTTGCAGAAGCTGTTGAAATGCCTGGCATGCAAGGCGGACTGCTCTCAACTCTCGGACATTGATGTGCAAGGCCAGCTCCTGAGATGACCAAAGGCCTTGAGTGCAAAGATGTCCGAGGTGAGCACCCCAGCCGAGCATTCGTTGTCAGGGCCATAGAAGGCTGGGGTGGATGGAACAGCATCCCTGCACACACCAAGGAGGGCGTCAACCACCAGTCGAGGCAGCCTAGGAGTTTCGGGGGAACCGTGAGGATCCTGTCTATATTGTGTCTCCCTGGGTGGTATACTGAGGAGAGCCAAATTTGAAGGGGACGTAGGCGTAGCCTGGCGTGCTTGGTCACGAATGTGCAGGCAGCCATGTGACCCAGGAGGCCGAGACAAGTTCGAGCTGAAGTGGTTGGCAATTTTTGTAGGCCTTGTATAATCGATATCATTGCGTGAAACAGCGGCTGTGTTAAGCAGGCCCTGGCAAGATTGGAGTCCAGAATGGCCCCAATGAACTCTATTCTTTGTGTGGGAACCAGATTAGATTTCTCTAGGTTGACCACCAGGCCTAGTTGGATGACTAGGTCCTTGACGATGCCTTGACGATGCCCACGTTACTTGGGTCTCGGAGACCCTGCGAATGAACCAATCGTCGAGATACGGGAAGACGTGTATGCGTCGACGACGGAGGGAGGCAGCGAATACGGCCATACACTTTGTGAACACTCTTGGGGCTGTGGAGAGGCCAAACGGAAGGACCATAAATTGGAAATGTTGATGGCTGACCACAAACCTGAGGTACCGTCTGTGCGGAGGATAAATGGCAATGTGAAAATATGCGTCCTTCATATCAAGGGAGGCATACCAGTCTCCAGGATCCAAGGATGGGATGATGGCCCCCAGGGACATCATGCGGAACTTCAACTTTATCAAGAACTTGTTGAGTCCCCGCAGGTCTAGAACTGGTCTGAGACCTCCCTTTGCCTTGGGGATTAGAAAATAGCAGGAGTAGAACCCGTTGCCCTTCAAGTCCTCCAGTACCTCCTCTATAGCTCTCATGGCAAGGAGGGACCGTACCTCTTGCAAGAGGATTTGCTCGTGAGAGGGGTCCCTGAAGAGGGACGATGGGGGGGTGGGGCGAAATAAACTGAAGGCGATATCCAAATTCTACCGTGTATAAGACCCAACGATCTGAAGTTAGTTGGGTCCACGCAGGGAGGAAAGAGGAAGGTGGTTGCAAAAGGGAGGGAAAGGATCCTGTTGAACAACTGGTACGTCGCCCTCGGGCGCGCCTTCAAAAGTTTGGTTTAGGTCTCGTGGGTGGTTTGGCGGGGCTGTGATTCTGACCCCCTTGGGGTCCGGACTGCCGTCTACGATTGCCTCGTCCACGCCTCCTGCTGAAGTCCTGCCGCTGTCTAGCCGGGGGGTAAGGGCGCTGAGGCTGGGGTCGGCGCTGAGTCTGCGGTGTGTGCATCCTGAGTGAGCGCATGATCACCCTATTGTTCTTCGACTCTGCAGCCTAGGGTCAGTATTTTCCGAAAATTGGCCCTGACCTTCGAAGGGCAAGTTCTGTATCATATGCTGTAATTCAGGTGGAAGGCCTGACACCTTAAGCCATATTAGCCTCATGGTAATTCCTGAACCCAGAGTTCTGGCCGCGGAGTCAACTGCGTCTAAGGGAGGCCTGGAGAGAAGTTCTCGCCACCTTCTTTCCTTCTTCAACAGCAATAAATCCATGCGCCTAGCCTCCTTTGCTTCTGGAGCAGGGTGTACATACAGGTACTCGTACCTCACAGAGGGCACCACGTACTTCCTGTCAACTCCCCGAGCTGTGGGCGGAATAGATGCTGGAGACTGTCAGATGGTATCAGTCCGATTCACTTGGATCGTCCAAATAAATGGTAAGGCCACCCTTGTAGGAGTGTCAGCCGACAAAATATCTACCACTGCGTCCTCTATCTCCAGAACCTCCTCCACCTGGAGGTTCATATTCAGAGCCACCCATCTCAGGAGGTCTTGATGTGACCTTAGGTCAATTGGAGGAGGGACCGAGGAGGATGTCCCTGCCACCGCTTCATCTGGAAAAGAGGAAGAAGAAAGGCCAGGGACAATCGGGTCCTCCGTTGTCTCGTGGACTTGGGCGATGTCTGGCTCCGGTGGGACCTGAGGGTCTGGTGCCCGAATGGGAGCGTCCTCTGTACCTGCAGGAAGGGGGCGGCTAACAGTAGCCTCCGGCACCCAGTGCTCTGAAGGCACGGAGCGTGATGGCACTGGAGGTCCACCTTGGGCTTGGTGATATGCCCAAGGTGTCCAGAAGGACCACTGATGAGGTCCTTGGTCTTGAGCCTGGGTTTTTGAAAGACATGGCTGGGAACATCTAAGTTACGGTCCTGTGCATAGGACGCACTGTCCGCATGGGATGACATAGATGCATGGTGAGACGGCCAAGGAGGAGCTGAAAACCCCTGAGAATGGTCTCCTTCCCTGGGTAGTCTGTCTGTACGCTGCAGCACAGAGCAGTACCAGGCGCTATACTAGTAGTGGGAACGAGATCGGGACCTGCGACCGGAACGGTGCCAGGAGGTCGACCGGGATCTCGAAGCTCAATGCTGTGAGTGGCTGCGAGAGGTGCGGTGCCATGAGCTTGATCGGTACCGAGAGTACCGAGCCGGTGAACTGGGTCTTGAACGGTGCCACGAGTGTGACTGGTACCGAGATGGAGAACGGTACCAGGACTGCGAATGGCATCGGGACGGGGATCGGCGATGGGACCGAGAATGCTGGAGGGACCGCAATCGTGATCGGTGCCTCTCAGTGGTGCCGACGGAGGATGGTCTCAGTAGGGCAGGCTTGCCTATGGACTGTATAACCCGCACCAGCGGTGCCGGGGGTTGAGGCAGGGCAGACTCCGTCAGTGCAATCAGTTCCTTTGCCGTAGAGAGAGCCTCTGGTGTGGAGGGAATAGTAAGCTCAACCATGGCGCGTGCCAGGGAGCTGTCAGGCATTGGATTCGATGGCTCTTGTGGGACCAGAATCGACGGTGCTGAAATTGTCAGTGCCACAGCAGTTGTCGGTGCCAGGCGGTCCAACTTAGGCGGATGCTCCAACTGCGGCGTGGACACGGAAGTCGCAGGAGTCTTATGTTTTTTTACCTGCGGGGAGAGGGAACACTGCCGAGCAGACATCTGGGCCGGTGACGGTTGGTGCCGAGGGGCCTTAGTGGTACTGGTGTGCTCCGGTGCCGAAGATGCACTTCTCCCCGGTGTGGGCTGTCCGGCGCTTAGTGGCGATGGTGGATGAGTAAGAGCTGCCTCCATCAGGAGCTGTCTAAGACGAAAGTCCCGCTCCTTTTTGGTCCGCGGCTTGAAGACCTTGCAAATGCGACACTTATCTGCGAGGTGGGATTCCCCAAGGCACTTAAGGCAGGAGTCGTGAGGATCTCCTGTAGGCATTGGCTTGTGACAGGCCGAGCACGGTTTGAAACCTGGTGAACCGGGCATGGGCCCCGGCAGCGGGTGAGGGGAAGGGGCTAATTCCCGAACCCCTCTTAACTATATACACTAACTATGTTAAAGAAAATAATTAACTGTAACTATAAAAATTTGAACTATATACACAAGAACAACGAGAAAACTACGAGTAGCTAGGGAGGTGGAGATCAGCTAAGCCACCCTCCACTGTTCCAACGACCGACATGGGCAGTAAGAAGGAACTGAGGGGCAGTTGGGTCGGCAGGGGTATATATCCGGCGCCATGGCGGTGCCACTCCAGGGGGCACCCAACCGACCCACCGAGTGTTGCTAGGGTAAAAATCTTCCGACTAACGTGCACGTGGCGCGCGCAGACCTAACTGGAATGGATATGAGTAATCACTCGAAGAACTAGTTATTAGTCCTGTGAAGTACATCCTTTTGGAAGAAGCACAAAGAACCAATATTACACCTACTTCAGCTTGTTTGCAGTTATTCATAACTTCAGTAGCTTTCTCTTCCAATGTTGTTAACTCTTCTGTTAGATCTTTCATTTCCTTTTCATTATCTCCAATTTCCTTCTCAGTTCGAAGGACAGATTCTTCTGATTTTTTGAGATTTCTGAATAAAATAGGTATTTAAGAGGTTTGCTTATTAACTTACAATTATGGTAAAAATTTAAAGGTCTGGAGCACACAATTAGTCTTGTTTACAGAGAAAATATGTGTGTTATATGTAATCATGAACAGATAAGGATTACTTTATTATTTACATTCCAATTTTTATCCCTGGGAAATACTATAATAAATGGGGTCTTCCTTCCTGAATCCATACCTACAACAGATGCTTGTAATAGGATTACTTAATTTGTGTTGTCACTGAGTTAGAATCTTGACATTTGGTGTATGCATTTGTTATGGATTGCTGCGTATACAACATATCCCCAGTTTTTTTCTGGCAGAGGTCACCAAAAGATCAGCCTTTTCAGTTTTCAGTTGTTCAAGTGAACTTGCATCTTAAGATTTTGTACATTCGTTCATTATAGGCAAATGATTATAGAAAAACAACTGAGGTTGCCATTTGCATCAGATAACTAAAAAGTCATTGTTGTAATAATGTACAAAAATTACGTTTCTTTTTTCCTGTGATGCAGCCATGTTTGGTATGAGGACTACAACTGGGAGATATTAATATTTTGAATTCAAAGAGGTTTTAGTCAAGGACCTGTTGGTTAATAAGTGTGCTGCAGACACCAATGACACTAGCCACATCTACTCAAAATGGTGAATTACCATCAATATAGATTAAAAAAAGCTAGTGAAGAGTTTATAACTCAGCTGCAGTTGGAAAGATGTTTTTGTATTCCCAGTGAATGCATTAAAATATTTGCCATGAACTAAACACTAGACTGGGAAGCAGAGAATCTGAATCTAATTGACACTAAAAATGACCCACTCATGAGGCCACACCACAGGCAGTTGACTTAGAAAAACTGAGGTGTAGAGATTTTCTATAACATCAGTATACTAACCTATTTGTTAGGGTAGTGGTTCTCACTCTTTTCTCTATCACAATCAGCCCCATGTTAGAAGACAGAAAAAGTGTGTATCCCTCCCAACTCCCTTCCCTCTAAAAGAAAGAGAAGGTGGTCATGACCCCTAAGCTGACAAACCTTAGGAACAAGGGATTCATGTTTTTGAAGTGACCAACATAAAAGCATATCACCACTACAGTCTCAGTGATGATGTGTTAACTTGAGCTCACAAAAAAGTGTTTACCTGTCTGCAGTCTTGATTGCCACGTGGGCTTTAGTAATAGCAGAAGCACACTCATCTATTTCCTTGTTTATCTTATCAAGTTTGTCTTGCTGAGCTTTAAGTTTATGATTATTGATCTCAATTATGAGATTATGTAATCTTTTAACTTCGCTTTCCACTTTACTAGCCTTTTCAGCAACACTCTCATAATCTGTCAATACAAAAGTTTGAGAATCAGATTGTTAAACAAAAATGATAGCAATTGAATATTTTTAACAGGAGGACTGAATTTAATTTTCAGTCAGTTCACATTATTATTTTCAGTGCTAAAAACAAACACGCTAAGTCTAAATTAGAGGTCTGCTGACATACCTATACAAGCAAGCCCTCCTCATGTACACATAGGTTATACAGTAAAAAAAGTGCTTTTGCCAGTATGGCTTATACCAGTTCCCTGAACAAAATAATGTACGTAAGCCAAAAACACTTATGCCCCTGTAGAAATGTCACAAAAGCTCACACCTCTAGCAGACATTACTACACTGGCAAAAGTTTCTAATGTAGACCTAACCAGAATCCATTACTGCATCACTGTCCTTGGATGCATTATGTGGCTACAGAAAACCCTTGTCAATAACCTTCCAGACAATACCATAAGTATTATCTTCTCCATTCATTTGACTGTCAAAGTTTGGAAGAGGCTAGCACTGAAAGAACTAATAATTAGCCCTTATTCAGTAGTTTTTAATATATTTAAAAAACTTTTTTTGAACATCGGCAGCCCATATTTAGATACCACAGAATTGTGTGTTGAATATAAAGCCATCTATGTCCAAAAAATACGAAGAGTTTTTACTAAAAATACAACCGCTACCAAAAAAGGAGTTGAATTCAGCTGAAAGAAATGGTACATCTCCTGAGCCTTTCCACTTTTACAATCTGCCCTCCCATGTGGCCAGAGTCCATAGCCAGCTTTAGGGCTCTCATCAGACTACCAGCCTAATTTTCAGGCAAGAAAGCTCACCAGCTCCTTCTGGCATCTATAATTTCTTTTCAGAACTCCACCTTTGACTTCCATACAAACTTACAGCAACTATAGCACTGATCTCCCTTCCCTTAACTCCTCTGGTTATGCATCATATGCACGCCTATTCTAAGCTTCTGTAGCTCTGCTTGCCAGGATAGCTAACCACTGTTTTAAGTCAACTAGCTCTTCTGGCAGGATTAAATACAAAGCCGTAACCAGTTAGATATCCTTTGGTCAAGCTGGCTGCCCCTTAGTTTTCTCCAGAGGTCACAATGATAATCTGTTAAGAGTTTAAGAATTCTAAGCAGTAGCCAAAAGCACTCTTACTATCCAGGTGTGTAACGCCACTTTCTCCAGGATGATTGTGGCTTTGTAAAGATATCAGTGGAGACAGTGATTGAAATAAAAACCAGAAACAATCTTTGTTACAAATGTGGGGCCAGACCCAGGAGCAGCTTTGCTCTCATAAAAAAAACCCTGCCAATAGTGCATCCAACTACAAGACTCCCCTATGCAAAGTAATGGCTAAGAAAGTGACAGTGTAGGAAGTGATAAGAGAGCAAGATCCAACAGACTGAAAGGGCTCTTTTGTAAGCCTATTCAAAAACAAATTCAGATGTTGGAGACCAAACAGTTCATGAGCAGAAGGGTACAGATTTATAAGACCTTTAAAGAACTCTTCACAAAAGGATAAATGGACACAAATCAGATATTACGAATGGCAATATACAAAAACCTGTAGGAGAGCACTTCAACTTCCCTGGCCACACTATAGCAGACCTTAAGGTGGCCATCCTGCAGCAAAAAAACTTCAGGACCAGACTTCAAAGAGAAACTGCTGAGCTTCAGTTCATCTGCAAATTTGACACCATCAGCTCAGGATTGAACAAGACTGTGCATGGCTTGCCAACTACGACAGATATTCTTCCTCTCTTGGTTTTTCACCACCTCAGCTGCTAGAAAAGAGAGTTCTCACCTTCTGTCCCGTTTGTTCTTTCGAGACTTGTGTTGCTCTATCATTCCAAGTAGTCGTGTCGCACGCGCCTGTGCCTTCGTCGAGAATTCCCTCACACCCGTCATAGGTCGGCGGCGCCCCCTTGCGTGGCGCTTTGCGGACCAACATATATACCCCTGCCGACCCGTCCGCTCCTCAGTTCCTTCCTTCGCGGATTCTTAACTCCGACGGTGGGTAAGCGAGTGCGGGTGTGGAATGGTACGAGCAACACATCTCGAGAACAACAGGTTCCAAGTGTGAGTAACCGTTCTTTTATTCTTTCGAGTGCTTGCTCATATCATTTCACGTAGGTGAATCCCAAGCACTAGGGGGGGGGGGTGCGCGGGTGGGGGGCGGTGGCGGTCGAGTTGGGCGACTGTCGAATGCAAAACAGCCAACGAAGAGCTCATCGCTGTCCTGGACTGTTTGCACCAAGGCGTAATGGGCAGAGAAGGTAGATGCACGAGGACCACGTCGCTGCACGGCATATGTCAGTGTACGATGGAACATGGGCCGAGAAGGCAACAAGGAGGCCCTGAGCTTCTCGTGGATGTGCAGTCACCGGCCTGGAGAGGCGTGCGCAACTCGTTAGCACGTCCTAATGCAGGTCGTAACCCAGGACTGACGTTGGTTTGAGACGAGACAGGGCGGACTTTTCATCCTGTCTGCACGCGGCAACAAAAAGATTGGTACGTCTTACAGAAAAAGGTCAGGTTGCTGCGTTGATGTAGACGGCCAGCGCTCTCGACATCGCGAGGGAGTGTCTGGCTCTGCTTCTCTACGGGAATGCGTGAGGTTTAGAGATAAAAGACCGGGGGCATATGTCTTGGTTAAGGTGAAAGGAGGGAGACCCACCTTGGTAAAGGAAGCCGGATGCCGGCGTCAGCTGCACCTTGTCCTTATGGTATATCGTGCTGATAGGTGGGTCGCCACCAAAGAGCGCGGGAGCTCCGAGCACTCTCCAGGCCGATGTAATCAAGGCCACATGGAACGCCACCTTCCACATGATACAGGAGGAGCAGGTTGCAAGGGTTCGATAGAGAGGGGCCATTCAGCCTCGAGGAGAATCAGATTGAGGTCCCGGAAGGGGCGGGGCGGCGGACCTGTGGGAACAGGCGCTCCGCCCTTGAGGACTCGCAGACCATCGGGTGACCGAGACGACGTATGGAAGGGCCTTCTCCTTATTGGAAGTCGATAATGGCAGCTAGTGCCGCGCCTAAGAATGAGGCGCAGAGGCCCCTGTTGTCTTGAAGGCTGCATGGTATTTCCCAAAATCACATGGATGGGAGGCTGTGTAGGTTGTACTTGTTGTTGTCTGACACCAGCAGGAGAACCTCTTCCCATTTCGCGCCGTAGGTAGCTCTGTCGGGGTTTCACGCTCCTGCTTCCCAGGAGCACCTGCTGCACTGGGGATAGAGCAGATGGCAGCTCTGTAGCGCCTCAATCATCGCAGCCAGCGGACAGGGTGGGGTGTCAGTACGTGTAAGACTTCGCACGTCTGGTCCGGATTGGAGAAGCTGCTCCGCATGGTCCTCAGCGCGCGAGATCTCCTCACAGCTGTGGCGTAGTGATCAATTGAGTTCCGTTCTTGGTCTGAGACTGACCCGAGAATAGGTCCTTGTAGGTTGCCTAATTGCAACTCAGGGTTGTCGCTGCTCTCGACCAGGTGAACAGCTCCTCGAGTTTATTCCCCCTGTCACCCAGTCCAAGTGATAGGACAAAAAGGCGGACCGCACGCTGTTTTGCTGTGCCTTGGCGTATGCCGATTTGTGCACTTCGTCACGCTCCTCTACTCGAGTAACCGGTGGCCGCGACGGTTCGCTCTGGACTTTGGCTCCTGATCTGCGCTTCAGCCAAGAGCGAGGGAGTGTGAGGGGGCAGCTGTACTCTCGCAAGCAGGCACTCTCGCGGGCACTCGCTCGCTCCAGGTTATGATTCGGATGGCCGGCATGCTACAGGCGCTGATTGTGACCTCTCCACACGTGAAGTGCCTGAGACCGCCGGCCAAACATAATGAGAGAGCTGAGAACCTGAAGACGCTACCCACAGCTGCATATCGCCGTCTGCCTGCGTAATCGGAGATAAAGGATAAGGCCTTTGTCCGATGACCCGAGGAGAGGACGCAAAGCCAACACTCGATTGTATGTGAGATTGCAGCTGTGAGTGGGCATTAGTCGATAACCCACGAGTTGATATGGGAACATACTGCTGGTCCTCTAGTGATAAGCGAATCCCGCTGCGATTTCGAAGCTTGTTCTCGCAATAAATCGTTGTCGGTCGCGCCGCTGTGTAGCAACGTAGGAAGCCATGGACAGACGAGGGCCGAACCACAAGGCTCCATTGGGAGTGGCTATACAAATTCCCCACAGCCTGATCGGGCCCTTCCTACACGAGGTAGCTCGAGTGAGGTGTGTTAGTGCGGTCGAATCCCATCTTGCCTTGTGTTGCAATCAATAGTGGTGGTATCTACATCCCGGCCCCACCCTTGTTTAGGAAATAGCAGCAAAGACAGGTCCTTTGGCACTTAATAGATCTGATTGGTACGCTATTGGAGCTCGCGAAGACGCCATCTTTTAATAGCCACCGCAACGAAGCGCGTCCTCGCATTTCACCCATGAAAGCTCACGCTCTAATACGTCTGTGGTTAGTACGAATATATATTGGACGTGGATTACTCGAGCGCACACGCGAAGTCTGCTGCATGCTGCTTTTACACGCTCCGCAGTCCGCACCTCTCACACTGCTCAGCGCATCCCCGTCTGTATACTATGTTGCCGCGCAAGAATGTCGCGCCAATGATATGACTCACTCAAGAGCGAGCTCAAGCAATGGCTCTTTGTATCATTGTCCCGATTAATGGAACCCAATGACTTACTGTGAGTCTTCCAACTCCGTGCTGTGTCTCACATGAACGGAATCTGCCATGCTGTCTTCCTAATTGTCCAATGCTTGATTAGATGTGACAAGCCACAGGCGTTGCATTGCGGCATATAGGCTAGAAATAGAGCACAACGCAGACATACAGACTCCTTCTCATACGATGCAAGAGAAGGGGGTCTTGACACCAGCAGAGGGAGATGAATGGTCAGGATAACGCGAGCCTTCTCTGTAAGTAGATGCCGACACGTGCGCCGGATGCTCTCCCTGCGTGGACCGTACGGAGGCTAACCAGAATGTAATTGCTGCGAGAGAGAGTGTCGTCCGTATCCCATTGTGATTACCTCGGTCCATTTTTTCTTAAGGTATGACCTCAACGCAGATATGGGTCCAAACACCAAGCGTCCTGCAGGACCGAGGCCGCCATGTTAGAACCAGCGACCCGCAGAGCATTGATGTAAGCGCACACCGGGGCCCTTAGCACCAAGACCGCGTCATGAATTGGGGCGCGATGTGACTAGTCACGTGCGCGGACTAGCGTCCGAGTAGAGACATAGCCTCCATTGATACGGCGAGTCAAGTGACAAGTCTATTTCTGGGAGTCCCCCGGAATACCATTGTACGATCTCTTATACAAGGCATGTTTGCCTAGGCTTATTGTGTGATCAGCCGTTTGTAATCCTATGCAATCACGGGAGTTTGTGCTGTCATAGGGAAAAACATTCCACCCGCCCCACGCACTCGCCCGGGTCCAGGAACTAAGCCACACCCTGTTAATTTGCATGCATGTGTCTTTATACTCTGTTTATCCTCTTGTGGCTGTGATGCTTGTAGTCCATATGCAATTGCTCGAGATGGAATTTACTTCAGACTATGGAGAGGTCAAAGCCGACGAAAGCTGGGCCCAATCGTGTGGCTCTGAATCATTCCGATTGATACTATGTCCGTCTATTATCTTGCAGTCTGTGCACCCGATATGGACCTTGGTACTCTCGTGCCCTCTATTTTGAATTCGACATTGCCAGACCCGGCAGGCCTGATCGTGCCCCAACCTCTGCCGAGAGGTAGGAGCGGCAGCTCTGAGGCTCGTGTGGGGGGGCGCGAGCCGACGTAGCACAAACATCATCGATAGATTACAACGGCAACCTTCCAGTCATCTCTCTCCTTCTTTTTTTGTCGGAGGGATGGACGCCGGAGACTGCCAGATAGAGTCCGCCCTTGCCTGAATGGAGCGGATAAAGGGCAGGGCTACCCGCGTCGGGGCATCGGAGGACAGGATGTCCACGACAGGGTCCTCCACTTCGGGAACCTCCTCCGCCTGGAGGTTGATGCTCAACGCGACGCTGCGGAGCAGGTCCTGGTGGGCCCAAAGGTCGATGGGGGGCGGGCCCGAAGTAGAAGTGCCCGCCACCGCCTCATCTGGCGAGGAGGAGGAGGAGAGACCGGGGACCGCAGGCTCCTCGTGAGGTTCTTGTTCCAGAGGGGGGGCCGTTTCTGGGGCGGCCTCTGGGTCCTGGGTCGCGGTGGAAACGTCCTCCTCTGGGGGAGGGCGACTGATGGAGGCCTCCGGTACCCGATGGGCAGAAACTGCAGATCTCGATGCCGTGGTGGGATCGCCTTGGGCTTGGTGGTACGCCCAAGGCGTCCAGAAGGACCACTGCGGCGGTTGGTCCAGTCCCTGGTGTTCCAGGTGGAAACAGCTGTGTGGGTCCACATCGCCGTAGAGAGTGCTGTCTGGGCGGGAAGAACCCGAGGGGTGTCTCGACGGCCAAGGCGGAGCGGCTAGCCCGTGAGACTGGTGCCGGACGTCACTTCGCACAGGAGAATGGTACCGGGAATCGTACCGGTGCCGAGATCGGGAGCGGGACCTACGACCAGCACGGTGCCGGGAGGTTGACCGTGATCGGGTGTAACGACGGTAGGATGGGCTCCGTCGGGAGCGGTGCAGGGAGGTAGACTGTCGTGCCGAATGCTGGTCCAGGGAACGGGACTTGGACCAGTGCCGCGAGTACAACCGGCGCCGGGAGTGGGAACGGTGCCGGGACTGCGAGCGACGTCGTGAAGGCGAACGGCGGTGCGAGCGGGAGTGGTGCCGAGATCTCGACTGCGACCAGTGCCTGTCCGCTGCTCCTAGAGACACTGGTCGGAGCATAGCCTGCTTCCCCATTGACGAAAGGACCCGCACCGGCGGTGCCGGGGGTTGAGGCAGGGAAGGCTCAGTTAGGGCTATCAGTTCCCTCGCCGTTGCAAAGGTCTCCGGCGTAGTGGGAACAGCGAGCTCGACCAGGGCTTGCACCGGGGAGCTGTCTTGCACCGGACTCGACAGCTCTTGCCTGGCCGGAGTCGACGGTGCCGGGATAACCGGTGTCGTGGCAGATGGCGGTGCCGGCCGGCACGGTTTCCCATGCTCAGACTGCGGTGCCAGAACCGCAGCCGCAGGAGCCTTCGCCCTCTTCGCTTTAGGTGAAAGGGAGCGGTGCCGGGCTGACTTCTGCGCTGGAGACTGTTGGTGGCGTGGCGTTCTGGCGGTACCGGCCATCTCCGGTGCTGAGGAAGAACTTCTGCCAATGATGAGTGATTTGAGAGAAAGTAAATAAGAACGTTATTACTGGTCCAGAGGATACAAGAGACTCTGAGGTCCACCAAATGAGGAATGATATTTGCAGCAGTGGAAATACAGAATAAAGAGAGTGTTCTCACCACAGTAACTTTTGGGAACTCTGGCGTACCTTGAGAGGTGAAGGCTAATGCTATGAAACAGGGGTGTTTAAAGAGAAACTGGGGTAAGATTGCGATGGAGGTTAGAGATCATTAAGCTATTAGGCCAGGATGGAGGAAGAATGGTGTCCCTGAGCCTCTGCAGGAGAGTGGAGGGGTGGGAGTGGCGGGGAGAGGGGAGATCATTGATGCAGTTTGCCGTGTTGAGGGACGTCGTCCTCTGGGGGCGTCCTGTCATTGGCCACGTGGTGTTAGACAGGTACTGGGCTAGATGGACCTTGGGTGGTGCGTTGAGGGGCCCGGGTAAGGCCAGGGGTGCTGTAGATGTGTGCTGGTGATGATACCGGTAAGAGTGGGCGTCCTGAAGGGTGCGGCGCTGGTAAATAAGAGGGTGGCTTGATTTTGCAAGAGGGTGTGGTGTAGTGTATTTAGAGTCCATTGAATGATCTAAGTTGAAAACTGTTCTGAAAGTTCTTAGGTCAGAGGCTGGCGGTGAGGACCAGTATTGTCATTAGTATTTGACCGTTTTCTTAAAACTACAAAATTGGTATGGGATTAGGCAACAGTAGTAAGTTTATTGTTATGCGTATCTTCAGCATATCACACGTTGTTTTGAAAGAGGTCTGCTTGAAAATTTATTTGTCCACCCTGTTGTGTGAAGCAGCGGTAGGGGAACCGGGATGGGCATCTTATAACTAAAGCAGACATTTTTTGAGGCATGAGCTTTCATGGGTGTAATACCCACTTCGTCGGTATGCATGAGTGGAAATTCAGGGGCGGGTGTTGTATTGTGTGTGTTATATATGTGTGGGGGTGGGGAGTGTGTAGTCGTAGGAGAGTTGTGGAGGGAGGAGTAAGCGGAGATTAGTCGATCAGGAGGATGGGCCCCGGTGGTTCTTCGAGTGTGCTTGCTCAGTATTCCATTCCGGAGTAGTGTGGTACGCCCTGTGTCGTCGTCGGAAGATATTCCCTGGCAACACGTGCGATTCTGCGTGCTGAATGATGAGTGATTTGAGAGAAAGTAAATAAGAACGTTATTACTGGTCCAGAGGATACAAGAGACTCTGAGGTCCACCAAATGAGGAATGATATTTGCAGCAGTGGAAATACAGAATAAAGAGAGTGTTCTCACCACAGTAACTTTTGGGAACTCTGGCGTACCTTGAGAGGTGAAGGCTAATGCTATGAAACAGGGGTGTTTAAAGAGAAACTGGGGTAAGATTGCGATGGAGGTTAGAGATCATTAAGCTATTAGGCCAGGATGGAGGAAGAATGGTGTCCCTGAGCCTCTGCAGGAGAGTGGAGGGGTGGGAGTGGCGGGGAGAGGGGAGATCATTGATGCAGTTTGCCGTGTTGAGGGACGTCGTCCTCTGGGGGCGTCCTGTCATTGGCCACGTGGTGTTAGACAGGTACTGGGCTAGATGGACCTTGGGTGGTGCGTTGAGGGGCCCGGGTAAGGCCAGGGGTGCTGTAGATGTGTGCTGGTGATGATACCGGTAAGAGTGGGCGTCCTGAAGGGTGCGGCGCTGGTAAATAAGAGGGTGGCTTGATTTTGCAAGAGGGTGTGGTGTAGTGTATTTAGAGTCCATTGAATGATCTAAGTTGAAAACTGTTCTGAAAGTTCTTAGGTCAGAGGCTGGCGGTGAGGACCAGTATTGTCATTAGTATTTGACCGTTTTCTTAAAACTACAAAATTGGTATGGGATTAGGCAACAGTAGTAAGTTTATTGTTATGCGTATCTTCAGCATATCACACGTTGTTTTGAAAGAGGTCTGCTTGAAAATTTATTTGTCCACCCTGTTGTGTGAAGCAGCGGTAGGGGAACCGGGATGGGCATCTTATAACTAAAGCAGACATTTTTTGAGGCATGAGCTTTCATGGGTGTAATACCCACTTCGTCGGTATGCATGAGTGGAAATTCAGGGGCGGGTGTTGTATTGTGTGTGTTATATATGTGTGGGGGTGGGGAGTGTGTAGTCGTAGGAGAGTTGTGGAGGGAGGAGTAAGCGGAGATTAGTCGATCAGGAGGATGGGCCCCGGTGGTTCTTCGAGTGTGCTTGCTCAGTATTCCATTCCGGAGTAGTGTGGTACGCCCTGTGTCGTCGTCGGAAGATATTCCCTGGCAACACGTGCGATTCTGCGTGCTG
>NC_133776.1:22529191-22542841 GCF_003597395.2 Chelonoidis abingdonii
ATTTTATATACCTCTATCATATCCCCCCTTAGTCTCTTCTTTTCCAAGCTGAAAAGTCCTAGCCTCTTTAATCTCACCTCATATGGGACCTGTTCCAAACCCCTAATCATTTTAGTTGCCCTTCTCTGAACCTTTTCTAATGCCAGTATATCTTTTTTGAGATGAGGAGACCACATTGGTATGCAGTATTCAAGATGTAGGTGTACCATGGATTTATACAAGGGCAATAAGATACTCACTGTCTTATTTTCTATCCCATTATTAAATAATTCCTAACATCCTGTTTGCTTTTTTGACCACTGAAAACGTCCACGCAGTGTGTAGCAGAGAACTATCCACGATGATGCCGAGATCTGTTTCCTGATTCATTGTAGCTAAATTAGCCCCCATCATATTGTATGTATAGGATGGGTTATTTCTTCCAGTGTGCATTACTTTACATTTAGCCACATTAAATTTCATTTGCCATTTTGCTGCCCAATCCTTAGATTTGTGAGATCTTTCTGAAGTTCTTCACAGTCTGCTTTGGTCTTATCTATCTCGAGCAGTTTAGTATCATCTGCAAACTCTGCCACCTCACTTTTTACCCTTCTCCAGATCATTTATGAATAAGTTGAATAGGATTGGTCTCAGGACTGACCCTTGGGAAACACCACTTCTTACCCCTCTCCATTCTGAGAATTTATCAATTTTTTGAAAATCTTACCCTAATTCTATAACAAACTTTTATAGCTACTTAGAAGAAAAACAAGCTAGTGATTCTGTGCAAGGGAGAGGAAGCAAGTTTTCATGTCTACACCAACTGGCAGAAGAAAAAGAACTGAGGGATAGTTAGAGGTGGGGTAATTCTATCCTCTGTCAGTAGAATATATGGATACAAAAATGTGTGCATGCGCCCCTGCTACCAATACCGCTCAAAATAAGTACTGTGGCCATCTGGACAGCCATGTGTCTCCTAGAGTATGGTTCTGTGAAGGTAGCGTCATGAAAGAAAAAATATTAAAAGAAGAACTGTCAAGTTTTTAACATGTACTCCTTATTTTATACCAAAACCAAAAGATTACATAAAATAATCATGTTTACTGTTTTGTTTCTTCAATGGGAAAAATGAAGGCAATTAAACATTCCTGTATTTTAAGATACACATTTCTTCATAAACAGCAAAACTATATACTTTTATGTATTTTATAGTGAATAGGTTTATACAAAATAAAGTCCAGTGATTGTGATTAAGGCAATTCTTTATCAAGTTCTGTACAAAACCGTAATTTTTGAGTCACTTTTTGAGTCACTATTGTCCAGGGTTGAGGCAGTTTGCTTGCCGAAAACTATGATCTGAATTGCTTGTGAGGGTGTGCACAACATCAGTCATATAAAGTGTCATGCAGCTGAATTAAAGTAAAAACAACAACAAAAAAGATTTGACTTTTTCATATTAATTTTTGGATTAATAAACCTCAACATTATTAAGAAATATCAGCAAAAATACAACACAAATTATATTTCAACCATTTAAATAAGTTACCAACAACACAGTTTTTGGTGGTAAAGATCCTAAATTACATGTGAAAATGAACAACTGAAAGTAACAACAAGAAAACAGTCAGTAAAAACAGTAAGAAAAGGACTTTTACCTAAAAGTATTCCTGTAAAACAGCACTGGGAGAAGAGAATGTGTCTCAAAGTTCTTTTGATATCATTGGCCAATCTGAACAAAAACAAGCTATAAAATTCTCCCCAGTCATGATTGGTAAGTGGACTTTACTATAGTCTGCATCTAGAACTAAAATAAAACATACCTTTTTTGAAAGTATTAAGAGTTTTTTCTAGCTGTTTCTGTTTGTTTTTGTCAGGAGCAGCAGCAATTACATTAGCTTCAAGTTCTTTAACCTGGACTTTCAAATGAACTTCTTGTTCTGATAAACTCTACAAAATAGAAGACTGTTAGAATATTATACTAAAAATGAAAGACTTTTCGTGTTAGCCAGGGGTGTAGGAGTTGTCAAAGTTAATATAATGGCAATCTACTTTCAGCCTTAACTATGGGGATACTTAGCACCTCTCAGTAAAACATATTTACCTGGATACTCGCAGTATACTTTTCTAAAGTGTTTTTCATTTCCTGGACACACAAACGCAATTTTACTATGGCTTCTTCAAGTTGCACTCTCTCTTCTTGATACTGCATTGCTTTTATGGAATCCTTTTGTAGCTGAGATTCCATTTTATTGGCCTATAAACATACAAGTTATATAAAAGTTATTACAAAAATCATTTATATAGCACCACCTCTTTAAACTGAGATGTACAACACAACAAGACCCAGACCCCAGAAAAATTTATAATCTCCTAAAAACAAAAGAAACTCAACAGAAAACCTAGAACAAAAGTTCAGGGAAGAACAAACAAGAAAGATTATTGCTGAGGAGACAGAGATTCAGACAGCAAAAGAGGAGACAGAATAGTAAGAGAAGAGGAAACTGAAGAAGACTTCTTGGCAGAATGTTTGGGGCTGGGAGGAAGGTTATAAATAGGTGACGCTAGAGAAGGCTTGGCATGGGATGGTGGTAAAAGGGTTGATGAGAAAATAGTAAAACTATTTGGAGAAGAAGGCAGCCCTGAAAAAGGAAAGAATGAGGACTTGTCTACACACATAATTGCAGTGGTTTGTAATAAAGGTGTTATTTCAAGAAGATTAAGTTGAATTGGGTTAAGAGACTGTGTGGACATTTAGGTCAGTTTAAACCAGGCTTACTTTGGTTTGGCTTAGAGTTGATTAGGCACAGGTTTAAGATAAATCAAAATGAGCATCCCCACATGAGGTTTTGAACAGCTGTAGCTGAACTTGTGCAGATTTATCTATAGACAACCCCTTAATAAAACAGTCTTCAGTCCCAAGATTTTCTAAAAATCACTAGGGAGCACAGGACCTGAGGTAGGGAATATGCGATAAAGCCAAAGATGAGGATTTAAAGAGCAGCCAGCTTGGTGTGAGAATAATAGAGACAGCAGAATAAAACACGTAATTAATATGTAAAATTAAGTCCCCTACAAAAAGGGAGCTCAAGAGGCATTAAAATCAGAGAAAAAGAATGGAGAGCCAGAGAATGGTAAATACTGGCTATTTAAGGGGAATCTGAAAGAAACCCCTTATTAATTGTGGCTCTTCAGTTGGTCATCAGTGTGGATCTCACTCTAGGTGCATGTGCATGAGGTTCTTGGGCAATGAATGTCCTCACATTCACCCCCACCTCTAGGCATAAAGGGAAGAGCGTCTGCAACTCTCCCCTTGATAATTCAGAATCCTATACAAAGACGATTCCAAAAAAGTGGGCATGGAAGTCAGGTCATGGGAGACACACAGATGAGATATAGAACAACCAGTTATTATAAAGGTAAGTAACATTTTTTTTTCCCCTCAAGTATCTGTCTGTGTGGATTCCACTAACTGATTGATCAGTAGTGTCCACGAGAAAGGTAGGACTGAGGAATCCTGACCACCACTGACTAAACCCTTCCACCATACCAAAATTGGCATCTGATCTTGTGGCCAGGTTGAATGGTAAGTGTTTAAAAGTAAAGAGATTACTCCACATAGCTGCCTTGCAAATTTCAGATATGGGGATGTTCCTGAGGCATGGAGATGTAAAGTATACTCTAGTGGAGCGATCTTTAATATGTGGAGGCAAAGATACATCAACCATATGACATATGTGTTATGTACTGTATATCAATTTTGATAATCTTGGAGCGGAGACAATTTGACCCTTAGAAGCACCAGAGACAGCAAAAGAAATCCAAGCACACAGTCTGAAAGACTATGTCCAATCAATGTAATATAACAAAGAACTTGAAATGTCCAAGATGTAGAGTTTCTCTCTTGGGAAGGAATGGAGTTTTGGAAAGGAAACGTAAATAAATAAATTGGTTCCAATGAAAGTCTGATACAACTTTGGGAATAAATTTGGGATGATGTCAACACTGACTCATTTCTGTGGAATGTTGAGTAAAGGTTAGTCCCAAAAGCTTACAGTTTGCTGACCTTTCTGGCTGATATAATGGCAACTAAAAAGTCTGTCTTGAGAGTAAAGCGGTATAAATAAGATTCAGAAAGAAGCTCAAAGGGGGGACTCCATAAGGCTTGTAAGGACAATACTGAGATCCCATGTCCGAGGTTCTTCTATCACTACGGGGTGAATGTGTAGCAACCCCTTTAGAAATCTAGATAGAGAGGTGAGGAAAAAAAATGAACATGACAACAAGGAAGGGTGGCATACCAATAATGTTCCAAGGTGGACTGTGATGTAATATAATGTGAATCCAAACTGTAGTCAAGAATTTTGGGTGTAGGGGCCTTCAAGTGATCCAGGTTGTGTTGGACAGCCTAACCTGAAATATTTTGAATACAGAGGAATAAGTCTTCCTTGTGGAGAGTTTTCTACTTTGTAGAAGAACTTCTTATACTTGTATCTCTTGTTTCTGCTGGTATGCCGCAACCAGCCAAAATTCAGACTGTTACACTTAGTAACCTCACATCTTTATGAAGTATCTGCCCTCAGTTCTGATATCACGTTTAGACAGTCTGAAAAAAAAAACTGTTACCTACCCTTTCGTAACTGTTGTTCTTCGAGATGTGTTGTTCATGTCCATTACACATTAGGCGTGCGCGTGCACGGATGTTGGAGACTTTTTCCCTTAGCGGCTCCCATCGGGCCGGCAGGGGGCCCACGCCAGAGCAGCGCCCCGTGCTGGTGCATATATACCCCTTTGAGTGATTGTTCAAGTTCACTACACATTAGGTCACTCACAAGCTTACCACAGGGTAGGAGACATGGAACAACTGATTGGAGCACAGCCCTGCCGATCGCCGCGTCCTCTCTGGCCTGATGATTGACAGCGTAGTGGGCTGTGAATGTGTGCACCAACGACCAGGTGGCTGCTTTACAGATCTCCTGCAGCAGAACCTGCGCCAGGAACAACAGCCAATGAGCCAAGGACGCTTGAGCCCTGGTCGAGTGAGCAGTGATCATCTGGGCTGGCACCTTGGCGAGCTTGTAACATGCGCGGATGCAATCCACGATGATATCCGCTGTACCGACACAGGGAGGTCTTTCATCCTCTCTGTTAAGGCGACGAACAAACGTGTCGACTTGCGAAAAGGTCTAGTTTGCTCCAAGTAGAACACTAGGGTCCTATGGACATCTAGAGTATGCAGGCTGTGGTGACTCAGGTATGTGTGTGGTTTGGGAAAGAATACTGGCAAACATGTCCTGTTCCATGTGAAACTGCAAAACTACTTTAGGGAGGAATTTAAGGTGTGGCCTAAGCTGCACCTTATCTTTATAAAAAACTGTATACTGGGGTTCCGAAGTGAAGGCCCTCAGCTCTGATATCCTCCTTGCAGACATGATGGCAACCAAATACGCCACCTTCTAAGGCTAGGTACTTGAAAGAGCAAGAGGCTAGGGGCTCGAAAAGGGGTTCCATGAGCTTAGTCAGGACCAGGTTAAGGTTCCAAGGAGGGACCGGCAGGCGCGAATAGGGAAACACCCTCTCCAGCCTTTTGAGGAACTGGGCTACTATGGGGCTGGAAAACACAGAATGCCCAGACTCCCTTCAAGTGGAATGCCAAAATGGCAGCCAGATGTACTCTAATTGAGGAGGGGGTGAGGACTTGATGTTTGAGGTGCAGCAGGTATTCCAGTATGACTGGGACAGAGGTCTGAAGAGGCTGAATGAGCTTTGGTTCACACCAGCAGGCAAACCTCTTCCACTTGGCGAGATATGTCGTCCTAGTAGAAGGCTTCCTACTACCGAGAAGGATTTGACGAATCTGAAGGGAGCACTGACTCTCCACAGCGTTCAACCACAGAAATTCCATGCCATGAAATGCAGAGATTGCAGGTTCAGGTGGAGCAGGCATCCGCTGTCCTGCATGATGAGATCTCGGTGCAGGAGAAGGGCAATCAGGGTAGTCATTGACAGTTTCAGCAAGGTCGTAAACCAATGCTGGTGCGATGAGAATCATCACCGCTTTGACCGTGCGGACCTTGAGGAGGACCCTGTGAATGAGCGAGAGTGGTGGGAAGGCGTTCTTTAGGTTCCCACTCCATGGAATCGTGAATGCATCTGCCACCGAGCCTGGGCTGTGGTTCTGGAAAGAACAAAACTGAGGGCATTGGCTGTTGACTTTGGTGGCAAGAGGTCCATTTGGGGAAATTCCCACCTCTGGAAGATCGACTGCAGGACATTCAATCTCATTGTCCATTCGTGCATTTGATACGACCTGCTGAGGCGGTCTGCCAGCTTGTTTCATTCCCCCGGAAGGTATGACACTACCAGTTGCACTGAGCAGGCTATACAAAAGTCCCACATGAGAAGCTCCTCGTGGCAAAGGGGAGAGAAAAGGGCTCCACCCTGCTTGTTTATGTAAAACATGGCAGTAGTGTTATCTGTCAGAACTGTCACGCTGTGCCCTTCTAAAGTAGTGTGAAAGGTCTGGCAGGCTAGATGAACCGCCCTGAGCTCCTTTACGTTGATGTGGAGCGACATTTGGTTCCTGGACCACAAGCCCTGCGTCCGTAGGTTCCCCAAGTGTGCTCCCCAGCCAAGGTCTGTTGCGTCTGTTACCAGCGTCAGGGTGCAATGCAGTGCAGCGAAGGGGATCCCTTTGCAAACTACCTGCCAATTGAGCCACCAGAGCAGGGAGTCCAAGACCTGGGCCAGGACTGTCACTACAAGGTCCAAGAGGTTTCTGCCAGGGTGATATGCCTGGGCTATCTCCCTATACAGAGATCAGCTTCAGCATCTCCCATACGGTCCATGCTGGAGCTCTTTTTTGATTCTGAGACTTCATGGTCACCCGTGCTGATCGGTGCTCCACGCTGGGCAAACAGGAAATGAAATTCAAAAGTTCGCAGGGCTTTTCCTGTTTACCTGGCCAGTGCATCCAAGTTCAGATTGCTGTCCAGAGCGGTCACAATGGTGCACTGTGGGATAGCGCACGGAAGCCAATACCGTCGAATTATGGCCACGCTAACCCTAATCTGAAATGGCAATACCGATTTCAGTGCTATTCCCCTCGTCGGGGAGGAGTACAGATATTGATATTACAAGCCTTTTATATCGCTATATTTAATGCGATTTAATGCTACTAAATTCGATATAAACTCGTAGTGTAGACTAGGCCTTAGTCTGTATCAGCAAAAAGAATAAGGAGTACTTGTAGCACCTTGGAGACTAACAAATTTATTTGGGCATAAGCTTTTGTGGGCTAAAACCCACTTCACTGGATGCAACAATGGAGTGTAACCCTGGAATAGTTAAGGGAGTACAGTGCATTAGCCATGCACGTGTGAGCTATATAAATCTGTGCCTTTGAAGGGTAAATCCTCAACTGACTTTACACTTCTCTCAGAATGCCAGAGGCCTGCAGTCACAAAACTCTGCACAGTTACTACAGTGGTCATAGATCAAGTCTCCATGTCTGATGCATCCACGGCTGCCTATAGCAGTGTTTTCGCTACTAGCTGATCCTCTGAAATGGTGCTTTTCAACTCCTCTATTAAGTCTTGTGGGAGTTTAGTTAGAAAGGAAGGTACTTTTACAGTTACAAATTGTTAATTACCAGGCCTTATTTGCAGTAATGTTGATGAATAGATCTTTCTTTCAAATAAATCTAGTTCCTGGGGGGGTCTGTGTCTTTTGGGTTGCTCTTAGCAAGCCATACTGGTTCAGATCAATGGTTTATCTAGCCCAGTATCTTGTCTTCCGACAGTGGTCAGTGCCAGATACTTAAGAGGGAGTGAACCGAGCAGGGCAATTATTGAGTGATCCATCCCATGGTCCAGTCCAGTGTTTGACAGTCAGAGGCTTAGGGTCACCCAAAACATAGGGTTGCATCCCTGATTATCTTGGCTAATAGCAATTGATGGATCTATCTTCCATGAACTTGTCTAATTCTTTTTTGAAACCAGTTATATTTTTGGCCTTCACATCCCCTGGCTACGAATTCCACAGGTAACTGTACATTGTGTGAAGTACTTCCTTATGTTTGTTTTAAACCTGCTGTCTATTAATTTCTCCTGGTTCATGTGTTATGAAGAAGTAAATAACATTTCTCTATTCACTTTATCAATACTATTCATGATTTTATAGACCTCTATCAGATCCCCCCTTAAAGTAGTCATTCTAAGCTGAATGGTCCCAATATTTTCAATTTCTTCTCATACCCTTAATAATTTTTGTTGCCCTTCTCTGTACTTTTTCCTATTCTGATAATTTTTTTTTGAGATGGGGCATACCAGGGACTTGTATAGTTGCATTATATTTTGCCTTATTATCTCTCTTTCCTAATGCTTTTTTCTGTTAGCTTTTTTGACTGCCGCTGCACAAAATCCTTTTACCTGTGAAGGGTTAAGAAGCTCAGGTAACTTAGCTGGCACCCGACCAAAAGGATCAATAAGGGGACAAGATACTTTCAAATCTGGGGAGGGGGAAAAGGCTTTGTTTTGTTTGTTCTTTGTCTGTCTGTTCTATATGCTTGCCGGAGACAGATCAAGAAGGCAAGCAATCCAACTCAATTAGAATTAGTAAGTAATAATAAGGAAATGCATTAGCTTACTTTTAATTTTGGCTTGTGGTTTTCCTTGTCTAGGAGGAGGTTTATCCCTGTTTTTGTAACGTTAAGGTTTTGCCTAGAGGGGAGATCCTCTATGTTCTTGAGTTTTATTATTCTGTAAAGTATTTACCATCCCGATTTTACAGAGGTAATTCTTTTACCTTTTCTTTAATTAAAATTCTTCTTCTACGAACGTGATTGTTTTTTCATCATTTTAAGATCCAAGGGTTTGGGTCTGTGTTCACTTGTACCAATTTGTGAGGATATTATTCTCAAGCCTCCCCAGGAAAGGGAGTGTAGGGGCTTGGCAGGATAGTTGGGGAAGGTAGGGCTCCAAGTGGCTCTCCCTAATTGTTTGTTTAAATCACTTGGCGGTGGCAGCATTACTTAATCCAAGGAATAGGGGAGTTTTTAACCTAAGCCGGTAGAAATAAACTTCGGGGTCTACATGCAGGTCCCCATTTCTGTACCCTAAAGTTCAGAATGGGGAGGAAACCCTGACACTCCCCTTTGTTTCCTATTTTCTAACCAGTTACTGATCCATGAGAGGACCTTCTCTCTTATCCCATGACTACTTACTTTGCTTAACGGCCTTTGGTCAGGGACACTGTCAAAGTCCAAGTACACTATATCCACTAGATACCCATAGTCCATGTTTGTTGACATCCTCAGTGAATTCTAATAGAATGATGAGGCATGATTTCCATTTACAAAAGCCTTGTTGACTTTTCCCCCAACATATTGTGTTCATCAACATATCTGATAATTCTGTTCTTTACTATAGTTTCAACCGATTTGCCTGGTGGTGAAGTTAGTCTGGTTGGTCTTTTTGTGGACTGTAGAAATCTTGAACAATCTGTGTTGCAGAATTAGAACGTAAACCTAAAAAATTTAAGCTCCTGTGTGGCTTCCCAAGGCAATATTGACTGTTTTCCTGCACAACAGTTCCTTATTTTCAGTCCTTCCCCTGCAGGAGTTTCTTCTTTCAATCAATTTCCTAGCTATTAAACGTGAAGACTAATAAGCTACCAATAAGCAGACACAAGGTGTAACATATACACATGCACATAAAATCGGTGTAACATCTATAAACACAGTGTAACAGTGGACTGAGAGAGAACAAAATTCTTATAAAGTTAAAGTACATTATGCAACTATCAATGTGGTTTGAAATACTCTAATACAAATCTCATTAACAGTATCAGGTTTATTTAGTCTTTTCCAGAAAGCTATAGCATTGATTGATAAGTAATATTTAAACAATGTTGATTTCCTCTGTGCAATATTTGTATATAAACGGTCTAAATAAAATCAGGCAGTGTAAATATGAGAGAGGAATTTTGAAGAAACACTTTTCTATGTGCAATTATGAACTAACCTCTTCTTCTGAAATTTCAACCACGACAGAGGATCCCATTCTACCCTTCATTACATTATGTCCACCTCCACTCATTGTTCCTAAAGTAGGACAGGGAAAAGAAGTTAGCAAGCTAATTTCAATTTGCTATCTAACAATAAAACTGTGAAGATATAAATTTAGTTAGGTATTTTTAAATACCTGACTGTTCTACGATCTGTCCTTGCAAAGTTACAACTCTCCATCTTTTGTCCTTTTGGAATGCTACTCTGATAGCCTGATCCAAGTTATTGGCTACTAGAGTATCACGTAATGCAAAGTAAAAGGCATGGCGAATCTTCTCATCTTTTACTTTCACCACGTCAAAGAGACGGGGAGTGTTTTCTGGAGTCTGAATTTTACTCATACTTTTTCCCCATACTCTCATCTATATGGAAGAAAAGGAATCTCAGAATAAGTTAGAACAACATTTTAACACTCTAAGGTGAACTAATGCCTCTGAGTGTACCCAGTAGTTCCCTAGTACTATATTGTTGCCACGTTCCTCAGAATGCCAGTGGACATTAAATAATGTTACCAAAGAGATGTCTGCTCACTTGCAAGACAAAAAACCCAAGAGACTGATTATTATATTACCATATACAATAAGATATTTGTTCAGAATGGCCTATAATATAGAGGGGAGTCAAAAGTCTAACTTACTTCCAGAAAACCAATACTTACTTTGTCCAAGGCTATAAATGTGGCAACTCCAATTCCCTGACTCTTCAAAAAATTCACACATTCCTGAGCTGTATCAATTGTATCTACAACAATGTAGTCTAAGGCACCGCAAGATGATGAGATAGCAACGTCATACTTTTCATCAATAGCTCCCAAGTCTCCCTAGTAATTGACATATAAAGCAGAGAGGCAGTTATGTTGATCAGTATGGTAATTAACAGTGATACCCATCTTTTCTAGGTACTAATAGAGAGAAGACAAAAAACATGTTAACACAACCTGAAATGTATGAATTTCATGTATACCTGACAAATTTTCTCATTCAGTTTTCAGAGTTCAGAATGTTTGTGAAATGTAGAAAGTTAACCTTTATTCAGAACTCATAATGTCATCTGTGCTATAGATCACTATTTACATATTTCTAATGTGCACACTATTAAGGTATGGTGGTGCAAATACTTAGTACCTATATAGCAGTTTTTGTGTTAAAAACAATGTACAGACATCTGATTAATTAAAGGAGTAATGATTTATGCTCCAGACAGAAAGATAATTTAGCATGGAGTATCAGACTAAAGTTTTAGTGAGTCAGTGTGGCGTAGTGGACAGAGCACTGTCTGGGACTTGGGAGATCTGAAAAACCTCAGCCTTCTGTATTGTGTGGATTTTGAAACAAGAATGAGTCCAAGCAATTAATTTTAACAAGTTAAACATATAAAATACCAAGAGTTTGTAAGATTCCTAACTTTGTTGTAGTGAGTTTTATTTAATAGTTGACAGAAAGGACTAGGAGTTTGGAGTTCTGCTACTGGCTTTTTCACTTATTCAGTGAGAGATTCTCCCAGGGTCACAGTTTTTGAGCTGCACTCCGCGTTTGTTAAATGGGAATTTTAACAGGCTGACATAAATGGGTAAAATGCTTTGAGACCCTTGGATATAAGTCCATATAGGAGTGCAAAATATTATATTGTATGGTTCATTTACTTAGGACAATTCCAATAAGAGTAATGACACCTGTAAAGTATAAAAGCCTGTTTGTTAATGAGACATTAATTCTTAAACTTTACCAGTCTTCCATATATTCCAGGAATTTTTCCAGATTTCTTCTGCTGAAGTAGAGCATCAAGAACCTTTCCTCGACTGCGATTTATTGCCAAAGAACTTTTTGCTTCTTCTACCTTCTGACGCAGCTCTCGAACAAGGTTCTTAGTGTCCATTTCCTCTCTTCCAAGTTTCACAAGCTCATTCTCTTTCTAACAATTGTTAAAAAAGGTTAATAGAAAATATTCATGTCTGAAAATCTCAGAAGCAGTCTAATGTATTTAAAGGTCAGACACACTTATATTAATGATTGCATAACAAAAGTTAATAAAGAGTAAAATCATCAACCATAAAATATCAGAGATAGCAAACGATTAACGCTGAGTAAACAATGAATGGAAATGTATTCTTCATTTAAACAGCTACTTCTAAAATTAAATGGAAAAATACATGTGTACTTTCTGACAAAGTTTTAAGAGAAGCTACATGTTTAGGTTGGCAATTTCCAAGGGGTCTAAGGGAGCTGGATTCCCAATTCATTTAGATTTCTTGGAAAATCCCAGCCTTAGGCAGAAAAACAAATAGAAAATACAGTATATGTGCAATTTCAGTTAATTAATGATGCCACTGAAATCTTAAATTAAAATCAAGAAGTGCAAACAGTTGTACAAACTTAAAATTACATCTAGATTGTTGATTTCCAGAGCTTAATGTTAGCATTTAAGTAATCCTAAATATGCTTTGAAGTTCAAATTTCACTGAAATGAAATAGTGTTTCGATCTTTGCCACTGCTTGTTTGGAGATAAATTACTGTTTGTTTACGCAAGGGTTATTTCTTTGCAGCTGAAATAAATGTCTAAAATTTCTAAAACTTGCAGAATATTGTACAATGAAGCAGTATATTAGAAATTATTATTTTTCTACTTCCCATAGTTAAGAATTTTTGGAGAATCATTTTACCGCGTGCATTTCAATGTTCAATAAAAACATCCTTTATGGAAGCTATACTAGCACCATTTGACAGCACCAACCTCCCCTGCCAACCCCCTTCTCTGGATCAATCACTACCCTCATGTCTGACAGCTGAGCAAGAAGAAAGATGGTACTATGTCACTGTTTGTCGAATTCTTAGCACATGGTACCAATCATGTTTAGACATGATTTTTTAGTCAATTAATTTCTACCACCCTGTCCCACCAAAAAAATGTTAGTAATCCTCAGTGAGGACCACATCCATATTAAGGTTCAAGTTTAGCTCCTTACAAATGGAAAATAAATGGTAACTTTTAGATAAACTCAAGAATTTTTACTCAAACATCCAGGCATGGGAGAACTTTAACTCTGAACAGAGACCAACCTTGGAAAATGTCAGCTGAATAAGTGAATGTTTCAGGAAAGCTGTGTAAAGTCAGGTTAATACAGTGAATATCATTTTGCAGGGTTAGCTACAGTAGGAACTATTAGGTGACTGATATAACGTAAGTTATCCTACCTTTTTTTCCTGCACATTCATTTTCACAAATTATTTTCTCAAAAATTTAAAAAAGTTCTCAAAGTAGTTTTCATATTTTGTCTAGTCCCATTATATGGGAATGTAGCAATACTATAGCAACTGTTTGGGAGGCAATGACTAAATCAAATGAACAATGTTTTAACAGAGACAAATTGGGTGAGGTAATAATATCCTTTATGGGATCGCCTTCTGTTGAAGAGGGAGACAAACTTTTGAGCTGATATAGAACTCTTCTTCAGGTCTGGGAAATGTAATCAGAGCATCACTGTGACGATGTAGTTCTGGCGGGACCCAACTGAGAGTGCCAAATCAGGACCAATTGCTCAAACAGGGCAGTCACAGCCCAAGGCTGGGGTTTTTCCACCTCTAAGGCAAACCAAACCAGCCAGACAAAA
>NC_133776.1:22543563-22549468 GCF_003597395.2 Chelonoidis abingdonii
AAATGATACAGAAATACAGACAGCATAATCATAACCAGTAACCCGTAACCTGGTCTTAGACACCTTATATGACCCCCTTTACATAGGATTTGGTGCCACTACAGAACCGTGGTTGCAACCCATGTTCTATATGGTCCCAGTTTATATCAATAACGTCACAATCACAACTAAGTACAAGGTGGAAAAGCACAAGTAGTTAACACAGTTCAAGGGATAATTCAAGGTGAAGTTAATGGGTCACTTTACCTTAAACAATCCCTTGAAATATTTATTCACAACTTATGCTAAGCAACCTGTTCCACCTGGTATTTAGTTTGACACTCTGGGTATGTCTACACTGTAATTAAAAACTTGCAGCTGGCCTGTGCCAGCTGACTTGGGCTCATAGGGCTCAAGCTATGGAGGAACTGGAGGAAATATGTAGAATAGGAGCTCCGTCCATGGAAGCAGGAAGACATTGAAAAAGGAACTCAGGCTGTGCTCACAAAGCGAGTAAAACTGATGGCATTTCCTGTTCTGCTTGGTCATGAACAGGTCTACCTGGGCACATCCTGACCTTTGGAAAATTAACCTGGTGACCTCTGAGTGAAGAGACCACTCATGGTGAGAGGAGAAGGATCTGCTTGATCTGCCAGGTGTTCCGGGCTCCCGGAAGACGTGAAGCCTCAAGGTGGATGGAGTGCTTCACTCAGAATTCCCATAGATGGATGGCCTCCTGACAGAGGAGCAGGCTCCTCCCTGCTTATTGATGTAGAACATGACCATGGTGTTGTCCATAGCACTTGAACTACCTTGCCTGTGATGTGGGGAAGGAAGACTAGGTAAGCCAAGTGGATTGCTCTGAGGCAACTGAAGTGGGCTCCCCAACCTAGGTCTGATGCGTCAGATACTGGGGACACTGATGGCTGGGGGGATGGAGGAGAATGACAAAGGGAATGCCTGCCATTACCGACCAGGGGTCCTTTCGCTATTCAGTGAAGGCAAGGACTGGGGCTGGAACAGTAAGCACCGAGTCCAAGTGGTGTCTGTTCAGAGAGTACACTGAAGCTTACCAATCTGCAGGGGCCTCAGGCACAGCCTTGCATGCTGGACCACATAAGGGCATGTAGTCATGTGTCCCAGCAACCTGAAGCAAATCTGTGCTGTTGTGATTGAGTGAGCCATGACCTTGAATATCAAGTCTGACATAGTCTGGAATCATGCCTTTGGAATGAAGGCTCTGGACTGCATTGAATCAAGCACTGCCCCAATAAACTCTATTATCTGAATTGGAAAGAGAGTTGACTTTTGCTAGTTTGATCAGCAGGCCAGTGCTCTGAAGGTGGCTTGGACCAGCTTGATGCTATTCTCTATTTGAGCCCTTGAATGACCTATGATCACCCAGTCGTTGAGGTATGGGTAGACTTGAATGCCTCACCTTCTGAGGAAGGCAGCTACCATCATCTGCATTTCATAAAAACCTGGGGGAGAGAGGGGATGGCCGCTGATATGCCAAATGGAAGAATTGTGGATTGGTAATGAGTTTGTTTTACAATAAACCTGAGGAATCTTCTGTGGCCACAGAAGATGGAAATGTGAAAGTAAGTGTCCTTTAAATCAAGGGTAGTGTACCAGTCCCCTGGATCCAGGAAGGAGATAATAGAGGCCAGGGAGACCATGCAAAACCTCAGTTTCTTGAAATAACCCATTGAAGCGATGCATGTCCAGGATGGGGCAAAGGCCCCCCGTTGGCCTTTGGAATTAGGAAATATTGGGAGTAAAACCCCTTCCCTCTTAATCTTTGAGGTACCTCTTCTACAGTCCCCACCCTGCAGGAGGATCTGCACCTTCAGATCTAGGAACTACTCATGAGAAGGGTCCCTGAAGAGGGACAGGGATGGCGGTGGGAGAGGAGGGGTGGATGAGAACTGAAGGATATAACTGTCCACCACTGTATTTAGCACCCAGCGGTACAATTTAATATGGGACCAAGCCAGGCTGATGTAGGAAAGTCAGTCCAAAACCAAAGGGGAGGTCAGGATCAAAGGTGGGAACTGGTATACCACCCTCAAAAGGCATGTTTGCATCCACTAGAGTACCTACGCAACCTCAGCAGTGAGGATGAGGTGGATGGGAGCGATTGACAATGCTTGTAACCTCTGCCTTTAGTACAGATCCTATCCCTGTGGTGAACCTGAGAAACAGGCTGGTTGTTGAGGCCAGAAGTGCTTCCTTGCAATGGATGGAGCATAGAGGCCCAGGGACATGAAGGTAGCCCTTGAGCCTTTCAGGCCTTGGAATCTTCGACAAGGAGTCTTCGAAAGGGAGGTCCTGGACTGCTGGACCTCTTGAGGTCACCCCAAGGACTGTAGCCAAGAGCATCACTTCATGGACACTGCAGCGGCCCTCAGCCAGGCTGCTGTGTCAGCTAAGTTGAGTGACTCCTGGACAGAGGCTCTTGCAACATTTTTACCCTCCTCTAAGAGGGCAGAGAATTCCTGCCTTAGGTCCTGAGGCATGGAGTCTTTAAATTTGGAAAAGGAATCCCACAAGTTGTAATTGTATCTCCCCAGCAGGATTTGCTGGTTTGAGATAAGTAGCTGAAGACCACCTGTGGAATAAACTTTCTTCCCAAACAGAGAGATTTTCTTTGTGGCCTTTTTGGGAGTAGCATTTGTTTTGGCCCTGTCAATCCCTCTCATTGGCAACTAGGGACTCAGGAGGGATATAAGAATATAGGTACTCATATCTGTTGACTGGCACATAATATTTCTTCTCTGCCCCCTTCAAAGGCAGAGGGGAGGGAGAGAAGATGGGGTCTGCCAGAGGGCTTTGACCAGACCCATTACCGTCTCGTTAATAGGTAGGGCCACCTTAGATGGTGCTGCTGCAGCCAGAATGTCAATGAGGCTATGAAAGGATTCTTTGAGCTCCTCAATCTCTAGCCCCAGGTTAACACCTATCTGCTTCAGAAACTCCTGATGGACTCTGAAGTCATCTTGCGGCAGCGATCCAGTTCGTCCCCAGATGGCCTTCTCTGGGGAAGAGGAAGAAGAGGCCTGTACCGGAGGATGGACTTCTTCCTCTTCTTCAGCCTAAATTACCTTCATGGGGTCCAGATCCTGTGTATTGGTATTGGGTTTGGTACCAGAATGGTCTGGTACCCAGTGGAGCTGGGATCCTCCTCTCAGAAGCAATCAAGTATGATTGGTGAGAAGACAGACCAGACCAGGTACCAGGGGGAAAACTCCATGCATTCCAGAATGGCCACTGCATAGGCCACTGACCAGGTACCGGCAGGGGGACCCACACTGAGGTCCTGAAACACATAGGATAGGTACTGGTGGTGGCTCTTGGGTTGAGTATAGAGTTCCACCTCTGGTTCAGATCACGAGTCCTCCCAAGGTGAGCACAGAAGAGCTGCACCCCTCTCCTCACTTCTGTTGTTCAAGTGCCAAGGGTCTGGGGACCAGTGGTGGACTGGGGATGACCTCATAGAGGAAATGAGGGTTGGCTTGCACGTAGAAGGTACTGAAGGTTCCAGTGCTAGGAAGGAGCTCAGAACACTATGCTCTCTCCTGCTCGTGCTTATTGGAACTGGCAGTTGTCCCATCGGAGACAGTGGTACCGGGAACGATAAGTCCCTGGCCACTGCAAAGGCCTCTGGAGTTGAAGGCACCACAATTTCACTGGTGCCTTGATGATTTCCCAATGTTGGAGGGAGATCCTGCATCGGACTCAACAGTGTTGCCGCGGGACTGGAGGTAGAGGAGTAGTCTAAGTTGGGTTGCACTTCACTGCCTTGGCTTTCTATCAGTCTGCTGCTTTTTATGCTTCTTCCTCAGCATCAGAGATGGAGCATCGTGCTGGGATGCACGTGGTACCAGAGGAGCACTTCACATTGAGAGTGAAGTGCTTAGTGCTGAATCTGAGTTACTTGGCTCCAAAGGAGGGCTAAGAGTAGCTTCGATTAGGATAGCATTCAGTTTACTCTCTGTCATTCTTTGTACAAGGCTTAAAGTCCCGACAAATTAGACAGAGTGCTCTCATGTGAGTTTCCCTCAGACTCTTCAGACAACTGCAGTGCAGGTCACTCACCCGCATAGGCTTGCCAGAGGAGGCAGAAGGTTTGAAGCCTGGGGACCGGGGCATGCCCAGCCTCAGGGGCGAAGGAAGCTCCATAATGATAAGGGAGGGGTTCTAACTAGCTACACTAGTACTATTTAAAATATTTACAGTACAACTATATTAAGACTTAAGATACAGAGAAGAAAAATCACTGAAAATGTCTTGCCAACGTAAGAGGAGTTGTTCCAGCAACCACTACGGGCAGTTAGAAAGAACAGAGTGTGCAGGGCCAGCGGCACCCCTTATACCAGAACATAAGTGCACAGCAGCAGAGGGTGCTAGAGCCAGCCCGACAGATACCACTAAGGGAAAAATCTCCAGCAATGGTGCACACGACACACGCACACCTCACATGGAATGGACATGAGCAAGCACTCTAAGAAGCAGCACAACCCGTAGGGAACTACAGCTCATTTTCCCATAGCTGCATTGGCTCTTAAGTTTTAATAGTTAAAGAAAGTTTTGCTACTAAATTAAACAGACATGACTCAGTGTGGTTAGAGTGTACAAAGATCTATCGATTATGATGGCGGTCCATTTCCATGTTTTTCAGAGTGCAATTAAACTTAAATATATGTATAGAGAGACAACATCAGGGTGGGCAAACTTTTTGGGCCGAGGGCCATATTGGGGTTGCAAAACTGTATGGAGGGCTGGGTAGGGAAGGGGTTTTTCCAACCCCCCCTTGAACCTCCACCCCATCCAAATGCCCCCTGCTTCCTGTCCCTGGACTGCCCCCCGAAACCCTCTGCCCCTTATCCAAGCCCCCTACTCCCTGCCCCCTTACCATGCTGCTCAGAGCAGCATATCAGGCAGCCACACTGCCAGGTCGGAGCCAGACACGCTGCCACACTGCCCAGCAGGAATGCGTAACCCCACTGCCCAGAGCGCTGCCTGTGCAGTGGCATGGCTGTAAGGGGATGGGGGGAGAACAGTGGGGGAGGGGCCAGGGGCTAGCCTCTCCTGCCAGGAACTCAAGGGATGGTCCCGCGGGCCACAGTTTGCCCACTTCTGGACTACATCATAAGAATGAAACAGCTTCTGAATGAATGATTCTTAAATGAAATATGAAACTTAAGTCTAACCTGCTTTAGTTCCTGTTCAGCTTGAGGTAATTTTGTATCTAGCTCTTTGATACCAGCTATCCTTTCCTTAAGGGTTCCTGAAGCTGTCTTTAGAGCCTCTTTTGTTTTATTTAACTGAGAAACCGCTGTGTTATGGTGACTGAGGTAAATATCAAGTTCTGATTGGGCTACATCCATCTTAGAACGTGCTTCATTCACTGTTTTGCTGAATTCCATAAGTTCTTTTTCTTTGCCCTGTAGGAATGGACAGTACATTACATTAGAAATAACTAAAATAAAGAAACTGAAAACTGGTGGGATGACTGAGCTGCATAAGCTAATATTCTATGTATAGCTGAGTGAGAGAAGCAGCAGAGGTGAGGTGGCATACTCCTAATCTCTTGAACAGAAAGATATGGTGAATTTGGCATAAATGAGCTCAGTTAAATAAAAACTGGTCTCTTATTGTCATAGTAGAAATCTGAATTGTGAATTTTGATGACAATCAGGAAGAACATATAAACCACAATCACTGCTAGATATCCATTCCCACCCCATCCTGGACTTGGGCTCAGTAGTGTACTAAAGTGAAGTAAGGCATTATGCTCTAATTAAATCAGACTATTTGAAAAAGCAGCAGAGAATCCTGTGGCACCTTATAGACTAACAGACGTTTTGGAGCGTGAGCTTTCGTGGGTGAATACCCACTTCGTCAGACGCAGGTAGTGGAAATT
>NC_133776.1:22550216-22662006 GCF_003597395.2 Chelonoidis abingdonii
TCCCTTGGTTTTCACACCTCAGCTGCTAGAACAGGGCCTCATCCTCCCTGATTGAACTAACCTCGTTATCTCTAGCTTGCTTGCATATATATACCTGCCCCTGGAAATTTCCACTACATGCATCTGACGAAGTGGGTATTCACCCTCGAAAGCTCATGCTCCAAAACATCTGTTAGTCTATAAGGTGCCACAGGATTCTTTGCGCCTTTTACAGATCCAAACTAACACGGCTACCCCTCTGAAATTAGTCCAAGTTTATGGATATCAAATATCTCAAACCTCTTTCTCATTCTGAAGTCCTTGTGTTTCCTGTTTAAGACTATCCATAACTTGTTTTAATTTTTCTTCTTCTCGCTCTTTTTCCCTTTCAAGAACTTCTTTCTTAGAGGAAGCTTCACTGATAGTTGTCTCACTGTTGCCAGGTACACTTTTCAACTGTTCAACCTGTTAAGGAAGACATTTTTAATTTTTTCCATTAACTGATACAAAAAAGGAAAGTTTATTTTATCTTTAAGCTTTGCCTTCTTATGCTATGGACAATGAGAGAAACCTGAGGAAATGTAAACATTTATGAGCCCTGACATCACGCTGAGACTATCTACCTTCAGGACTGCAAATATCTCCCTGCTTCAGTAATGAAATACATAGATAAAGTATCTCTAAAGGGCAGTTTTATTCACTAACATTGCTTTATGTAAGTGAGCAAGAACAAAAAGTTTTTTCGTTTCATCCTCTAAACTGCTATTTTGCAAGAGACCAGCACTTTAAAATTTGGGCTGAGGCTCCTTGTCTTCTCTTTGGATTTCAGCTGATTGTCAAGCTTTCAATAGTATCACTTCCAAGAAGCCTCACTCAGTTCCAGTCAGAGACTTCTCAAGCACTAATCGAAACAAAATTCTGAACACACACGCACATTATTTCAATGTAGTTTCAGATTGGTCCTCTCCTTCAAAGAAACGAAACATACATGATAGGACTATAAGAATGACTGAAAAGGAGGCAGACTGGTGTCTCCTGTTGTACTTGGGCTGCGCCTTAGGAGAATAATTTGGCTCTCTCCTATAAGACTGTTTTCTCTGGAGCTGATAACAGTATGGTTTGTGATACAAATTCCAGGTATATATCCCTAACGAGAACGATGTAGCCTTAGAGCAGTGGTCCCCAAACTTTTTATGTCATGCACCCCCTTAACCCTGTTCCTTCCCTCCCCCGTCTCCAGCTAGGGTTAGGGCTGTGGCTGCTACTGGGAGTGGGTCTGGAACCATGGCTGGGAGCCAGTGGCCAAGGTTAGGAGCAGGGCCTGGAGTGGAACTGTGGACAGGCCTGGAGTAGAGCTTGGGGCAGAGTTGGGCTGGGTAGCACTCCTTCCTAACCCCCTGTGGGGCTGGCCCAGGGGCATGCCCCACAGTTTGGGGACCACTGCCGTAGAATCTTTTAAGGAATATAGAATGGTGTGCTCACTGAGTAAAGCCATCTCTTCAAAGGACTTATTGTGATTTGCACATCTCATTGAATGCCCAATGCCTTAATCCATCAAGCCCTTTTCTTTGTCACTACTGTTGCCGTGGATCCAGTCATCGTGTCTGAAGAGTCCACTGTCACTTGTAAGGCTGTTTTGGTCATTAAGTTGCCCCCTTGCTTATCTTTCAGCTCTTTTCTGTTCTAAGGTGGGAACTTTGCCAGAAAGGGTTTCACTTTCTTAGTTCAAAAAAAATTATATTTAGCTACAAGAGTGTAGGATAATTTGCCCCCTGAGGTGGAGAAATAGGATTTGCTCTTGAAAAGGTCAAGTTCCTTTGAGGTGCTTTTGTTCAATTTGGATTTCTCCTGAACTGCTAAGACAACCAAGGAGCCTGGGTTGGAATGGGCACAGCAGTACTGAAACCTTTTTGGAGGGACTTGGTATTGTTTCTCCACACTTTTTGTGGTAGGTGGTATTGTGGCAGGTATTTACCATAGGGTTCCAGCAGGTCAAGCAGTCTATTTATTGGAAAGGTGATTTGTCTGGGCCTGAAGTTGCCGATAAGTTGAGTAACATAAGAGGGTTGTCTTATGACAGATGTGTCTATTTCTAGAGGGTCAGCAGTTCTCATAACTAGTTATTGAAATGACTGAAAATCTGGTGGTGGTATCATGGCCACTACTTCATCAGGTGACGAGGAAGAAAAGTCTTTGGATAGTGAAGCAGAATGTTGTTGCTGCTTCTCCTGATGCTGTTTCTTCCTTTTAAGTGTTGGTGGATGGTCTGGACTGACATGACCATAGGAGGTGTGTGAAGGTTGATCTCAGTAAGTCACACAACTGGCATGCTGTATGAATATGGCTGGCTTGTTTGATGATGGCCACTCCAACACAATTTCTAATGTAGTTGGAGCTCAGCACTATAATGAGTACCACCAAGACCTTCGGCATTCCTGGACACAGATCTCAGGGAAGAAGATTCTCTCCTCAAAGACGAAGAGAACATGTGGCTTAGGGATAGAGAGGGGGAGTACGTTTTCTCAAGGGGCAGAGACAGGGTATATGGTGCTCTTGGTCACAGGGTCAACACTGGTGCTGATAACTGTGTTGGTACAGAGATCATTCTGGATTTCTCTAATGACATATCCTATAGTATCAGTGACTCTGGTAAAGGTATCAACAGAGGGCTATATTATCGATACAGATGGGGGTGGTGCTGTAGAAAGTTTACTTGGTGCTGCGAAGGTAGGAGGCTCGACACTAGTATTCAATTCCATTTGGGGCTTAAGTCGCTTTCTCCATGGAGTCCTTGTGTGGTCTTTTCTTGTGGAAAGGCACTGAGTTCCATCTGGTGTCTCTGCTCTGGTGTCTGCCAATGGTTTTGGGCATTACAAGTCTGCTGGACATAACATCGGAGAGTGCCTTGTGTGTTGATATTTTGTGAGCTCTAGTATCCATCTACCCCTTATTTGAGGAGACAGTCACTGATTGCTCCAGCAAGTAATGCTTTTGTTGAGCATTGTGTCACTTGCCAGTCCTCAAAGAGAACAACTGGCATTCAAAGCATCTCTTATGCCCATCCTTTAACAGGATTAGACTAACACAAGGAGGACAGGGCTTGAAGCTTAAGACCAGGCTTAGAACCCACTATGTTGAAATACCCTATACAGGGGGATCCAAGCATCAGAAGCTAGCTCAGATGGGCTAAGCTCATTCACTCTGATTTTCTCTAGGTGAAATAAAATTCTGAGGGGTTTAGCCAGACCTAAAGACTAGAGGGTCAGACATTCACTATGTTCTCTCATGCTACTATGGTAGGCAAGAGGGAAATGAGGGAGGGCAGAAGCCATACAACTCTTTATACTCTTGTATAGGAACATAAGGAGGCACAAGGCACTTGTGCACTACAGTAGGATCCACACTGACATACATTTGAGGAAGACCTAGCAGTTCCCTAGATAACCCTGTGAAGGAACAGCAGTCCAAATGCTAAACTGGTGGTCTGCATCACAGAAAAGTAGCTCTGATCCTTTAGAAATATATAATTTTGGCCAACACCTCCCCTTTTCTTCCTTTTCACAGCTATCACTGCCCTAAAATTTCGGTAATTTTGTATATTTGCCATGGAGGGCACAACACCAGCTGCAGAATAGCTGCCTGAAAAGGCTGTTACTTCTTCAAGAACAGCAGTATGATTTTTTAAAATTACTCTTATTAACATTATTATATGGAATAAGCAGCCTAGTTAAGTCCATCCTCAAAGTTACGTCACATTTGGAGTTCATGTGAAACCAGGGGTTCTGCTCTTAACAGCTATAAACTAACAAACTTCTAATGAATGATGGCATCGTTAAGCCCTTCTGTACCCTCTTTGCTGTGTGTGGCTCTTCTCCCAATTGGCAACTTCTCCCAATAACTGATATCAGGAGTCTGTTTCTCCTGAATAAGTCAATGATATCACAGATAGTTATTTACAAGGAAGTGCAGCTTCCTACACTTACTTACTGGAGATATTCACAACTGTAGGAGAAAAACAAAATTTGTAGTGCCAGAAGTGAGCCACCTTGAGTCTAGGACAGGGAAACATTACATTTTTAAACATGGATAGATATTTGAGCTGGGAGGGGACAGAAATAGTTAAATAATTACACTTGCTACAATAGAAGAGATGTTCAGTTTTCTTTGGCAACAATCAAGTTACTACACTTTTAACCAGTTTGGCAATCAACCTGGTAGTTGGATCCATAGGCATGAAGGCTGAAGAAAAAGATCTAGATACTTAGAAGCTGACTTGCAAAAATAAAAATAAAAAAAATTGATATCATGAGCTTCATTCTCCACTCACTTTAAATGCTAGACAAGACCTCAATTTCTAGGGTAAAAACAAATTAAAAAACTTAAAGGTCTTCTTTTTATCATAAAGCAGCAAAAATTTTCTTTTGTAGGTTATCTTAAAAAAACATTAGAGAGCCCCCCAATCCAGAATAGATAAACAATTAAATATTTGGATGATAGTAAGAGTTGCAAGCTTCATAGATATACCTTTTCTTTATCCTTTTCAAGCTGCTTCAGAAGTTTTTTAGCTTTGCTTTTGGCATGTTTTAGTTTTTCCCTTACTGTAACATCCTGCAAATCCAGCTGAGTAAATTTCTCTTTGTTCTCTTCTATGAACTTTGTAATTTTATTGAGTTTTCTAAAAAGAGATAAAGGTCAGTCACTTTTGTATTAAAATCATTTTCACCAAAAATTGGTTTAGCTAGTGAACTTCTATGAGGCCTTGAACTGAAAGTGGTGCTGTTTGTTTTTTATAAAAATATCCAGCTTTTTATTACAGTCACTATTTCCCTGTAGCACTAGTGCTGCAGAAATAGAAGCACTGACTGTTTGTCAAGCAGCAAAAGCCATGCACAGCTGTGGAAAGCAATGTTTTCTCCAATACACATATGGCTAGTAACGCACATTGATGAGTTTTCATGACCTCATGAGATAGGAGGAAGCCTGATGCTGTAATAAGAATATAGGCTAAGTACTGGTAGCCTCATCCATCCATTATGTAGCCAAATCAAGTCTTCCATTGTTCTATAACTGGATATAGAAATATAATTAAACTAAAGAAAAGAAGTTAAACTGCACCATACGTGTAACAATTCCCAGTCTGAACAGAAGAAGCAAATGCAAAAATAAGTAGGCTAGCTACACCTGACAAATGGCCTGCAGTCCCTATAAAATAAAACCCCTAAAATGCAAAGACTATTCTCTGATGACAGGAAAGGGATCTTATTGCTAATTATGCATATCATCAGCTGGTGATTAAAATATATTTTAGAAAGACATCCAGTCTTGATTTAAAAGCCTCCCAAGTGATTTGAGAATTTATCATATCCCTTGGTGCATACCCTTACTGTTAAAACTGGCTTTTTCTGTTTAACAAAAGAGCTCACTACTTAAAGGATATCTGAATGAGGACATTACTGTCTGGCAAACCTCTGCATTTAGACTCCACTCTCCTGAATTGAGCCTCTTCTGCAAATCAACCAGCTTTTATGTTTGAGAGTCCCTGTAACAGAGTCGCTTGAGGAGGTACCAGATTAATCCCTGACTATCTGACCAGCCTGATTGCTTCCTAACTGAATGAATGAATGAATGCAGGTCCCCACTTTCCCTCATTTGTCGAGGTGGTTTTATTGAGGTAGTGACAAGGGTGGACTTGAAGATTTAAAACAATGTGCACAAATACATGGAGACTCCAGAAAGTTTGTCACAGTTTAGAATGAGTGATAAAAACTTAGTAACCTGTTCCGTAACTGTTGTTCTTTGAGATGTGTTGCACATGTCCATTCCACTTTGGTTGACTGAGCAGCCTGAGCATGGTTGTCAAAACTTTCCCCCCTCATTGGTACCCATTGCTGCCACGCACCCTTGCAATTAGACAAAGGGCAGAGCCACCCCTGACACCCCTTCTTGCTGGAAACTATGATGCAAAGGGGTAGAAAAGTAGGTCATGGAATGGACATGTGCAACACTGCTCAAAGCACAACAGGTATGGAACAGGTTGGTAAGAAATGGTTATTCACTGCGGGTAATAACTGGTTCTTCAAGATCGGTCCCCTGATGGGTGTTCCAATATAGGTGCACTTGCGCCCGCTACACCTTTGATCAGAGACTTCTCATAGTAGTGTCTCAACAGCCCACACGAGTGTTATTCCGTTTCATACTCCGTGCTGTTGTTATATAGCACTGTGTAGGTGAACCGCCTTCAGTTCCCTCTCTACCATAAAGCTCCACAGCAGACAATTTCAAACCAATGGGGAAGGAGGGCGGGTAGTGGAGCACCCACAGACACACACGTGTCAAAGAACAGTTTCTGAACAGGATGAGCAACCATTTCTTCTTCTTTTAGTCGTGTCCCTATGGGTGCTCCACTGCGGTTTCCTTTAAGTAGGAGGGAGCTTCAGAGTCAAGTCTAGTATTGAAGAAAGTATAGCTGAGTCAAATGCAGTATCAGAGGCTGAACTGTGAGTTATTGCAGGGGTTCTCAACCTTTTTCTTCCTGAAGCCCCCCCCAACATGCTATAAAAAACTCCATGGCCCACCAGTGCCACAACTGGTTTTCTGAACATATAAGCCAGGGCCAGAGTAGCAACCAGGGCAATTGCCTAGCCCTGTGAAGCTAAATTGCCCAGGATTTGGCTTCAGTCCCAGGTAGAAGGGCTCAGGGCCCCGGGCTTTAGCCATGCAAAATGGAGCTTTGGCTTTCTGCCCTGGGGCCCAGAAAGTCTAACACTGACCCTGCTTGGTGGAACCCCTGAAACCTGCTCGTGGCCCCGCAGGGCGTCCTGGATCCCTGGCTGAGAACCACTGAGTTATTGCATGGACCTCTGTACATACCTTTGCTGAGCGCTAAGTCACAGCTCGACATATTTGAGTGATGGGAACATATCTGAGAGAGGCTGTACAGGAGGAAATAGATCTCATACAGTGAGTCTGTAAGTCCAAGGGTGCTTGGAGATTACAAGGCTGGTAGCAATAGCTAATGCAGTTGGATATCCACCTGTAAAGTTTTTGTTTAGAGACTGCAGACCCTTGTGATCTGTCTCCAATTGAGAAAAATCGTGTAGGGGTCTTTCTGAAAGGTTTAATTGTTAATCCCTCAGAGTTTGAGGATGACTGTTTTCCATAAAAAGATAAAAAAAATAAAAAGCCAATTATTGCTGGTGGATCTGCAGGTGGCTATTGAGACCAATCTGGGATCCACTGATCTTGTAACAGCTGGGAAGAAATTCCGAGGGAAGGGGTGGATCTGGATCGTTGAGTCAAGCTGCAGAGTATTCTTTCCTCCTTTCCCATTTCCTATTGTCTTTCTGCTGGACCTCGAAATACTGGGATCCTTGTCACAAGGTCATTTTCCATTTTGGTCAGTCAAGGGCTTGAATTTCCCATAAGTTTATGTCAATACTGCACTTCATGTTGGTTTTGAGGGTATTTTTGAAGTGTTTCTTTTGCCTGCCCCTCCTCAGTTGTGAGAACATGACTTGCTTCAGGAGTCAATTGTCTGGCATTTGAAGAACATAACCAACCCAACAAACCTGTTGGCAAATTATCATAGCTTCAATGTGAGAGGTTTGGGCTTGGGACAGAACACTGATGTTGGTGTGTTGGTCATCCCCCTTGATTCAGAAGATATTGTGGAGCAGGGATAACAATGGATTGGAATCTGAGAAGCTTGCTTTGATTCTTGATGTTATGATCTTCAAAGACATGTTCTCTCAAGTATCTGAAAACTGCACTGGCACATTGGAGGCTGTGTTGAATTTCCTTGTCAATGTCAGCTCTCTGCAACAGATGACTGCCAAGGTAAAGGACGTGCTGGATGTTCTCCAGGGTCTCTTTGTTGATCTGAATTACAGGAGCATCTGCCTGGTGATTCGGAGCCTGTTGGTGGAGTACTTTAGTTTTCTAGATGTTCAGTGTCAGGCCGAATTGGTTGTAGGTCTCAGAAAAATGACAAGTTTAAGATCTTCTTCCAAGTGGGTGCATAGGGCACAGTTGTCTGCATATGGGAGTTCACTGACTGATTTACTGATAGTCACCTCTGATCCAAGACACAGACTGAAGCTGAAGACCTTGCCGTCCATTCTGTATTGTATGTCAGATCAGAATAGAAGCTTATCAGTGATGGGAAAGAGGATGACAACAAGGAAGATGGAGAATGGAGTGAAGCCAAGACACAGCATTGCTTGACTCCTGTCAGGCCTAGGAAGAGGTCCTTTTCAGATCCAGTGCTGACAACTGTCACAAACATGTCGTCATGGAGGAGGAGAATGCCAAAAGTTTTGGCAAACATCCAAATGGAAGAAGAATTCTCCATACAGCCTCCCAGTTGAAGGAGTTGAATGCTTTCAAGAGGTTGATGAAGGCCATGTACAGAGGTAGATGTTGTCCGCGGCACTTTTCCTGAAGTTGACAGGCAGTGAAGACGTCATAGTTGGTAATTCAAAATGGTCTGAATCTGCATTGCCATTCTGGGAGGATTTCCACAGCAAAAAGAAGCCAGTGGTCAAAGAGAATATGGAGAGAATCTTTTTGGAGGTGGACAACAGGGCAATTCCTGTCAAGACAGAAAGCCAGGGTTCTCTTGACAGCATGTGTGGGTAACAATGCCTCTTATTTGCCTAGATGTGGACAGAAGATTGGGAGGTGAATGGATTGGTTAACATGGAACTCTGAAGGTATTTTTGGTAAAAACTTGGAGTGTGATCATAACGTAACCTTGTCTTTGAAAGATATTGTGAAAACAGGGGTACACCATAAGGGCTCCTATTTCCCCAACTCAAACTGATGTGATGGCTACCAGAAATATAAATGGAGGAGTGAGCAGGTAGCTATCGTTTCAAGTGGAGATCTCGTAAGACATTTAAGAACCAGACTGAGGTCCCAAACCAGAGTAGAATGTTTGACTGGTGGAAAGAGATTAGAGTCCTCTGAGAAACTTCATTGTTATTGGGTAAGCAAATATGGAACAACCCTCTGTTGGAGAATGGAAGCCAGGATGGTTCGAAGATGGACTTGAATGGAACTTGAGAACAGCTCTGAGTTTGTTCGTTCTAGGATGTACTCTGTATATCTGACAGCAATGACATTGTCAGTGGAATGTGTTTGAGGCCACACCAGTGGCAAATCTTGTCCATTTTTGTTAGTGTGTAAATGGGCTTTTTGTTGTGTAATAGCACTCTTTCCCCTTCCGCTGAATAGGTAGTCTCTAATCCGATGAATCATCAACCAGCCATCTTTGAGGCGAAGAACCCCAAGATTGGGGTGAAGGATCTTGCCTTCCTGGGAGAAGAGATGAGGAGCAGCCTGGAGAGTAATTGGTGAGTAAATGGCCAGCTGTATCAGGTAAGGCAACCATGTTTGTCTGGGCTATGTTAGGACTATTAGAATAACTCTGGCTTTGTCTTTTTTTTATTATTATTTTGAGTAGAACTTTGGATATAAGAGGAGTCAGAGGGAACACATAAAGTAGACCTGACAACCAGAGAAGGTAAAAGTCACCCCCCAAACATCAGTGACCCTGCCCAACTCTGGAGAAGAGCTGGACATATTTCTTGTACACCAAAATGGTGAGCAGGTCTATTGGAGGAATGTCCCTTTGTTGAAATATGTGGTGAAGTATGATGGAAACTATCTCCCACTTGTGGTCTTGAGAGAAGTGTCCACTGAGTGTGTCCGCAGTTACATTCTGAACTCCAGGAAGCTAAGTTGCTGTGATGACTATCTGATCACATGTACACAATTCCAAAACTTGACAGTATCAGCGTAGAGGTAGGGAGATCTTGCTGGTTGATACAGAACATGAGTGACATGTTGTCCATCATGACCTTTATGCATTTGCCCCGATTAGTAATAGAAACTGGAGACTGGTGTATCTGACTGCCCTGAGTTCCAGAAGCTTGATGTGCAGAGGGGTTTCCTGAGGCATCCCCCTGTCCTGGGCCACGTAAGTGTCTAAATGTACTCCCTTCCCCAGTAGGGATGCATGCGTCATAATGATAACTGCAGAGGGAGGACAGATGAAAGGGATTCTTGCACAAATGTCCTGAGGGTATTTCCACCAACTGAGAGATTTCTTTAAGAAGGTGGATATGGAAAGTAGTGTAGGTAGACTGTGCCTGTTTGGTGAATAAACAGCCCTGAGTCACCCTTGAAGGCATTGCATTTGCAGTCTTGTGTGGTCTATAATTAAAGTACCATCTGCCATATGGCTCAACAGCTGAAGACAGTTCTTGAATGGAGTTTAATGAATGATTTGGATTGTATTGTTTATGTTGGCTCAGGCCACTAATCTACGCATTGGGAGGTAGGCTCTTGCTGTTATTGAATTGAGATGAGAACCTATGAATTCTAACTTCTGCAAAGGAGTTAAGGTGGATTTTTGAATGTTCTATTACAAGTCCAATTTGAGAAAGAGGCCTACGGCATTACAAATTGCCCATGAAGTTACATCCAGGGAGCAACTTTTCAGAAGCCAATCGTCTAAGTTTGGGAACACCAGAATTTCTGTTCTGCAGAGGTGTGCTGCTAGTACTGACATGGGCTTTGAAAACTCTTGTGGCAGATGACAGGCCAAAAGAGAGCATCCTGTACTGAAAATGGTCTTGCCCAATAGGAAGAAAATGTAGGAATTTTCTGTGCAAGGGGTTGATCACGATACAGAAATGTGCATCATGAAGGCTGAGGGCAATCCTCTTGGTTTAGTGATGGAATTATTGCTGCAAGTGTGTCTTCACAAAGGTGTTGAGTAGCCTTAAAACTAGGATGGGTCTCCAGCTGCAATTATTTTTTAGAATCTGGAAATACCTGGAATAAAACCCCTTCCAGTTTCCAAGCAGCACAAAGGGTTCTATAGAAACCAAGAGTAGAAGAGAGTCTATTACCTGTGATAGCAGGTTCTTGTGAGAGGGGTCTCTGAAGGGGAAGGAAGGAAGCAGGCAGAAGAGAAGGGAAGTGAATGGAGTACGCAGTGGAAATAATCTCCAAAACCCACTCGTCTATAGTAATAACCTCCTATGACTGCCAGAAGTGGTAAACGCAGTTGCTGAAGGGAGGAGGACAGGTGAAATATTGCAGCTAGCATGAAAGAGGATGTCAGCTCAGGCCCTCGACTATCCTGCCCAAATAGGTGCTTCAAGGTAGAGGGTTGGGAAGTGAGTGGTTTTCTCCTCTGGAACCTCTGTCTCTCGCATTGAGGTTCATACGATCTCTGGGAACCCAAGAATTGGGTGGAGGCAGGATCTCTGCACTGTCTGAGACCCACTAAACTCTCTATTTCATGTACATAGATAGTTCTCCAGAGAACGAAAGGTGGCCCTGGAGTCCTTCACTGTGTGCAGAGATTCATCTGTGCTGTCAGTGAACAGTTTAAGTGCCATCAAAAGAAAAAAAAAAAAAGTCTTGAATTGTTTTCTGGGCCTCCACTGGAAATACTCAGAGGTGAAACCAGGAGGCCATACTCATAAGTACTACCCAGAAATCAAATGAGCAGCAGTATCAAGACAGGCCTGCAGAGATGTTCTGGCAAGCACCTAGTCTTCTGCAATAATTGACTGTAATTGCTCTCTGTTTTGCTGGTAGATGCTCAATAAAGGAGTTCAGCTTAGTATAAATTTGCATGGTTGCATGTCACCATTAATACCTGATATTTGGCAATTTTGAATTTGATTTTCTACCGAACAGGTTAAAGCATTCATATTTATCACAGGGCATAGTGCTGCCATGTTCGTTAACTGCCTCAACCACTAAGAAGTCAGGAGAGGGATGAGAAAATACAAATTCTGAATTCTTAGAGGGGACATAATATTTTTTGTCCGCTCTCTAGCACGTGTACAGAATTGAAGCTAGGGTGTGCCAAATGACCTTTGCATGGTCCAGGAAGGCCTCATTAACAGGCATGGCAATGTGGGCAGATGATGCTGGATGAAGGATGTCAAGCAGCTTATGATATGGTTCTTTAACCTCCTCACGGGGTATCTGCAAAGAATTTATGACCCACTTGATACACTCCTGGAACTATTTAAAACAAACAGCCATGGATGGTAGAAGTGGCATGACCGCTTCATCTGGGGATGAAAGACATATGTTGGCTGGTGGAGAGATCTCTTTATTAGCCCTAGCTTCCAGTTCCTCAAAGTTTTCTTCCTTCGGTTAGTGTTCTGCACAGGGAGGGTGATGAAGGATGTTGATCTCTGTGGTGGGTGGTGCTTGAGGTCCTAGAAAATTGCTAGCAATAGGTTACCCAAGGCTCCCAGTATAGCAAAGAAGGTGGTATATATCACACAGGCAGAGTCACCGATGGGTGCTGGTACCAGCAAGATGGTGATTGTGGATGTCTTTCATGAGGACATCAACTTCCTCAGAGACCTCTGGAAAAGAGTCTCAATAGGGATGGAGTGGAGAACCTTGGGCAGATATGTGAGAGACCGAGGAAAGATCTTCATCAGAATCCCCCTCTTCCAAGTCACTCTGAAATGGAGGAACACCAGAAGAAACATGACGTTAAAAACTGTTGGTACTGAGTGAATATCTGGAGATCTGGAGGTCCTGAGTATATTGGAGCTGAGCAATGGTAAATATAGGGCATCTGAATGAAAGCAAAACTCTTGCAGTACTGAGTGTGTTGTCCCATGTCCATGGCCTGTGACAAAGTGACGGTTAAGAGAGTTGATGGTACCATGAATCTCAACTACTTCAAGGGGAGTCCAGATAAAGCCTAAGGGGGCTTCTTTGGTAGCGAGTGAGAAGAGGTAGTGCTCTTCTTGCCACCTCACTCCATTGACTATACTGATGACCTCTTGGAGCCCAGGACTTTCCTTAGGCTTAATTGTTCCCTTGATACCTGAGGAACCATTAGCCTCATCGGTCAGAGAGCACTGGGTGCTGAAGTGCCTGAAGTCATCAGAAATTGTGACTTTTTTCAGGTAGATCCCCTAACCTGGAGAACTCAAGGCACAGTCTTTGGGAATCTTATGAGAGGAATCTTGACTCTTCCTCGTAGATGTCCTCAAGGAGTGCAGCTCGGAGATGGTGGAGGCAGCGAAAAGGGACGGGAAAGTGAAAAACCAGTGCTGCCAAGGCTACACTGGGGCCATACATATGACTTGAGCATAATGGTGCATGATTTTTAGCTAAACTCTGAAGTGGAATTCGTGGGAAGGCATCCAGGAGCTTGCCCATCCAGGGCAACAAGAAAGCTTCCAAGAGGGGGACAACCTGGGATTGTGACCTTGCAGGTAGCAAAAGTGCTGCCACTTCCTGTTGGTTATTGTTGGAAATGGAGGAATCTCCCACAGATGGAAAATGCCCGTGGCTACATTTGGACATAGAGAACACTTGTGGTGATTCATAAACAATCTGCTTAGGTGGTCTGCAACCTTATTTTGCACCTCCCAAAAATAAGAAGCTGTGAGGTCGATCAAAGTGGCAATGCAAAAGTCATAGTTGCATTGCCTCTTGGCAGAGCCGGGGCAAGTGGGCCCCTCCCTGCCTGTTGAGACAGATCACCACCATTGGCTCCTACTCTTGATATCGGGTAAGAAAGCTTGCCATGCCAGTAGGATAGCTCTCAACTCTCTTATACTTATGTGTCACAATACCCTTTGTGGATCATAACCCCTGCCTCTGAAGAGAACCCAGATGAGCCCCCCATCCCAGAGTAGACACATCTGTCACTAACATCATTGAAGGCAGAGGCGGGACAAAGGGAACACCTACACATACACTAACAGAGTTCATCCACCAGTCCAGAGAAGCTAAAATCTGAGAGGGTAACCTTACTCCAAGGCTTAGACGGTGTTGGCTCAGAGGCACAATCTGCTATGTTGGACTGCACTTGTGCAAGAGGTCATGTGCCCCAGAAGCTTCATATGATTCCATGCTGTCGTAGTTAGGTGAACCTTGAGATCAAAGACGATGAATTCAATTATCTGAAATGTTGACAATAGAAGGAAAGCAATGGCTTGAGTTAAGTTCAGAACTGACAGTATGAATTCTATCCTCTGCACTGGGGAGAGGACAGACTTCTCTGTGTTGATTAACAGTCCCAAAAGCATTGAAGGTTGACTGCATAAGAGAGAAACTGAATTGTAACTGAACTCTTGATCGGATTCTTACCAACCAGTTGTCCAGGTAGAGACACACTTGCACACTCTTTCCTCAGAAACTCAACTCACACTGCCATACATTTTAAAAAAACACACAACTCTGGGCGATGGAGACAGACCAAAGTTTATCACTGTGAACTGGTAGTCAGAATGGTTCATTAGGAACCTTAAATGATTCACATGCCCTGATAGTCTCATGAAAGTATGTATCCTTTGAGATGAAGGCAGCATACCAGTCTTTGGGATGTAGGGAAGGATAATGGAAGCCAGGAGACCATGTAAAGTTTTTTTTTCAGATCTCTGTTGAGTTGGCGCAGGTCTAAAATTGGTATGAGACTTCCCTTTGCTTTCAGGATAAGGAAATGGCAGGAATAAAACTCCATCCCTCTGTGACACTGAGGAACTTCTACAGCTTCCAACCAAAGCAGAGATTGCATCTCCTGAAAGATGCTCTCCTTGTGAGAGTGGTCTTTGAACAGGGACAAGGAGAGAGGATAGAAAGAGGGGTAGAAATAAACTGAAATGTGTATCCCACTTCCATGGTGTTTAAGATCCATTAGTGTGAAGTGATCCAGGCACCACACATCTAGGAAGTGAGAGGCACCCTTCCCTTGCAGACACACGGAAAGGAGAGGTTGGAATGTTGGAGAGGTGGTATGTCCTTGACCAACCCATCAAAATATATGTTTAGAGCCCCCAGGATGCCAAGATGAACTAGGAGCTGTTGCAGTAGAGGGGGGTGGAGTCTGTATTAATAACCCCTACTCCTTTTTCTTAAACTTTTTCTTTAAGGTGCAAGAGTAGTATGTTGGTCAGACTGCTAAGGACGAAAGTGCTTTCTTTCTGGGGCAGGGGTACATATGCCCAGAGAATTTAGAGTTTCCCTGGAGTCTTTTAAATCATGAAGTGTCATCTGTCTGCACTGAAAATAGAGATGACTCTTCAAATGGCAGGTCCTGAACAGTCTGCTGGACTTTCTTGGGCAGCCTGAAGACTGCATCCATGAGCCTCTGCGCATGGTAACAGCAGAGGCCATGGCCTTAGTAGCCAAGTCAGCAGCATTCAAATCAGTTTGCACTGAAGTTCTAGTCACCAGCTTTCCTTCATCTACCAGCAGAAAAACCTCTTGTTTCCCGTGCTCTAGTAACTTTTCCTTAAACTTTAAATGTCAAGTCCAAGATATTGTTAACGAAATATCGGGTCTGCCTAGCTGACAGCCAATTAACAGCAAGATTTCTTTGCTTTGAGGCAGAAAGGAAAAGACAGTGCAAAAGTTCAGGCTACTGTGTCCGTGAGCAGTACTGTGTACTGCTCCCCGCCTACTGGCTGCTTGGAAACTGTTAGGGGGGGCCAGCCGCTAGCTTTCACAATATTAAAGTCATACTGGTCTAACAAAGCCTGTTGTTCTGCAATTCTAACCTGTAACCCAGCCCTAGAACAATTTTTCCTACCAAACAGGTCAAGTTTTTGCATCCTTTGATTTCGGGGTAGCAGCCTGCTGCCCCTGGCATGCCCTTTTGTTGGCAGCCGAAACAGCCAACAACGCTAGGCATGGGAAAAAGGAATACTTGAAGCCTTAGGTGAGTACTTAGTATCAACACTTATCCCTCTTGGATATGTGATGAAGAAGTGAAGAGGGAGATTGCCACAGAGCCTTAGTGGGCTCTAAAATTGCCTCATTAACTGGTAAGGCCACAAGGGAAGGCCAAATTGTGGCCAAATTGTGGCCAAAATATTAACATCGCTATGGGATGACTTCTAATGTCCTCCACTTGGACATCCAAGGCTGAGGCAAGCCTTTTCCAATATCTCCCAGTAAGCCTTGAAGACATCAGGTAAAATGAGGACTTTTTCCACAGAAAGTGCACCATCTGGGGAAGAGGAAGATGGAGATAATAGAATTTAAGGCTAAGCCTCCTCTGGCAATTGACTGATAAGAGTACAGGAGGATCCTATCTCCTGACTTGGAGATGGGAGAGAACACCCCAGGGATTCCAAAAGGGCCACTGAAAAGGTAGAGTCCCAATGCCTTCCCAGCCACATATCCCACCAATGCAGCATCTCAGAAGCATCCCAGGTGGCAAGCTCTCAGAAGGGATTCAGAAAAGACGGTTACTCACCTTGTAACTGTTGTTCTTCGAGATGTGTTGCTCATATCCATTCCAAGTAGGTGTGCGCGCGCCGCGTGCACGTTTGTCGGAAGAATTTTCCCCTAGCAACACCCGGCGGGTCGGCAGGCGCCCCCTGGTGTGGCGCCTTTGCGGCACCGTATATATGCCCCTGCCGACCCGGCCGCTCCTCAGTTCCTTCTTCCGGCTTACTCGACAGTGGGGAAGGAGGGCGGGTGGTGGAATGGATATGAGCTATGGCAACACATCTCGAAGAACAACAGTTACAAGGTGAGTACCGTCTTTTCTTCTTCGAGTGCTTGCTCATATCCATTCCAAGTAGGTGAATCCAAGCCTCACCTAGGCGGTGGGGTTGGAGTTGGAGACTGTTGAATGCAAAACAGCCAAGCCAAGCCGCATCGTCCCTGGACTGTTGTACCAAGGCGTAATGGGCAGAGAAGGTGTGCACCGACGACCACGTGGCTGCACGACATATGTCTTGTATAGGCACCCGGGCTAGAAAGGCAATCGAGGAAGTTTGCTGCTCTTTGTGGAATGTGCAGTCACTAGTCCTGGAGAGGTGGAGCTAAAGCGTAGCACGTTTTAATGCAGGACGTCACCCAGGATGAGATTGTCTGAGACGAGACAGGGGCGACCTTTCATCCTGTCTGCAACGGCAATAAAAAAGTTGGGGTCTTTCGGAAGGCCGGGTGCGGTCATGTAGAACGCCAGCGCTCTACGAACATCGAGTGAATGCAAGCTCTGCTCTCTGCGGGATGCGTGAGGTTTAGGATAAAATACCGGGAGGAAAATGTCTTGGTTAAGGTGTGGAAGGGGGAGACCACCTTGGGTAGGAAGGCTGGATGCGGTCGGAGCTGCACCTTGTCTTTGTGAAATATCGTGTACGGTGGGTCCGCACGAGAGCGCGAAGCTCCGAGACTCTCCTGGCCGATGTAATGGCCACAAGGAACGCCACTTTCCACGATAGATACAGGAGAGAGCAGGTTGCCAAGGGTTCGAAGGGAGGGACCATTAGTTTTGAGAGGACGAGGTTGAGGTCCAGGAGGGGGCGGGGCGGCGGACCTGGGGGTAAGGCGCTCTAGGCCCTTGAGGAACCTCGAGACCATCGGGTGAGAGAAGGCGGAGGAAGGCCTTCTCCCGGATGGAACGAAGAAATGGCAGCTAGGTGAACACGCGCAAGGATGAGAGCGCGAGGCCCTGTTTAAGGTGCCATAGATACTGCAAGATCATGTGGATGGGAGCATGTCGGTGATATTCGTTGTGACTGACACCAGCAGGAGAACCGCCTCCATTTCACCAGGTAGGTAGCCCTGGTTGCAGGTTTCCTGCTTTCCAGGAGCACCTGCTGCACTGGGGTAGAACAGTGCAGCTCCCAGCAGAGCTCGGCCAGCCAGGAACCACGCCGTCAGGTGGAGGGACTGGACCGGTCGGGATGGAGAAGCCTGCCGTGGTCTTGTGATATCAAGTCCTGATGGAGCCGGCAGAGGAACTGGACTGGCTATGGAGAGGTCCAACAGCGTGGAGTACCAGTGCTGGCGAGGCCACGCTGGGCGATGAGAATTACCCGAGCCTTGTCCCTGCGCAGCTTCACCAGGACCCTATGCACACAGCGGGAACGGTGGGAAGGCATATAGGAGTTGGTCCGACCAGGGTAGGAGGAATGCGTCCGGGAGTGAGCAGCGGGCAAGACCGCGGAAAGGAGCAGAACCTGGGGCACTTCCGGTTGGTACGGCGAGCAGGCGAAGAGATCGATTTGGGGAAACCCCACCTCCGGAAGAGAGAATGGACTATGTCCGGAGACGGGAGGACCACTCGTGGGCTAGAAAGGACCTGCTGAGGTGGTCCGCCAACACGTTCTGGACTCCTGGAAGAAAGGAGGCCATCAGATCCATATTGTGGGTTATACAAAATTCCCACAGTGTGATCGCCTCCTGACAAAGAGGGAGAGAGCGGGTTCCTCCCTTGCTTGTTTATATAGTGCATCGCGGTGGTGTTGTCCGTGAGCAACTAAGACACAGCGGCCTTGCAGGTGAGGAAGAAAGGCATGGCAGGCGAGGCGGACCGCTCGCAGCTCCCTGATGTTTATGTGTGCAGCGACAGTTCCCAGAGCGGACCAGAGGCCCTGTGTCCGACGAGACCCATGTGAGCTCCCCAGCCCAGAGAGATGCGTCCGTTGTTAATGAAATGGACGGCTGCCTGGGTGGAAAGGCAAGCCTGTGCACACACCAGGGAGGGGTTTCGCCACCAGCTGAGGAGTGCAAGACCGTCTTGTGAGTGTGACAACGATGTCCATGCTGTCTCTGCGTGGCGGGTAAAAAGGAAGCTAACCAGATCTGCAGTGGGCGCAGACGGAGCTTGGCGTTCTTGGTGACAAAAGTACAGGCAGCCATGTGGCCCAGGAGGCTGAGACAGACCCTCGCCGAGGTCGTGGGGAGGCTAGCAGGCGCCTATGAGGAGAGCATTGCCTGGAAACGGCTGGTGGAAGCGAGGCTGTCGCGCAGACCGTGGAGTCCAAGACAGCCCCGATGAATTCTATCCTCTGAGTTGGAACGAGGATGGACTTGTCGAAATTTATCAGGAGCCCTAGAGATTCGAATAGGTTCCTGATAACTGTTAAGTGCGTGGCCACCTGAGCTTTGGAGGACGCGCGAACAAGCCAGTCGTCTAGGTAAGGGAAGACACATATGCCTTGCCGACGGAGGAAAGCGGCCACTACCCATACATTTCGTAAAGAGACTCGTGGGGCAGAGGACAGGCCGAAGGGTAGGACCGTGAATTGGAAGTGACGGTCCCGCGCCACAAAGCGGAGAAAAACGTCTGTGAGGTGGGTAGATCGAAACATGGAAGTACGCGTCCTTCATGTCGAGAGCAGCGAACCAGTCTCCCGGATCCAGGGACGGGATGATAGACCCCAAGGACACCATGCGGAATCTTAACTTCCTTACGAAGGCGTTGAGTCCGGAGGTCTAGGATGGGTCGGAGACCTCCTTTCGACTTGGGGATTAAAAAATAGCGGAGTAAAACCCTCTGCTATGCGGTCTTGAGGCACCTCTTCTATCGCTCCGAGTTCGAGAAGCGTGAGGACCTCCTGGTAAAGGAGATGCTCGTGAGAGGGGTCCCGAAGAGGACGGGAGGGTGGGTGGGAGGGTGAGGCGAAACAAACTGTAGATGGTAGCCAAACTCCACCGTGCGTAGAACCATCGATCTGAAGTTATTGGACCACGCCGGGAGGAAAGGAGAAAGGCGGTTGGAGAAAGAAAAGGAGTCCGGGAGGAAGGACTGCTCGTGCTCTCTCTGGCGCACCTTCAAAAAGTTTTGTTTCGGTCCCGCCGGTGGTTTGGCGGCACCGTTTTTGCCCCCTTGGGAACCTGATTGGGCGTCTTCGGTTCACACTCGTCCCCGCCTTCTGTTGAAGTCCTGGCACTGCGCGCGTGGGGGGATAAGGGCGCTGAGGTTGCGGCAGCCGAAAGGACCTTCGCTGGGTTTGTGGTGTGTGCATGCCCAGGAGTGCATTATTATGCGATTGTCCTTAAGGCTTTGCAGCCTTGGGTCCGTCTTCTCTGAAGAGGCCCTGCCCCTCAAACGGGAGGTCTTGGATCGTATGTTGCAGCTCCGGAGGTAAGCGGAGACTTGCAACCACGAAATCCTCTCATGGTGACTCCGACGCGATGGTTCTAGCCGCTGAGTCCGCGGCATCGAGTGCAGCCTGTAAGGATGTTCTAGATATCTTTTTCCCCTCTTCTAAGAGGCTCTTGAACTCAGGACGGGAGTCTACCGGGATCAGCTCACTAAACTTTTCCATGGACTGCCAGGTATTAAAGTTGTACCTGCCTAGCAGTGCTTGCTGGTTGCCACACGTGTAAACTGTAGACCCCTGAGGAGTATATACCTTACGGCCCACAGCAGGTCCATACGTTAGCCTCACCGCGATGATTTTGGGCGGGGGGGCTTGGCTGGCCATGACGCTCCCTCTCGTTCACGGATTGGACGACCAGAGAGGATGGAGGAGGATGGGTGTAGAGGTAGTCGTACCCTTTAGAGGGTACCATGTACTTCCTCTCCACGCCTCTGGCAGTCGGAGAGATAGATGCCAGAGACTGCCAAATAGAATCCGCCCTGGATTGAATTGAGCGGATGAAGGGTAAGGCGACTCTCGTCGGTGCATCAGATGAGAGAATGTCCACCACAGGATCCTCAACCTCAGGAACCTCCTCTGCCTGGAAGTTGATGCTCAACGTCACTCTGCGGAGCAAGTCCTGGTGAGCCCGAAGGTCGATGGGGGCGGGCCAGAGGTCGAAATGCCCGCCACTGCCTCATCTGGTGAGGAGGAGGAGGAGAGACCGGGGATCGGGGGCTCATCCGTAGGCTGCTATTCCAGAGGGTGGCTCGATTCCGGGGCAGCCTCTGGGTCCTGGGACTCGGCAATATCGGTCTCCGGAGGAGGGGCACTGATAGTTGCCTCTGGTACCCGACGGGTGGTAAATCGTAGATCTCAACGTCGGGCAGGGATCGCCTTGGGCTTGATGGTATGCCCAAGGCGTCCAGAAGGACCAGTGCTGGGGCTGTTCCAGACCCTGGTCCACATCTCCATAGAGCGCGCTGTCTGGCCGCGAGGAACCTGAAGGGTGTCTCGACGGCCAAGGCGGGGCGGACAGGCCGTATGACCGGTGCCGGGTGATAGGCGGTGCGGGAGAACGGTGCCGGGAGTCGAACCGGTGCCGAGATCTGGAGTGGGACCTACGACCAGCACGGTGCCAGGGGGTCGACCGGGATCGAGCGTGCCGACGGTACGATGGACTTCGTCGGGAGCGGTGCCGAGAGGTAGAGCGACGCGTTGAGCGTCGGTCATTGATCGGGATCTGGACCAGTGCTGCGAGTACGACCGGCGCCGAGAGTAGGATCGGTGCCGGGACTGCGAGCGGCGTCGAGAAGGCGACCGACGGCGTGAGCGGGATCGGTGCTGAGATCTCGACCGGGACCGGTGCCTGTCCGTTGCTCCAAGAGATGGTGGCCGGAGCATAGCTGGCTTTCCCGGTGATGGAAGCGCCCGCACCGGCGGTGCCAGGGGCTGAGGCAGGGAAGGCTCAGTCAACGCGATCAGGTCCCTTGCCGTTGCAAAGGTTTCCGGCGTAGTGGGAACCGTGAGATCGACCACGGTACGTGCCGGGGAGCTATCAAGCACCGGACTCGACGGCTCTTGCCTGGCCGGAGTTGACGGTGCGGGGATCACTGGTGCCGGGGCAGATGGCGGTGCCTGCCGGCACGGTTTCCCAGCCTCAGACTGCGGTGCTGGAGTCGCGACCGCAGGAGCCTTCGCCTTCTTCGTCCTCGGCGAAAGCGAGCACTGCTGGGCTGGCTTCTGAGTTGGAGACTTGTGGTGCCGCGGTGTTGAGGCGGTACCGCTTGTCTCCGGTGCCGAAGACGAAGTTCTTCTCGGTGCGGGCTGCGGTGCGGTCGGTGCCGGGACCGCCGGGGTCAGGGCGGCCTCCATAAGGAGCTGTTTCAAACGGGAGTCCGCTCCTTCCTGTTGTCCTTGCTTTGAGGACTTGCAGATTCGGGCACTTGTCATCAGAATGGGATTCCCCGGCACCTTAGGCAATGATGTGGGGGTCTCCGCGGGCATCGCCCGACGACAGGCCCGAGCACTGCTTGAAGCTGGGAGAGCCCAGCACGAGCCGCGGGTACCAGATCGGCAGGAAAGAAAATACGTCATCCCTCCCTCAACTAATACAACTATCTTAGAAACTTCAACCGAACACTATGGAAAGAAGTACAAAAAAAACACAACTAGGTAGTCTAACTAAGAGATAGAAACGGTGATACTAGGTGTGAAGTCAAGGAAAGCCGAGCACTCCACGTCCAACGACCGACCGGGCGGTAGAGAACTGAGGAGCGGCGGGTCGGCAGGGGAATATACGGTGCCGCCAAGGCCCACGCCAGGGGGCGCCTGCCGACCCGCTGGGTGTTGCTAGGGGAAAATTCTTCCGACGAATGTGCACGCGGTGCGCGCACACCTACTTGGAATGGATATGAGCAAGCACTCGAAGAAGAATCTGAAGATTCAGCTTCTTCTGACCACAAAGGAGCTATGCCCATCAATACCAGTGCAGAGAACCCAGAGACGACTGAAATAAGGCCACTGTTGATAGCTTTCCCCTTTACAGTATCGTAGGATGAGTGCGCTGACAAACAGCACTCCTCATTGTTTTGACATGGAACTTAGCACTGAACCAACTGAATCAAGGCAGTGTGAACTGATGGTACTGGTTTCCTGCACCACTGAGGAAACTGGCACTGACAAAGACAAGCCCCTTGCTGCTGCAAATGCCTCCAGATGGCAAATGGTACAGGAATGGTCTCAGTTTAGTGAGTAACCAAAGACGACAGCATTGTAGAAGTTGAAGGTGACACTTGGGGTTCTGGACACAACAGTACTTGTCCCAGTGCCAGAATCAACTGTGCCTCCTTATGAGACGAACTAGACAAGGAATGCTTAGATTTACCATTAGCAGTACTTGACCCCTTTTCCCCCTTTTTGGGCTTAGGAGCTGTAGATCTTCCTCTTCCAAGTTTCTTCCTTAAAAGCCTTGTACTCCAACCCCAGCACTGGAGACTTTGACAGTACTGCGACTTCACCAACACTGGTGGAATGTTTTTCCAAAACTGAAGAGGTTGTTCCCTCCCCCTCCAAGCAGAAAAGCTCCAATAGTAGTCTAAGAGCAGCTTCTATCAAAAGAAACTTCAGCCTAGCCTCTCTGTCATTTTTGGTCCTAGGCTTGAAGTCCCTACAAATTTGATAACAATCTGATATGTGAGATTCACCCAAGCACTTTGAACAGGTGGTATGTGAGCCACTCACAGACACTGGTTTGGAACAAGAACAATAAGGCTTGGAGCCTAGTGACTGAGGCATTCCTCCGTACCGAAACCAGGACCTCAAGCAGTGAAACCAAAAAAAAAATTTAAAAAAAATTCTAATCATTAACACTAAGTATGAATAAGGCTAAATTTTTGTCATGGGTATTTTAAGTGAAAGTCAGGGCAGGTCATGGAAAACAAACAAAAACTCACGGCTGCCCATGACCTGCCCCTGACCTTCACTAAAAATATCCCTGAGAAAAGGGGTAAGTGGGTTCAGCAGCCACTGCTGCTGGGGCTCCTGGGTCCCTCACTGATGCAATGAGTGGGAACTCCAGAGTGCCCCTGCCCCTTGGACTGGGCTGCTGTGCAGGCAGGGATGACTGGGAGTTCCAGCCCCAGGGCAGAAAATGTCACGGTGGTCAATGGAAGTCATGGAGTCCATGACCTCCATGACATGTTCATAGGTAAGGCTACAATTAACAGGTAACCACCTACAAAAAATAAAGGACACAGAACTTACTAAAGCAAGACCAACAGATCCAACAATTGTTACTGGTGTTAAGAACAAACTGCGGGTAGTTTGGGTGGCTCGGCCCTTTATACCTGCTCACAAGGGCTCATGGTGGTAGAGGGTGCCTGAGCTGTTCTGATGGGTACTGCCGAGGGAAAAAACTGTTTCTGACCACAGTATGTGGAGGGCACACAAATCAAGAGTAGAATGCACAAAGAACTAAAATTAATCCACAGTCATTCTGTGAGGTTACAGTTCAAAAGGTGATGATCAGGGAAGGATCCTTTCACAACACAATCACTAATAGCAGCTGGATCCACAGATCATATAATATATGGACACCATTTTGAGAACTGGAACGATATAGATTGGTTACAATACTAAAAAGTTTTAAACAAACTAGTGTGATGACATCAAAGTAATAAGAACAACTGGGAAGAGTGATAGAAACTATTTACATCAAAGGCCTGACAAACAATTAGAAGAAATGACATCTGAAAGAGTCAAAGCACCCCAGACTCCTTCTACTAAGGGCTAATAAAGCCCTTTCAAAGAGCTCTCCAATAGAAAAGGAAATACAGGATTTGATAATATTTCTAGATAAATCACCCCCTGGGAAAGAAAACCCTTCAGACCTTTGCTAAGCTTCATAAAGCAGTAAAAGAAAGCCACAACCCAATTATATGCCCTCTTCCTAATGGGTTATCTTTAAGGATATCCTTTAAAAAGGCATCTGCTTGAACTGCCATTTTATCATAGAATTATGCCATACCTGAAGACAGTTCTGAACTATAACCTTACAATCCAATCTGCATTGCAGCACTCCCCTAGGAACCAGACTGTGACAGAGTCATAATGTGGCTGTTTGTGGTGACTGTCAAAAGAGACCCACAATCTCTCCACCTGTGCAGGGGAAGAGTGGGAACCTAATAGCAGCTGCTTTCTGTCCCTCTGCAGGTTCTGCCAACATAGGAAGCCAGCAGGGGATTAAGGGGCCTCATAGCTACATAAGATGCAGCAGTGATCTACAAATAAGCCCTTTATGCTTTACAATATGTCGTGCATAAAAGGAGAATATTCTCTGTACTAATATGTTCACTCAACTACCATCAACCCTAACTGGAAATATGAAAGTACAACATGAGTACGTACATATTTAGTGGTCATCTGAGATGTCAGTAATACAGGCTGAGTACAAAAGACCACTTGGTATGGAAGAGTCAACACAAAAAAGTGACAGAACAGTTCGTTTTCTGAACTCAAAGCTTTACATGTGCAAAGTGCATAATGTGCTATTACAGTTTGAGATAATGGAAGTACTTACTTTTCTACATCTTTCAAAGCTTTATTCTTAACTTTCATTTCATCAGCAAGTTTACTATTCTTTGTGTTAATATCTTTAGTGTCTTCATGAATTTTTTTCTTTTGTGTTTCCATGTCAGTTATCCGATTCTGCAGATCATAACTAGAGGAAATACATATATTTTACATATATGAGGATTACAAAAAAGCCATTTGCACCAAATTTACTAGTTTAAAAAAATTGATTTGAGAGTTTTGGAATCCTACAATTATAACAAAAGAATCACTAAGTTAAATATTCAGTTCTCCAGCTGATCATTGCTAGATAGTCTTGTGTACTTAAAATGGGGTTAAAGAAATCTAAAGATTTTACAGTTTAAAAAATGTAAATAATTTCAGGCTTGTCTATATGGTGGAGTAATGTGTCTTACAGAGGTGTAATTTCTAAAGTGCATTAATGTGTTGCTTTTAATTGGTCCATGCAGACCCTGCTGGTACGCACTAAAGTTTTCCTAGCGTACTTTAACATAATGCAGTACTATGTTAATGGATGCTAGGGAATCTTGAGTACACAGTGTGCTTTAGTAATCATACTTCCCGTAGAGTACACTGCTGTTTGATGTAGACAAACTTTTAGTTAACAATTTAAAATATCCAGTTTCTCTTTAAAGAGGTCGGCCTTAGGAAGTCCACCAGCCAAACTACTTTATTAGGGAGAATGTGTGTGTGTGTGGTGGTGGTGGGGCGGGTGTTGGGGCAGGATGAGATTAAAAAAGGTTAAAGTAAAAGAAAGCTGGTAACTAAGTTTGGTTTTTTGTATGTGCCAACACGGACCATTGCTATTTGAAATTATCTAATATTTTTAAACTTAATACTTCGCATAAATAGGCACTCATTTTACTTAGTATTCTTTTAAATTTGAACTATTCAGTGAAAGTTGAGTGTTCTTGGAGATACATGTTGACAATATTTACAAGTGGAAATATGGAGACAAGATAGCTAACTAGTAACTGCACTACTAATATAGAAACCAACATCAAAAGTTCAGAAAGGAAGGTGTTACTTACATGTAGTATTGGCAAATACGATTCTTTTCCTTAAACATTTTGTTTTCCAAAGAAAGAAATTCAATGGCTTTGTTTCTCTCTCCTTCTAAAGCATCTTTTTCTTTCTCCACCATTTTAACTCTGTTTAACTAGAAAAGATAATACAACAACATCTAAGTCAGTTCACATTCTAACAATACTTCAGAGAAAACAATGAACAGTGAGAAAACTGATCACACTATATAAGGCAGTCAATTAAGATCATATACAGGAAAAACCATTTCCAAAATTAACTTCACAACACCATTTAAGATTGTGAGTTTTTGGAGGAAAGGACTCACTGTATAGCACAATGGAGCCTGAACCTATTTGCAGATTCTATGCAATAACGTAAGACAACACTGCTCTACAGCCAAAATGCTTCTGAAATAAATGTAGTCAAACTTTACTAATTCTGGGTCACTGAGAATGAAAATGATGCTTAAAATTGTTGATTGGCTCTAGTCTAGCTTTGGTTCTAGACTCACCAGCAGTGGAATCTCTGGCAGGTGATGTTAGGGTTTCCATGTCCGTGACCGTCAAAGGATATCGTCCCCATTCTTCTTATGGAATAGTGATCTTGTAAACCTGCAACAACATCGATGTGTGATGGCAGCCCTCAACATCGTTCACGATCCAGATGAGTGGAGGACTGTTCGTTGATTCATCGAAGACGGTCCTTAAAGCTGTTTTGCTGCACAATGCAATGGTTTTGCCATGCAATTCCAGTTGGTCATGCAGTCCATATGAGGAAACCTATGGACGAACATGAACAACTTTTGAGGTGCATAAACTTATGACCAAACATCAGTGGCAGCTCTGTGGCGATTTGAAGGTGGTTGTTCTCATTGCTTGGTTTGCAACTGGATACACAAAGTTATGCTGTTTTCTCTGTGAATGGGATATTGTGCAAGAGATCCGCCACTACATAAGAATATTGCCACTCCTACAAGTCATTTGGCAGCCTGGGAGGAAAGTGTTCAGCATCCACCACTTGTGGAATCAAGGAAGATTTGTTACCACCCTACACATCAAGCTGGCTCTTGATGAAGACTTTGTCAAGGGCCACTGACAAAAACACAGCAGCCTTTCAATACCTCCGTTTGGAGAAATTTCCAAGGTTAAGTAAACTAAGATATAAGGAAGGTGTCTTTGTTGTGTCCTCAGATTCGTGCAACTTCTCAAGATAGAGGCATTTGGACATGCACTGCGTGGCAAAGGAAAAGACAGCATAGAAAGCCTTCCAGTTAGTGGCAATAAAATTTTCTGAAACTAACAAGGCAGACAACTACAGGTTGTTGGTGGAAAACCCTCCTAAGGCATAGCAAAAGCCTTGGTTGCCAAGATGTCCAAAGAACATATTTTGCAAAAATCTCATCTAGATTTTTTTCCACCGAAACTGCTGGAGCAGTGAGCGATGAGGATTCACCAGGACACTGCACACAATGGGAGAAACGCTATCAGGGCAAATGGACCCACTCAATGCTTTGCAGACCATTCGCTGGACAGTGACAAGAAGATGCTCCCATTTATGCAAATACAAGAATAGCCAAGAAGGTGCGAGTTAGACACTGAATAGGGATTAACTATGTTACATAATAGTTTTTTGACTTTGTTTTGCAATATATTATTTAATATAACCTTTCTGCTGATTTTAAAGTGTTACATAAACATGACAGGCTGAATTATTCAATGTAACAACCATAAACACATGAAAAGACCTAGGTTTACAATTTACAATTAAAACTCTACTATCTACACAATATACATAGACATAAAATGTAAAAACTTAAATATTTTAGAAACAGTAGCCAGTTGTTTTAATTGTCATATTTGACTTCAGCACATCAAAATACATAATAAATACCACATTTTATCTCTGAAGCAGACGACTTCTCAAAAATTGTAGACCAGTGCAATCAGGAACATAGATTCAGCCTAACCCAGGGAATTTTATAAGAAAATCCCCACCAGGATATATAAGGCTTTATTATAAAGACATGGAATCAGATTTTTATTTTTTAAACAAGGGCTCCCACTTGTGCTAATATCAATTCAGTCAAACCAAAGATAGCACAGGTGGGAATTTTTTTTTAAAAAAATTCCTAATGTAGACTGCTTAAGTGTGTTATTTTTGCTGTATCTGTTGCTCTTGAAGAATAATGCTTAAGTAACCCCTTTTCAGTGTAGGTACTTATTCAACCACCATTGTTATAGTAGAAAACGACTTCCTAACTATTTAAATAAAACTTTTCCTTCTCAATTTGCAAGGAGAAATAGTTTGATAACTGTGTCTCCATTTATCCATGATACATCTGATGAAGTGGGTATTCACCCATGAAAGCGTATGCTCCAATACGTCTGTTAGTCTATAAGGTGCCACAGGACTCTGTCGCTTTTTACAGATCCAGACTAACACGGCTACTTGATACATTTGTGCATCAAGAATTTACTAAGGGAAAGTTAAGTCAAATAACTTAACATTGTCTTTAGTTCTGAAAAAGTGTTAAATTCCATAGTTATTCTGTTGAGGAAGCAAGTTCTACAGCCTATGTCCAGCTTCTGTGAATGTTTTATTTTCTACACTTGGAAGCTTCCTCGTACGGTTATGAGTGCTTCATTGTGCCAGTGGAACACTTCAACCTTTTTCATACCAGAACTACTGTTGAGTCTTCTGTTTTTCTCCTATTAGCAATATAGGAAATGTAGGACAGTCAAGACTCCTTGATAATGTAAGAGAGGCAAATGAGAGAATCCATGTTATATCCTGTACTTGAAACTGTTACTTACCTGTATTCAGTTTTTTTCCAAGATGTGTTGTATCCATACACAGGCATGTGTGCCCTGTGCACTTGAGCCAGAGATTCCAATCAGCAGTACTGTCAGAGCTGTTCCTGCATGTCCTTGTGCCTCCAACCAAGGGCATACAGGGTGGGGCTGCCTCAATCCCCTTGCACTGGAGTCCTGATGACATTAAACTCCAAATAGTGGGGGACAGAGGATGGGATGTGGAATTTGTATGTGTGTACAATATATCTGAGAAAACCAGTTAACTGTGCAGGTAAATAACTCTTTATTCTTTCTGCACACATATATTCTCTGTTTGGCAATTTCCAAGCAGTAGCCCAATAGCAGCAGGAACTCAGAAAATATTTAAACAATTTTTCCACAGTTGGTCTCTCTGCTGGACACTTTGGCAATTCATAATGCTGCATGAAAGTGTGAACAGAGAATCAAGTTGCTGCTTTGAAGATGTCCGTAACAGGGACATTACTGAGGAAGGCTGCTGAGGTGGCATGGGTCCTTGTAGAATGGGCAGTAATTCTCTGGTGGTGTGAGGCTTCAAAGCTCATAACAGGTTCATGTACATAAAGAAATCTTATTAGGTAGACTCTGAACTGAACAGTTGTCCTCCCATTGTCTTAGCTTAAGACATTAAATCTAGTGGAGGATTAAAAAGAGAGAGTCCTGTCAATGTAGAATGACAGTGCCCTATGCACACCCAAAGCATGCAACATTTCCTCATACTTATGGATGTGCAGTTCAGAAAAGATGATTAGTAGATCTACCACCTGATTTAGATGGAATTCTAACACATTTTTGATATATAGTGTTGTTGTAGCCGTATTGGTCCCAGGATATTAGTGTTTGATAGGAATTTCAGATGAGGTTGTAAAGATGCTTTGTCCTTAAGTTATACATGGTAGACCTGCAACTCCCCCATTCTCCTAGCAAATGTGAACACCAAGAATGCTGTTTTAGCAGACAAATGAAAAAGGGAGCAGGTGGATAAACCTCAAAGGGTGATCTCATATGCAATGACAAGACCACGTTAAGGTCCCAAGGCAAAAGTGAAGGTCACTAACTGTAACTATAGTTTCTTTGAGATGTGTCATTCCTATTTCTATTCCACACATGGCGTATGCATGCACCCAAATCTGAAAATTCTTCAAAGCAGTGTTTGTTGCCCCGCATGTGCACAGTAGCTGTCCTTGCATTCCCAACCTAGAAGATAAGATTCAGTGTGGGTCGATGCCTCTGGAATGCCTCCTTTTTACTGCAAACACAACAGGATCCAAAGCAGAGGGAATGGATGGCAGGTAGTGGAATACAGATAGGGACCCCACCTCTCGAAGAAAGGACAGTTACAGTAAGTAACCACCACCGCTACTCTGAGTGATGATCCCTACATGTATTCCACAAGCAGTGTTCAGACGAGGGTGCGAGAAAGCTGGTAGCAAAGATGCTTGCAATATTGCTGATTCCACTGCTGCATAATGGGTTGCAAATGCGTGGCTCAAACTCCAGGTGGCTGCTTTGCAGTGAGAATGTCTGATAAGGATGTCATGGAGGCAGTTTGTGCTTGTGTGGAGTGAACTGTGACTTCCCTAGGGAGAGGCATGTGTGTTATCTTGTAGCACCTTAAGATGCATCGCAAGACCGCTTAGAAATCCTCTAGGATGATATGACTTGCTCACGGAGTCTCTCTGCTATGGGGATAAAGTGTCTTGGTGATTTCCTAATGGACTTCGTTTTTTGCAGGTAGAATGCCAGGCCATGGTGGACATCTAGGAAGTTAAGTCTCTTATCTTCAGAAGACGCATGAGGCGGTTTGTCCAAGCGGGCCAGGGAGGAATTGGCAGGAGTACGGGACTGGCATCATCGGCATACCCCAAGGATTCCAGAATGACCATTGAGCAGGACGCTGTCCCTGCTGCCATGCCACCACTGCAGATGCCGCACCAGTCTCACGGGCCAGCAGTGATTCAACCCTTCTTGGCTGAACTCCTGCTCTGACTAGACCATCCCCCCCCCCGATGATTAGGGCAGAGTTGTGGAAGCGTGACTCTACCAACTGACCCTCACCGATGATCGCTGAGAAGAGAGTGAGGATCAGTCCTTGCTCAACAAGTGGTATCAGAGAGGTGAGACCAGAGCCGTGATAGGGATCGATTCCACACTAGTGGGGATCGACACCTGGGAGATTGTCTATGCTGTTGCTGTTGCAATTTCTGGCAGGAAGCTCGCCGGTACCAAGGGTACAGGGACTGGTGCCTTGACTCTGGTGTCCCATGCCTCATAGGGGGAGAGCGCAGCATTGGGGACCTGGGTCTTCTGGTCAGCGACTGAGGTTGTGGAACCGGGGTCCCAGGCTGTGTTGATGGGGATCTATGCCTGAGGTTTGGGGGCCGAGAATGCTCCACTGCCCTATGGGGCAGTCCCATGACTGGCTTACGCTACGACAGTGGGGCCCCAGCCAAGTCCAGCGTGGCATGTGTGGTGCCGGCCAGCCTACTGGGTCTTAAGCTACCAGGGCCACTTTGGGCAATGAGGTCTTAGGAGGAGCCAGGGTCCCCTGCAGCTCCTGGGAGTCGAACCTGGCCTGATATAGGTCCTTTGCCGAAGGACCCCTTCCTCCCTGGTGCCGGGGAGTCCTCCTTCTGCTGCTTCTCAGGCACCAGCAAGGGGGGGAAGGAAACGGTGCTTGGCAGGGCCCGGTGCAGGGGGTGCGCTCTTCACCGATGCCAAGGGGCTAGGAGTGGAATCTGAATGGGAGGGCTCCGACGCAGGATGAAGCACAGCCTTAATGAGGAGGGCCCTCAAGCAGATATCCTACTCCTTCTGGGTTCTAGGGCAAAAGTTCTTACAAATCCTGTACTTGGCCTTTATATGGGACTCCCCCAAGCACTTCAAACAGCTGTCATGGGGGTCACTAATAGGCATCGGCCTGTTGCATAATGAGCATGGTTTGAAGCCTGGGGAATGGGGCATATCCCGTTGCAAAGTGAAGTCCCAGCCAGGACTCTGTCTATTAAACTAATGGCTAAGTAAGTACCTAGGAATATAAACAAAGGAGGTAACAATAGCTGTTAAGAATGGCTAATGCTCTTGCAATGCAAGATGAAGCACTCCAACCAACCGTCACAGGCAGTAAGAGGGAACTGAGAGGGCATAGGGCCGGCAGCACCTAATATACCACCACATGAGCGCAGCACTCAAGAGGGCGCCACAGACAACCGCACAGATACCGCTAAGGCAAAAATCTTTGACAACTGTGCACATGGGCATGCACATACCTAGAGTGGAACTGAAATGGCAAGCACTCAAAGAACTGTGTATGTAATGTATCACTTAAATTGTTTTCTGTACTAGATGACTGGTTGATAACTAATTTGATACCAATTTTAATAACGTTTCAAAAGCAATACTGGCAATTACATACAAGTAAGCCCAACTTCAGTACAGGCAAATTGGTTGAAACTATAGTAAAGAACAGAATTATCAGACACACAGATAAATACAATTTGTTGAGGGAAGAGTCAACATGGCTTTTGTAAAGGGAAATAATGCCTCATTGATCTATTAGAATTCTTTGAGGGGGTCAATAAACACATGGACAAGAGTGATCCAGTAGATACAGTGTACTTGGACTTTCAGAAATCCTTTTGACCAAGTCCCTCACTAAAGGCTCCTAAGCAAAGAAACCAGTCATGGGATATGAGGGAGGTCCTCTCATGGATCAGTAACTGGTTAAAAGATAGGAAACAAAAAGTAGGAATAAATGATCAACTTTCACAATAGAGAAAAAGTAAATAGTGGGTTCCCCAGGCATCCGTACTGGGATCAGAGCTGTGCAGTGTATTCATATATGATCTGGAAAAAGGGATAAACAGTAAGGTGGCAGAGTTTGCAGATGATACTAAATTAATCAAGATAGTCCAAAGCTGACCACAAAAATTTACAAAGGTATCTCATGAAACTGGGTGACTGGACAACAAAATGACAGATGAAATTCAATGTTGATAAATGCAAAGTAATGAACAATGGAAAACATAATCCCACTATATATAGACACAAAATGATGGGATTTAAATTAGCTGTTACCACTCAAGAAAGATCTTGCAGTCATCGTGGATAGTTCCCTGAAAACATTTACACAATGTGCAATGTCAGTAAAAAAACAAAACAAAACAAAAAAAACAAGCTAACAGTGTTAGGAACTCCTTAGGAGAAGAACAGATGCTAAAAAAATAATATGTCATAATGCCACTATATAAATCTATGGTATGCTCACACCTGGAATACTGTGTGCAGTTCTGTTCTCCTCATCTCCAAAGATACTAGAATCGGAAATCGTACAGAGAAGCGCAACAAAAATCATTAGGGATATGGAGCAGCTTCCATGAGAGATTAAAAAGATGGGGACTATTCAGCTTGGAAAAGGGACAGCTAAGGGGAGATATGATAGAGGTGTATAAAATCATGAATTATGTGGAGAAAGTCTTATTTACCCCTTCATAACACACAAACCATACCTTAGGGATCTGCCCCTGTAGAAACCACATATTAAATGGAGCAATGGTGGCACTCCACATATTAAATGGAGCAATGGTGGCACTCCAAAGGCAGCAGGCTGGCGGCGTTCCTCCAAAGGGAGGTGTGCTGTACCCTATTTGGGGGAGGCTTAGTCTCCCCTGGACTATTATACCCACAATAAAATCAACAGGCAGCATGTTTAAAATAAACAAAAGTACTTCTTCACACAACGCAGTCATCCCCTGGCAGTGAGTTCCACAGGTTATTGTGAAGGCCAAAACTATAAACAACAACAAAAAATTAGATAAGTTTACAGAGGATAGGTCCATCAGTGGCTATTAGTGAAGATGGTCAGGGGTGCAATCTCATGCTTTGGGTGTCCCTAGGCCTCCGAATGCTAGATGATGATCGTGCCTGGCAGAATGGCAAGAGTAACCTCTCGACTATCTATTGGAGCTCAACTGTCTCTGCAGAGATACCAGTGCGACTATCTCCTCTGATTCACCTGAGTCCAAGAACTGCTCCATCAGTAGTGGTGGTGTAGTTGATACCAGGGGACGTCTGCCAGATGTTGGAGGTGAGGCTCCTGGGACAGTGATATAGACTTTTCCTGAATAAGGCCATCCCTCAGAAGGGCTGGGCTGGACAAAAATGGAAACTGTAGATAAGGGAGGAATATATCCTCCGGTATTATACAAGTCTCAGTATGTGCTCGTGTCCCAGGGGTTCCCATAGGTAAGTCTCATGGATTGGGTACACCTGTAGTGACTGAACGGTCTCTAGACAGATAAGGCAACACTGATGATGGGTCTGGACCAGTACTCAGACAGAACTGGTAAACGTCAAGTCTTATGCTTCAGTACTGAGGGAACTGTCCGATCTTACTTTTCGTGTATCTTGCCCTCCAATCAGGGAGTCTTCAACAGAGCCAGTTGCTTAGGTTCTGCACATCTCACCCAACTGAACAGGCTTGGGGAGGAAGTATGTTTCTCATAGACACTCCTCAAGGGTGATCTGTCCTTGCATCCATACTCTCATAGGGAGCCCTCAAAGAAGAGTCCCAGCACTTGAGAGTTCTGCTCCAAGGCACATGCTTGGAGGGGCATTGCAGGCCAACGTAGAGGGTGGTCTCCCTGGGTTGAATTGGAGAGTGGCTTCATAGCCTTCTTCACCAGGTGCTTACATAGGTGAAGCTCCTGGGCTTCTCAAGTTCTGGGTGGCAAGGTGCAACGGATACCGTACTTCACAGAGTTGCGTGTCTCACCCAAACTATACAGGCAGAGTTGATGTTGGTCACTGATAGAGAAGGATCAAGGACAGGAAATGCAATTCTTGAATCCCAGGACTTTAGGCACAGTCTCAGAGCCAGGGAGGGGTTCACCAACCGGGGGAAGAGATAAACACACTATACTACACTAAAAATTTGAACTACAAATCTAAGAATATCACGGTTTACAGATATTTTCTTTATAGGACATGCAACCAAATGAAGAAGGACAATTCCAACTCGGGCCACGTGGCAGTAGAGAAGCAACTGGAGAGGCGCTGACCTGCACTGCCTCTTATTTGGTTGAATGCAAAAGGATAGTCATTACACATATGTGGACCAAGACACTGCTCTGAAGAATTTTTAGACTTGGGTGCATGGTGCACATGTGCACCCCACATGTAGAACAGACACAGGGATCATCAAAGAAGAGCGGTTACTGTAACCTGTGGATAGACTAGTCCCTTCAAAACTCCCCTGACCATAGAGGGGTAGTGGTGGTGGTTATGGGGAGGACTGGTCTTGAAAGGCTGAGATGGACACCAGATGAATTTTAATGAGCTCATTGGTAGGCCTGATTCTTTCAGTTCTACTAGGTGTTCTAATATCTTGAATCTATAAAGCAGATCTGGAGGCTCTGTCTCCATCAAGAACCTTTTCCACTTACATAGGTAGCTGTAATGGATTCACAGGGTCTGGGACATGCCCCAGTCTGTAGCCAATCCCTTGGGAGTGACCCCTTGTGTGTCCTGGACCCAAACGATTACACAGAGTTCCACAAGGGTAGGACCTTGCCTCCATGACTCTGAAAAGCTGGACCTTTGGGCACCAGCAAATCTTTGTCTCTCTCCCTGGCTCTTTGCAACGAATCCAGTCAAGCCAGACTCCTGCTGGAGGCTTCTCCATACTCCTTCAGGGCACAATGCTCAGTCAGTATATGCAGCCACCCCAGGTAATCTTTTCAAAACAAGGTAGTAATGTATTAGTCACCTGGCATGCAATTTTGAAATACAGAGAAGCAAAAGGTTAAGAAAGAGTTCAGAGTGGCTAAAGCCAAGGCACCCAGATACATACTGCAGTAGGAATTACCTATGATTCATTTTTGTCTACCAGACATGTGTCTCTGTCAACAGAGCTCTTAATACAGACACCTGACCTCTCCTTTTACAGCCATGCTTTTTTCACATGTTCAGCTGCCTCTGCAGCTAGGTGTTAATATTAGTCATTGAGGTTATCACTCTCTCTGTCGGGTCTTCCATTCAAATGTGTTGATTCCAGCCCACACAGTCCTAATAGCTTTATGGCAGGGCTGGCCAAATGATGGCTCACAAGCCACACATGGCTCTTTTACTGTTAAAATGCAGCTCGTGGAATCCTACCTCATACCCCTTTCCCATTTTCCACCTACCAGACAGGGAGGTGGGAGAGGGGAAGGGGGAAGCTTGGGACCTCTGACTTGCAGTAGGGTAGTGGCTTGTGGCATCTGCTTAGCAGGGAGGGAAGATCTCGAGGTGCACTCCAGCTCTCGAACTTCTGAAGATTGTCCTATGTGGCTCATAATGTAAGTTTGAGATATATATAGCAGGGGTGGCCAAATACCTAGACTGATTTCCCATGTCCTACAGAGAAAATGAATTATTTCCCCCAAATGGTAACGATGCCAAGGTCCCAAGTCATATAGACAGCTCATAAATATATTACAGAAAATTCCCACATTTGTCACAGTAGCTCTAGAAGAATGTCTTTCAACTAATTAACATCTTCTGAACCAGGTGAAAATAGATTCTATCTATAGCTGTTAGCCTCCCACCATCCACACTGTGAAGCTGAGACTGCATGGATTGGAGTGCAGCACCTGACTGTAATGCTATGATATATAGAGAGGGCTGGTAACATGAATTGAGGTTGGATTGACAGGGTCTGCGGGTCCAAGTATTAATACTACCTCAGCCAAGCTGGGGCCATGAGATAGCATTACCGAGTGTTCTTGTTTCAGCTTTCTGTTTACTTTGGGAATCAGTGGATTGGAGGGTATTCTTACAGGAACTCCAGTTCCCAGGGTATTAGCAACGCATCTTTTACATATCTTGGGCTAGGATCAGCCATGGAACAGAAGCAGCTGCATTTCTTCTAGTCTTTGGTTGCAAATCAGTTCATATTGGGAAATCCTCAGCTCTGGAAGACTGCCCACAGTATCTTGTTCTCCAGAGACTGATCATGACTTCCAATGAACTTCCTGCTGAGATTTTTTTTTTAAAAATTGTGTACAATATTCTTAAAATAAAAATTAAAGACACTCCGCCCAACAAAACCCCCTAATTTTTTCCTCACAAATGTTAGCTTTACGCTTTCAGTTGCTTTTCTGAAATAAAAACTTCCAGCAGTTAAGGATTTTGTTCTATATTTGACTTTTAGAGAATGAATGCTCATGAGGACTCACCTTCTCTCCTCTCTGCTCATTTAACATCTCAACTCTGCGACACAGAACTTGAATAGGATCTTTTAACCGTCCTGATCCTATTAGGTCTTCTAAGTATTCAAGCATACCTTCATCATGTTCATTCTGGCCTTTTGGTTTCATCATTGCAATCTGTTCGACTTCCCCCTAAAAAAAAAAAAAAAAAAAAACCAAAAATCTAGATTCTATCATTCTTGGGGGAGGGTTTGACTAACGTTTCTAAGAGAAAGAAGGTATTGGGATGCAGAGAACATGAAGATCTTTACTATTCTAAGGCATTTTTGTGACAAGTCAGATGTTATAAATTACAACATAGTAAGGCAGTAATCAGAATTAGTTAGTCACAATACCCATATATGTAGCGAGGCAGTTATGAATATAAAGAAACTTTTCTCCCTCTGAAGAAACTATGGTGACGGTGTGAGAGAAAAAAAATATCTGTTCTCCGTAGCCCACCCTCCAAACTAAACTTCATCACTCTATAAAACTTCAAAGGCACTTCTCCCTCACCCGAGAGGGGAAAAACAAAAATAACAAACCCATACCATTTAAGACCGTTTTATTTTCATAAAAAAGTATTTAAGGTAGTTTGATCAGGAGTGGAGCTCTATTAAGAGTAGTAGTTTGGAAAAAAATGTTTCAGGAGCAGTGTTCTGATTGGTCACTTGAACCTTTTGGGTGTCCAGTTGGATATCATTATTGAAAAACAAAAACAAAAAGCCTTGTTAAATACTTAACTTTCCCTGCTATATTTATTTCTTCCTGCACAGCATGATCTCTGAAAGTATATACCACAGAAATTTTTATTAAAAACAGCAGATCTAATTTTTTATAAGGTAGAATGGGAAATGAGTTGTAAAAGAATTACACCACTACCTTGATATAACGCCACTCGATATAAGACTAATTTGGGTATAACGCGGTAAAGCAGTGCTCGGGGGGAAGGGACGACTGTGCACTCCGGTGGATCAAAGCAAGTTCAATATAACACGGTTTCACCTATAATGCGTTAAGATTTTTTGGCTCCCAAGGACAGCGTTATATCGAGATAGATGTGTATAAAAACGATGTTAAGACAAAATGTATTTTAGTTCATGCTGTGGTAAATGGAGCAAACTTTATTTTTTAAAAACCAAATAATATACTTCACCATATGCTTGGAACAAAGTGGTGATATATCTTCCAAATTCATTCAAAATATTGCATATTTAGTCTAAATTCAAAACTGTAAAACAACAAGATATACATGCACTTCTGATATTTAATACATTTATTATTTGTATTGCCATAGTGCCTAAGAACCCTACTCATGGACAAGTGTCCCATCGTACTAGGTATTACACAAAACAGACCAAAGAGAGGTCCATGCCCCAAACAGTATATAACCAAAGATAAGAGTTTTAGCTATGTAGCTAGATAGGAAAGGCAATATCTTAGAGATTGTTATACAGCAAAAGTCTGCAAAATTGACTTCCTTCTAGATCCTCATGTCCAAGCTATGTCTAAGTCGAAAGCGATACCTAGTTTAAAGACCTGATTGACAGACAGGATGGTAGTATTGTCCACAGTGATCGAAAAAAGACATAAGGAACTCAATCTCTGTTTTAGCCATGTTTGAGCTTGAACTGATGGCTAGACATCCACAAGGAGATAACAGAGAGGCAGGCCAAGATTTTAGTTTGGACAGAATGGGAAAAATTTCTTACTGAATTTCTTTTCTGCTAGCACTGTCTCCCAAGATTCTGGATATCTGGGCTGCTCCCCTCTACAGCTCACGGAGGTGAATAAAAGATTTGGCTCCATGTGCCCTGGCTACCGGCAAATAAGTTATTCCAAAGCAGTGAAAAAACTTGAATAATGAATATTCCAGAGGTAATGAACTAACTATGTCCAGCAGACAAAACAGCCAAGAAAGTACTGGATCAAATCCAAGTTGTGCTCCATTTGTGAGGCAGCTTTCTCAGGCTTGGCAGATGCTGAGTTGTGCCCAGCCAGTCGACCTTAATCCTATTAGGTCTTCCAGCTATGAGTTGAATAGGAATGTGGGACTGCCAACCCACCAAAGCAGATGTGATGCCAATGTGGAAAAATAGACCAGAAAGAGCAGAATAAAGGAAGTCTCTAGAAGGACTCAGCCAGCCTGAGAATTCTGCCTCGCAAATGGCACTGTTTGGATTTGACCCAGTGCTTTCTTGGCTGCTCTACCATGCCTATATAGAGGCAGAATAGGTGGCAGGGAGACACTATGGTGGAAGTTCAGAGTGGATTAAACCACCAGATTGCTTAAGACCAACTCAGGGAGGAGGAAAGAACCCTGAAACAGAGAAACTGCTCGCTGCTGCCCCCCAAAAGGAAAAATTAATAATGGAAGAAATAAAAAGAGAAGTGTAACTGCCAACTGACCGCTGCTATCGGGGCAAGCGAGAGCAAAGGATACATGTCCAGTGCTAGATCTTTGATCCACCTTTGTGAGCTGCAGCATAGAAGGGAGCAGCCAGACATCCAGAATTGCATGAGACACTGTGCTGCAGAAACAGGTCAGAAGTAGATGTGAGAGTCATCAGCATAGAGATGGTATTTGAATTTGTATTTACAGACGAGGTTATCTAGAGATAAGATGTAGAGGAACAAGAGAAGGGGACCAAGGAGAGAGCTCATTGGAACTGTCAGAAAAGGTTGAACAGAGGATGATGAGGATCATCTGAAGGACTGATTAAAGAGGTGGAGAACTAGGAGAGAGGAGTTACAGAAGCAATGGTAGTACAAGGTTTTTTTTTTTGTTTTTTTGTTTAAAAAAGAGCAACGGCCAACTGTGTAGAAGGTGTCTAACACATTAAGGAGGATGAAGATGGGTACTCATTTTGAACTTCGGCTAGGAAGAGGTCAGAAGCTTTGGCAAGAGCAGTTCCATTTACTTATTTGGTATAGGATGACACCTAGTGGCCTCACTTTTTTCTTACAAGAAAATATGCAAGCCCTGTGCAGTTGAGCAGAAGAGAAAAAACATGGTAATGCCACAGCTTGTATTTTTACATGTTTTATAAACATGCACAAAAAACTCCACATTGAGTCATATGTAGAAGCACTTTTTATTCTTTTATTTCAAAGCTATAAAAAGGTGAATGCATACAAACTTTGTCAGTTTTCTTACTTCAATTATTAGACAAACTATTAATACCTATTGACATTAATATTTATTGAAGTGATACAAAATAAATCAATACTTTTTAATAACTGTCACATTACATACCCCTATTACCAGAGGGTATGTATACCAAAATGCAAATATTTTCTATTTAAAGAAAACAGCACCAGCAAAAGTGAAATTCAAGAGACAATAGAAAAACATTCAGAGAGAAAGAGAGCAATAAGCTTATGCATATGCAGTGTAGCTCTTGTGCCTGAAGAAGGGAAAAACCCTCAATTTAAAAATATTAGGATATACTATTTAAAGGAATGTCTAATGAATGTAGAAATTCAAGCTGACAGTATCCCTCTGGATACCTGTAAATCTCTAATAAAAAAAAATCTCAATCTCAAAGCTGCCCCAAGGAAAATCTTTCAACAGTTTACCTTACAGTATATGCCTGTTACTGAAAAGTGAATGTCTGGGGGCAGGAGCAGAAGCACACACAGATGTAATGATATATATATACACACACACGATTATGTAATGATAGATGCATAAGGGATATCTGTGAAGGACCACCATCGTTTACTATGGCATAATAGCTCCTTTGATATGCTGTATTTATGTTTCTAGGTGTCATCAATCCCAAATAGAGATGTCCAGGGCTTGAAAAATTTCTCCAATGCTCAATAATCCCAAGAACTAAAATCAACTCACAAAAAGAAAACATCTCATTTCTGTTTTCCCAGTGGTCTGTTTTCACCACTAGCTGCGCTTTTTTAGTCAAAGGCGGCTAGGCATCCCCCCTATCACTAATTGGAACATGTGTTACATCAATGCCCAGTTTTAAGATTAGAAGACAGCCCTCCTACGCACTGTTTCAGGATTGTGTACACCAGGGCTGGGCAAACTAGCTGGCCCGTCAGCTCTCACTGGGGCACTGGGTCGAGGGCCACACCACACACCTCCCGGATAGGGTGACCAGATGTCCCAATTTTATAGGGACAGTCCTGATTTTTGGGTCTTTTCCTTATATAGGCTCTTATTACCCCCCACCCTGTCCCTATTTTTCACACTTGTTGGGTCACCCTACTCCCGGAAGACATGGCATGGCCCTGCTCTGAGGGTTGTGGACCGTTCCATGTGTAGGAGCTGGAGAAGGGACATGCCATGCTTCCAGGAGCCACTTGAGATAAGTGCTACTTGGAGCCTGCACCTCTGAGCATCTCCGCATGCCCCACCCCACCCGATCCCCCTCCAGCTCTCCAAACTCTCTATCCCAGAATGAAGCACCCTCCTGCACCCCAAACCTCTCATCCCAAGCCCCACCTCAGCCAGAACTTGCACCCCTGCCCCAGGCCTCATCCCCCTCTGAACTCCTCAGTCCCAGCCCAGAGCAACATCCTACACCCCAAACTCCTCATCCCCAGCCCCACCCCAGAGCCTGCACCCCCAACCACAGCCCTCACCCCCTTCTGTACTACAACCGCAATTTTGTGAGCATTCATGGCCCGCCATACAATTTCTATTCCCCAATGTGGCCCTCAGGTCAAAAAGTTTGCCCACTCCCGGTGTAGACTATTCTTGTATCGTTTCTTTCCTCTGTTTCTTCAGCTTCACTAGCCAATACTTTCTATCCAATTTCACTTATCTCTTTTGCATTGTTTCCTTACTGCTTTGTCAAGGTTCCTGTAGGTTTGGTTTGTTTCTTCAGTCACATGTTGTAGTACTAGAGCGTTTTGTTTTCTTTTTGTCTATAAATTTTCCATGTTTCTTCTAAAATCCACTGTTCTTTATTGCTTCCTCTCTTTCTACCAATTATCTTTTCAGCTGCTTCTAGAATAGCTGTTTTGAAAAGATACCACTATTTTCCCACTTCATTTTCTTCAAGATCTTTAAGGGCCTCAGACCTATTCTGGAACTCTATCTGGTAGTCTTTTCGTATCCTGCAATCTTATAGTTTCCGTGCATTGAATAATCTGAGTCTGTGTTCTCTCTTTTAGGTGCTTTAAACTTCAATTTGATGTTTGCTTTCAGCAAATAGTGATCACTTCCTATATCTGCTTCTCTGAATACTCCTGTGTCTAACACTGATGTTTTCCAACCTCTGCCTCTCACAGATAAAGTCGATCTCATTTTGTGTATGGCCATCTGGTGAAATCCATGTCTTTTTGTGTATGTTTTAATGTTGGAAGAAAGAGTTGAAGATGCTAAGATTGTTTTCGGCACAAAATTCAAGAAGTCTTGTGCCATTGTCTGTTGTTGTTCCGGTTGTATGTGGGCTGACGACTGTTTCTCAACCTCTTCTTTTATTTCCAACCTGGGCATTAAAATATCCCATAACCAGGACAAGATTGTCTTTTGGTATTTCTTTCATTACACTGTTCAATTCTGTATAGAATCTTAGATTAACAGGATATGGATAAAAATTCAGAAGTGTCCCAGTGAAAGGAAAACAAGGAGAAATTTTGAAAACACAGGAGGAACAAGAAAACAGATGTGCGGAACACTTCGAAGAAGCAATAAATCAACCAGAACCAATTACAAGACTGGAATATAACAATGATAAGCCATTAGATCTAGAATCCTGTGGCACCTTATAGACTAACAGACGTTTTGGAGCATGAGCTTTCGTGGGTGAATACCCACTCTGTCAGATGCATCTGACGAAGTGGGTATTCACCCACGAAAGCTCATGCTCCAAAACATCTGTTAGTCTATAAGGTGCCACAGGATTCTTTGCTGCTTTTACAGATCCAGACTAACATGGCTACCCCTCTGATACTTGACACCATTAGATCTAGATCTAGATATATCTGAGGTAAAAATCGAAGGAGGAAAAAAAAAATACTGCAGAAGCTGAAAGACAAGAAGGCACCTGCTTTGGATGGCATTCATCCTGAGATGCTTAAACATGGAGGCGAAGACGTGGAATAAGTCATCTGTTCGCTGTGCAACAAAATATGGATGGAGGCGAAAGCACTAGAAGAATGGACCCTCGGTATCATAATCAAGTTACCGAAGAAAGGTGGTCTAAACAGTTGTTCAAATTGGAGGGGAGTAACATTTCTATCTGTCACAGGAAAATTAATAGCAACAGTCCTCCTGAACAGAATGAAAGGAAAGATAGATACCATCCTACATGAACAACAATCTGTATTTAGACAAGGGAGATCATGCACAGACAATATTTTCTCCCTGAGATGGATTATTGAGAACACAGCTGAATTCCAAAGCAGTCTTGCCATCAATTTTGTGGACTTTCAAAAGCCATAGAATCAGAGTATTAGGGTTGGAAGGAACCTCAGGAGGTCATCTAGTCCAACACTCTGCTCAAAGCAGGACCAATTCCCAACTAAATCATCCCAGCCAGCGCTTTGTCAAGCCTGACCTTAAAAACCTCTAAGGAAGGAGATTCCACCACCTCCCTAGGTAATCCCTTCCAGCGCTTCACCACCCTCCTAGTGAAAAAGTTTTTCCTAATATCCAACCTAAATCTCCCCCACTGAACTTGAGACCATTACTCCTTGTTATTTACACATTTACACTGGCATTTGATAGTGTAAACGGAGAAATAATGTGGAAAATTGTGGAGTAATATGGAATTCCAACAAAAATTAATTAACATTATGAAGGCATTCTACACCAACTCAAAATGCTGCATTAAAATGGAAAACAGATTGAGTAAGCCATTCAGCATCAAGGCAGGTATAAGGCAGGGATGAGTCCTGTCTCCTTTTTTGTTTATGCTAGTCACTGATTATGGATTAAAAATGAGACAGTGATACATATGGTCTAAAATGGAACTATTCAAGGTTATTTGATCTAGACTTTGCTGACAACATCGCTCTTATCAGTGAAGAAGCCAATGGACCTCAAAAATGCACAAACCAAGTAAAAGTAGTAATGGAGAAGATAGGTTTGAGATACAATGCAAAGAAATGTAAAAAGTCATGCTAACGGGGACTATAGGGACAGAAATCAATACTGAAGAAGAAAAACTGGAGAAAGTGGATAATTTTACATATCTTGGAAGTATCATCAGCCAAGATGGTAGTAATTCCGGGGAAATAAGAAGAATAGGGAAGGCAAACACTGCATTTGGAAGACTCAAAAACATCTGGCAAATCAAAAACATCTCCCTCAAGACAAAACTGAATGTGTACAAAGCAAGATTTACCAAGAAAGATACGCAAAAGCTGGATGTATTTCATCACAAGTGTCTGAGAACATTGGGAATAACAGAGATAGAAAGACCAATGAGTAAGTCTGTAAAATTACTGGACAAGGCACCTCTCACAAATAATCTAATGTAGTAGTAGCTGGGACATGTGCCGAGTAGATAGCCCATCAGTAGCTGGGACATGTGCCGAGAATGGAAAAAGAATGCTTACAAAATACAGCCCTGAATGGAAGCCAGAAAACGCAAGAAAGAGAGGAAGATTGTGAATAACATGGAAAAAGACAGTTACTCATCTTTGTAACTGTTGTTCTTTGAGATGTGTTGCTCATATCCATTCCAGTTAGGTGTGCGCGCCGCACGTGCACGCTCGTCGGAAGATTTTTACCCTAGCAACTCCGGTGGGTCGGCAGGTCGCCCCCTGGAGTGGAGCCGCCATGGCTCTGGATATATACCCCTGTCAACCTGACCGCTCCTCAGTTCCTTCTTGCCGGCTACTCCGACAGTGGGGAAGGAGGGAGGGTTTGGAATGGATATGAGCAACACATCTCGAAGAACAACAGTTACAAAGGTGAGTAACTGTCTTTTCTTCTTCGAGTGATTGCTCATATCCATTCCAGTTAGTTGATTCCCAAGCCTTACCTAGGCAGTGGGGTCGGACTGAGATGTCGCAGAGCGTAACATGGCGGAGCCGAAGGCTGCGTCATCCCTGGACTGCTGAACCAGGGCGTAGTAGGAAGCAAAGGTGTGGACCGAGGACCAGGTCACTGCACGACAGATTTCGTGAATGGGCATGTGAGCGAGGAAAGCAGCCTATGAGGCCTGAGCCCTGGTGGAGTGCACAGTCACGTGGCCAAGTCGTAACAAGGGCGGATGCAGGACGTTACCCAGAAGGAAATCCACTGCGAGGAGACGGGTAGCCCCTTGATACGTTCAACCTCCGCAACAAAGAGTTGGGGGGTTCTGCGGAATGGCTTAGTTGGCTCAATATAAAAAGCGAGTGCTCTACGGACATCTAGTGAGTGTAGCTGCTGCTCCTTGCGAGACGAATGGGGTTTTGGGAAGAAGACAGGTAGAAAGATCTCCTTGTTAACATGGAAGGCCGATACCACTTTGGGGAGAAAGGCTGGATACAGTCTCAGTTGCACCTTGTCCCTGTGGAACACAGTATACGGGGGATCTACCGTGAGGGCCCGAAGCTCCAACACCCGCCTTGCGGATGTGATGGCCACCAGGAAAGCGGTTTTCCAGGAGAGGTAGAGAAGGGAGCAAGTTGCTAACGGTTCAAATGGAGGGACATGAGCCTGGCAAGAACCAGGTTAATGTCCCACGTAGGGGTAGGGCGGCGTACTTGGGGGTAGAGGCACTCCAGGCCCTTAAGGAATCTAGCCACCATCGGGTGAGAGAACACCGAGCGGCCATCCTCCCCTGGGTGGAAGGTGGAGATGGCCGCCAAATGGACCCTCAGAGATGATACCGCCAGGCCCTGTTGTTTGAGGGACCAGAGGTAGTCCAAGATATTGGAAATGGAGACCTCAGTAGGAAGGAAGTTCCGCTCCTCGCACCAGCATGTGAAACGCTTCCACTTGGCCAAATATGTCGCTCTAGTGGAAGGCTTCCTGCTACCCAGGAGCACTTGTTGCACTGGGGTAGAGCAACCCAGCTCAGACTGGGTCAGCCACGCAGAAGCCATGCCGTGAGGTGAAGCAACTGAAGGTCCGAGTGACGGAGCTTACCGTGGTCCTGGGTGATCAGGTCCAGGTGAAGAGGCAGGGGGACAGGGTCGGCTATGGAAAGGTCTAGCAACATGGTGTACCAGTGCTGCCGAGGCCACGCTGGAGCTATCATGATCAAGCGGGCTTTGTCCCTGCGTACTTTCAGTAGGACCTTGTGGACGAGCGGAAATGGTGGAAAGGCATATAGCAGGTGTGTCGTCCACGGTATCGCCACTGAACCCGGTGAGAGGCCTTGAAAGGAGCAGAACGTCTGGTATTTCCTGTTCCCGCAAGATGCAAAGAGGTCCATCCAGGGAAACCTTCACCTCTGGAAGAGCGAAAGAGCAATGTCCGGGCGAAGGGACCATTCGTGGGAAAGGAAGGATCTGCTGAGGTGATCCACCAGCGTGTTCCAAACCCCCGGGGGAAAGGATGCAATGAGGTGTATAGAATGGACTATGCAGAAGTCCCAGAGTCGTACGGTCTCTTCACACAGGGGTGAAGACCTCGTGCTGCTCTGGCTGTTTATATAGCGCATGGCCGTTTTGTTGTCGGTGAATACTGACACACAACGGCCCTGTAAATGCTGACGGAACGTCTGACAAGCAAGGCGGACTGCTCTCAGCTCCCAGACGTTGATGCGGAGGGCCAGCTATTGAGATGACCAAAGGCCTTGGGTGCGTAGGTGCCCGAGGTGAGCCCCGCAACCCAGGGAGGATGCGTCCATTGTCAGGGACGCCGAGGGCTGGGGCGGATGGAATGGGAGCCCCGCATGCACCACAGAGGGATCCAGCCACCACTGGAAGGAGTCTAGGACGGTTGGGGAGGAATGGTGACGATCATGTCCATAGGATCCCTGGCCAGACGGTATTGTGAGTTGAGCCAGGACTGGAGGGGCTGTAGGCGGAGCCTTGCGTAGTTCGTTACGAACGTGCAGGCCACCATGTGGCCCAAGAGAGCAAGACAGGTGCGCACCGAAGTCAACGGCACCACTTGCACCCTCTGGATGATGGCCGCCATACATAGTCTGGAACCGTGACAGTGGTCGACAGGTTTTGGCAAGAGTGGAGTCCAGGGTGGCGCCAATAAACTCTATCCTCTGAGTGGGGATTAGAGTCAGTTTTTCCACATTGATCATTAAACCTAGATGTAAGAAAAGGTTCTTGACAATGTGGACATGACTGAGGACTCGCGCCTCGGAGGTCCCGCGGATAAGCCAGTCATCGAGATACGGAAACACGTGTATCAGACTGCGGTGAAGGTGGGTGACGATTACAGTCATACCTTTGGTGAATACTCTTGGGGCTGCAGAGAGGCCGAACGGGAGGACTGAGAACTGGAAATGTTGTCGGTTGACCATGAACCGGAGGAACCTCCTCTGAGGTGGGAAGATGGTTATGTGGAAGTTGGCATCTTGCATCCCGAGGGCGGCATACCAGTCTCCAGGATCCAGAGACGGGATAATGGTCCCCAGGGATACCATATGGAACTTCAACGTTATCATGTAGCTGTTGAGTTCCTGCAGATCGAGGATAGGTCTGAGACCTCCCTTCGCCTTAGGGATTAGGAAGCAGCGGGAATAAAACTCCTTGCCCCGCTCGTGCTCCGGGACCTCCTCTATGGCTCTTGTGGCAAGGAGCGCTTGCACCTCCTGTAGGAGGAGTTGCTTGTGAGAGGGGTCCCTGAAGAGGGACGAGGGTGGAAGGGGGGCGTTGAAATAAATTGTAGGTAGTATCCAAACTCCAGATCGCTGGGTCTTACGCACGTTGATGTTAGCTGGGACCACGCAGGGAGGAAAAAGGAAAAAAAAATGGTTGGAAAAAAGGAGGGGTGGATCCTTTAAAGAAACTGGTACAACGCCCTTGGGGGCACCTTCAAAAGGAAGGTTTTGGCCCAGAGGAAGGCTTGGAGGAACTCTGGTTCTGGCCCCCTTGGTTTCCGGATTGCCTTCGGCGACCATTTCTGCCTCGCCGTCTGGCGAAGTCTTGTCTCTGCCGGGGTTGAGGGTAAGGGCGGTGCCGTTGGAGTCGGAAGGGCCTGCGCTGAGTTACGGGCGTGTGCATCCCTAATGAGCGCATAGTGACCCTTTTGTCTTTTAGGCTCTGCAGCCTAGGGTCAGTTTTATCCGAAAACAGCTCTTGGCCCTCAAATGGGACGTCCTGAATTGTGTGTTGGAGCTCCGGGGGAGACCGGAGACCTACAGCCACGAGATACGCCGCATAGTTATGCCAGATGCCAGAGTTCTGGCGGCTGAGTCCACGGCGTCCAGGGAAGCCTGTAGGGAAGTTCTCGCGACCTTTTTGCCTTCATCGAGGATCGCCGAGAACTCCTGACATGCGTCCTGCGGAAGCAACTCCTTAAATTTGTCCGCTGCCGCCCAGGTGTTGTAGCTATAGTGGCTAAGGAGGGCCTGCTGATTGGACATGCGGAGCTGGAGGGCCCCCGCAGAGTAGACTTTTCGTCCGAGCAAGTCCATGCGCCTCACGTCCTTTGATTTAGGGGCCGAGGCTGCTGGCCATGGCGCTCCCTCTCGTTCACCGACTGGACGACGAGGGAGCAAGGAGGAGGGTGGACATACAAATATTCATAACCCTTCAAGGGCACCATGTATTTGCGCTCTACCTCTCGCGCAGCGGGCGGAACAGAAGCTGAAGACTGCCAGATGGTAGTGGCATTGGCTTGTATGGTCTTAATGAAAGGAAGGGCCACTCTAGTGGGGGCATCCGATGACAATATGTCCACCACTGGGTCTTGTATCTCCGAGACCTCCTCGGCCTGCAAGTTCATGTTCTGTGCAACACGCCTGAGGAGGTCCTGAGGTCAATTGGAGGGAGGCTGGCAGATGAGGTTCCAGCTACAGCCTCGTCAGGGGAGGATGAAGAGGAGAGACCAGGTATGAGCGGGTCTGATGAAGGCTCCATCTGGTGGACCGTGTCTATCTCCCCAGGGAGCTCGGGGTCCTGAGGCTGGGTCAACCCTTCCTCCATAGGAGGAGGAGGAGGATGGCTAATCGTGGCCTCTGGTACCCTGTGTTCTGAGGCGTTCGAGCACAAGGTACCTGGTTGAGGGCCTTGGGCCTAATGGTACGCCGACGGCATCCAGAACCCCCACTGCTGCGGTTCCATGAGCCCCAGCCTCAAGATCATGGACAAGGCAGCAGGCATGTCAGTGTCCGGGCGTATGCACTATCCGCCTGAGAAGACACAGACAGGTGTCGGGATGGCCAGGGGGGAGCCGAACAAGGCTGGTACTGGTCCTTCGCTCCCATCGCTGGAGACCTCCTCGGTGCAGGGGACCGGTATCGGGAATCATATTGGTGCCAAGATCGAGACCGGGACCTGCAACCAGCACGCTGCTGGGAGGTCGACCGGGATTGGGAACGTCTGCGGCGGGACCGGCTGCGAGAGTCTCGGTGCTGGGAGCGATGCCTAGAGCCAGAGTGGTACCGAGAGTACTGGACAGGACGTGTGGTGGATCTGTGCTGCGAGTACGACCAGTACCGTCACAGTGAGCGGTGCTGGGACTGCGAGCGGCGTCTAGACTGTGACCATCCATGAGACCTTGAGCGGTGCCACGACCTGGATCGAGATCGGTGCCGGCTCGTCGAATCCAGCGAAGGAGGCCTCATAGCAGCAGGCTTGCCTCTAGAATGCAGAACCCGCACTGGCAGTGCCGGGGGTTGAGGCAGGGCAGACTCAGTCATTGCAATAAGGTCCCTGGCCGATGAGAATGTCTCCGGCGTGGAAGGGATCGTCAGCTCGACCACGGGTCTCACCGGAGAGCTCTCCAGAACTGGACTCAACGGTTCTCTCGGGACCGGAGTCGACGGTACCACAGGCGTCGGTGGCACAGCAGGAGTAGGTGCCAGGTGACCCGCACGAGTCTGCTTTGAAGGTGTAGAGGAAGCTGAGGGCCTTAGGTTGGGACGCTGTGCTGAAGAAGGCCGGTGCCGAGGCGTGTTGGCGGAGCCGGCGTGGTCTGGTGCCAAAGGAGCGCTGTCAGTGCTTGGTGCCGAGGACGGAGGGTTAAGGGGTGCCTCCATAAGGAGAGCCTTTAATCGAAAGTCCCTCTCCTTTTTAGTCCGCGGCTTAAAGGGCTTACAAATGCAGCACTTGTCAGAGATGTGCGATTCCCCGAGGCACTTTAGGCAAGAGTCGTGGGGATCGCTCATGGGCATCGGCTTTTTACAGGCTGAGCATGGTTTAAATCCCGGGCCCAGACACCAGGTGCGGGGAAGGGCTAAAGCCCAAGCCCTGCTAAAACTATATACAACAACTAACTAACAAACAACTATAAAACTAATTACTCTATAGACTAATGATAACTATATACAACAAGAGATCAAATGAACAAAGAGAAGCTAGGGAAGTGGAGGACAGCTAAGCCGCGCTCCACTGTTCCAACGAACAACACGGCGGTAAGAAGGAACTGAGGAGCGGTCGGGTCGGCAGGGGTCTATATACAGCACCATGGCGGTGCCACTCCAGGGGGCAACCTGCCGACCCACGGGAGTTGCTAGGGTAAAAATCTTCCGATGAGCGTGCACGCACGGCGCGCACACCTAACTGAAATGCATATGAGCAATCACTCGAAGAAGAATGAACAGTTCTGAACATCATCAAGCACCTCAACATGAAATGGGAAGATTTGGAGAGAAGGGCAGTTGACAGGCAAGGATAGTAAATGTAGGCAGCCCAATGTGCAGCAAAGCCCAGGATGGACTAAGGTCTCCTACACAGAGCTCTCCTGGTGTGGCTGATGTTTTCCTCTGAGACTATTGCTCCCTCAGCCCAAAATGGGGAGCAGCAGTCTTCAAAGGAAGACCCTAGGCAACCTGAAGACCAATGGTGGTGAAGACAGCCTTTAATGTACTGCCACGCCAGCAGCAGGCTCCTCTTGCTTGGGGAGGAAGCTCCTTGCCAACATAACCACACCAAGACAGCGCTCTACCGCTTTACTTTCCAGTCATGAGCATAGGGTTATCTTTGCAGACATAAGGGCTAGAAAAAAGGGTTTTAAAAGCAAGAGCTTATATTCTGTAGATTTTCCTGAGCTGGGTAAATGGATATTTCAAAGTCTACTGGTATCCATGCTTTTAAAAATCCTTCTTATAAAAAGATCTGCTGATGCTGATTAAGGATCAAACTCACCAGAGAGCAGAAGCAAATCAGAATAGATTAGAATACAACCTCCTTATTAGCATATTTGAAGCCAAAAACTCACAAGCAAGACCATAGCAAAGGAATTACAGTGTGAAAGTTCTTCCTTTAAGGAAGAGGGTCTCAGCCCTTCTCTGATTGAACAGATGCACTCTAAGCCTGATTAGGTGGCAGGGTAGCACCTGGGATCAGGAAATTTATATATAATGAGACTTTGGAGGCAGGAATGGAGAGGCAGGACGAGAAGCAGGGAGAGGCCTGGGTGTTCGAAACTCTGGAACCAGATCTATGGGTGTGTTCCTTTTGCCACTGTCCTGTAGAAGGAGCAGAAAACTGGGAAAGAACCCAGGAAAGATATGGTACTTTCAGTAAGCTCAAGGCGATCAGACATTGTGTTGGTCCTTTGTTTGGGCCATTTGAACTCTAGTAAGTGACTTTTCAGGTAAGCCTCAGAGTCTTCCATTCTGAAGGAAAACAGACTGAGGAGTCCAGATTCACAGAAAGCAGTGGAGCCAGAACCCTTTGAATTATGGTATGCTTTATTTATTTTGCGATTAGAGGTCTCCATGTTAGTAAGTTACCCTGTGACATGGGTGTTCTTTGCCAAAGTGTTTGAGAGAATTTTTGAGGCACTCAGAGAAGGGAAAGCTGAGGGTGGGGCATTTGCAGGGGCGACACCACAAGGGGCACTCTGAGAGGGTGACTATGACATTACTGAATAAATAGGAATGAGTGTTTTACCTTCAGCCAAATTTTGGAGTATAGTTTACAAGTTGTAAAACCTATTAACAGAATAATAGAGTCTATTCCAAGCCTTGCTTTACCAGGGTGACATATCTCAACGTCAAACCTGATCTGGGTAACTTCAGACACAGCTGGCCCATGCCAGCTGACTTGGGCTAAGAGAATGTTTGACTGCAGTGCAGACATCAGAGCTCAGCCTTGACCTTGGGCTCTTGGACTTTATAGCCTGAGCCTTGAGCCCCTCCCACCTCATGCGGTCCTAGAGCCTAGCACCAGCCCAAACCCAAACATCTACACCACAATCAAACAGACCCTTAGCTTGGGTGAGCTGGCACAGACCAGCTGCAGGTGTCTAACTGCAGGATAGCTATACCCTCAGTATTAGGCAATCAAGTCCAGTCTTCATGTTTGAATACTATGGAGTTTTAGAGGTGTGTTTGACAGGATCAGAAAGACAAGCCCTAATTTTAGGAATAAGAAAGCTAGGAGAATCACATTAAAACCAGTAGACACATTCTTTAGCAATGCATCTGTAGCTAGCAGTTTTAGATTCAGGAAACGGAGAAAGTTTTTAAAAAATTAATATTCTTTCGTTGCAGGTATTAGGTGTGATATCGCTACCAAATGTCCAATTAAATTAATCCCTAACTGTACACTCTGCATTCCTTAAGTACACTCACCTTAAGATGAGATCATAAATTGTGTATGGGATCCTACCATATTCTGACATTCTAAAGTATTCTAGAATAAGGAATACATGTTAATTTCACTATTTTCAAATCTCTCGTGATGCCTCAAATGTACTTCCAAAACTAGACAAAAGGAGTTATACAAACCTCTGCCTTATTTCATCTGAGCCTCACACAAGGCTTCGGAATAATGGCTTAAAGTCTCTTAGAAACTAACACCTGTTGCTTTCGGCTTAAATTTGAAATTACCCCATACATTTGTAAGATTTCCATTTGAAATGCGGGTCTTCATTTGAAATAAGTGTCTTATTTCAATCTGAAGTGATGTATTCTCATGATTTATTCTATTGATTGAAAAAAAATCCGAATTGCAGATAATACACAACTCCCAAACAGCAGCCTTTGATGCACTGTTGAGAAGTTGACAACTCAACTGCAGGGACACAAATTGAACTATTCAAGGTAGCTCACCTTTTTAAGAGCCCAGAGTGCAGTGGCAAATTAACTGCTTGACCCTAAACTTTCATACAGAAGTCATTATCGTTCACATGAAGGAGCAACAGAAGTTGAGGGAAATTTATATTCATGTACTATCAGTATATGGATTACATTCAGTTCAATGTTTCTTAAATCATTTTGTATGTGTGGTATCTTTGCCTTCATAGTGATTGGCCAAGGTAGGAGTTTGCATGAGTACAAACTGGATCATTCTTAATCTGGATAAGATAATGGTGATATTTATTGATTGGTGGAAAACAGAGAATAGCAGGTTTTCCCATTGTATAAATAAGGTATATAATTTAGGAGCAACCTCTGGACACACTATTGCCTCTGGAGTCTTAGGTAGTGTTAGAATGGGGAAAGTACTTCCAATCTGTGTTTGGCAGGATAATTATTCAATAACTTATGATACTGAAGTTTATACGGCGCTTCACAAACGTGAGATGCTTTCCCTGCCTCAAACTGCTTACTAAGGAGAACAAGAAAAAGCAGAAAAAAAAGACACTAGACAATACGTTTGAAAAGTGAGATTAAGGTAATTTAACACTGGGAAGAATATAGGAAGATTCGAGACAGAAACGGATTTAAAGGAAGAAAGTTGTTCGGCTGTCAAACTGTTTCACATGGAGAGGGGAGAAAAGCATTACAGAAGGCTCAAAGCCAATAGCAGGAGAAAGTGAAAGAAAGGAAACAGAAGGGCAACAGGATTAGGAGAAAGAAGCAAACAAAGTTGTGGGGAGGGGGGAATAGAAGGAAGGGAGAACAGAGATATAGGTGGGGACAAAATGATGTGCAAAGCCTTAGAATCAAGGATGAGGGAGACAGAGTTTGATCTAGAAAGAACCAGGAAGCCAGTTTCTTCAGATAAGGCAAGTGGTTAGCTAAGTTGCCTCTAAGCTGCATGACTGTGCAGCTACCTATTAAGCCCAGTGCAGGGACTCAGGACTGTGGTAGGGAGAGCCAATTCCACCCACCCACCACCACCCCTCTGCTGGCCCCAGTGTGGATCTGCTGCGGTCAGGGGAGAGGTGCTCCTCCCCACTGGCCCCATTGCAGACCTTGCTGTGGCTAGCGGAGAAGAGCCTCTCCCTTGGCCCAGCCCAGGCCCACCAGAGCTGCCGCAGCCAGGGAGAGGTGCCTCTCCTCCTGCCCCAAGCTGCTGCAGTCCTCTCTCCCCACCACAGTCACAGGACAGCCTGCATCCTAAACCTCTCATCCCCACCCCCACCCCAGAGTCTTCACCCCTAGCTGGAGCCCTCATACCTTGCACCCAACCCTTTGTCCCAGCTCTGAGCCCCCTCCCACAGTCTGAACCTCCCAGTCCCAACCCCACATAAGTTTTTTTATGTGCACCAATATGAAGGTGATGTGTCACATATCCTCTCCATATCGGTACACATAATTTATTCCGCACATGGATGTAAAAAATTAGAGGGAACACTGGTGGTCAGGTGAAGCTCTAGTTTGATGTTGCTGAAGAGGATGATTACCGTATATACTTGATTATAAGCCAGCTTGTTTATAAGCCAACCTCCCCAAGATGGATAAGTAAAAACGGAAACTTTTTATAACCTGTTCATAAGCGAACCCTAAAATTCAAGGGTCAGCAAACTTTGGCTCTCAGGCCATCAGGATAAGCCGCTGAGGGGCTGAGATGGTTTGCTTACCTTGAGCGTCCATAAACCTAAGTAAACAAAGTGTCCCAGCTGCTTACCCTGATGGGCCAGGACAGCAACTGGTGGGGATTTTTGGGGGGGGGGGATCACCCCTCACATGACCCCCCCCCCAACCCGGGACCCCCACATTCTCCTCGTCCCATCCCTTCTCACCTTATCTGGGGAGGTCAGGAGAGGATGTCTCTGACCTGGCTGGAGCTGCTCTGGCAGGCTGGGCAGCATGGCTGCTGTGAGCTCCAGCGGGCTTGGTGGTGCAGCCGCAGCATGTCCCAGCGGGCTGGGTCGGGCAGCACTGCTGCAGCGTGTTCTGACAGGCCGGGCAGCGTGGCCACAGCCTGCTCTGGGGGGTGGGGCCAAGTGGCAAGGCTGCAACCTGTCGGCCCTGGAGCTGCAGCTGCTTTGGAGGCTGGGGGGAGAGCAGCATTGCCAGAAGCGGAGAGACTCTGACCCCAGCTCTTCCCTTCTGTCTCTGCTGGCTGTGCTACCTCTCCTTGCTCCCTCTGTTGCGGGGAGGAGCTATGTCCCACCTCTCCCTCTCTATACCCGTTCATAAGCCAACCCCCTTCTCTGGTGCTTCCCTTTTTTACTAAAAGATCTGGCTTATGAATGAGTATTTGGAGCTGTGGCATTTGGAGTGATGGAAGTTACAATGATCAAGGCAAATGATAATCAAAGTATAGAAAAAAGGTTTAAATAGTGGGAGTAGTGACAATTGTAACTGATCTGGACCTTACCAGTACATATGTTTGGCCTTTTACCCCCAGATTGGATTGCTATAATATGTAGCACATAGCACCGCACTACCCCCCCCACCCCTCAAAATAATAGCTGCATGTTGTGTAGAATATGGAGGCCTACCACAGAAACATATTACACGAAGGATCCAAAGTTTGCCATTGCTCTCATTTAAATTCAGGGTGTAATTCAAAAAGCTATACCTACTAATATTTAAAACCCTAAATTGGTCTGGGTGCTAGCTACTTGAAAAACTGTCCAAGTGAACCTTTAAAAGTTTCTTTGAACTGTAAGCAAGGTCACATTTAAGCTGGGGCAGGCCCTTGGCTCAAATTTGCTTTCCTACTTCCTCTAACAGAGTCCAGGCTGTAGACTTTTGAGACAGTATAAACACTGCCTACATAGATTTTTTCCTAATGGAGTGGATTATGTATCTGCTTATAGCAGCCTGGGTTTGATGTCAGTCATCTAATTTTGTCTTTTTAACATTAAAATTTAAAATGTATCCAGGTATGATGGCTTCAAATGGGGAAGTGGTGTTTTTCAAAGAAATACTGGCATCAGTGTCCACACACTATTATGGGATTATTAGACTACTGTGGCTACCAACATCTTCGCAAAAAGTCATACGTGCTGGTGATTAAAGGAGAACAGTCATGCAGTGTACACCCAATGTTTAGTTATAAAACGAAATTAACAGATAAAAAAAACTTTGTATTTTTAATCAGAAGCTATCATAAGCATCTTTCCCAAATCTGGACCTTAGCGTCCAAAAATCTGGGTGCCTAGCATGAATCTCCAAGCTTAATTACCAGCTTGGATCTTATCTTGCTGCCACCAGACAGGAATTACAGCGCCTGCCTCGCTCTGGTCCCCCAAACTTTCCTTGGAGGGACCCGAAGACTCAGAGACTCTGAGTCTCACACCAAAAGGGAATAACCCACTTCCCTTCCCCCTTTCTCCCCCCAGCTTTACTCTCTCGGCGTAACCTGAGATACTGATGCATCTCTTTACATCACAATACCAACGAAGCTGTCTCTCTATTCCACAAAGAAGAGAAACCTTACCCTCCGTAGACTCTAACACAGAGCAATTCCCTCCCCCTTCGGTTCTATAGCCTACCGAGAGAAAAACTCAACACAGTCTTAAAAAGCAAACTTGATATAATATAAAACAAAAAAGACATCTCAAAATTTCTCTGGTATCAAGATACAATATACAGGATCACATTGCGTTAAAAGAAAAATGAACAAAACAACTTATTCAAAAGAGAGTTTACATGAAAACATTCCAAGCAGCTGCACACATGTAATATCAACAAAACAACATAAAAAAGTCCTTTTGTTTTTGCTACTGTACTTACCATTTGGAAACAGAACGGATTAGAAGATACAAGAAACCTTCTCATAGATCTTGAGAGACAGACAAAGAACTCAGATCTCAAAAATTCCCATCCTGACTTTGAAAAATCCAGTTTCCTGATTGGTCTCCTTGGTTCAGGTGTTTGGTTCCCTTTAACTTTACAAGCGTACAATAGAAACATTACCCTGTAGCTATCTATTCTTGTACAGGAAGCAATGGACAGTGTACCCTGCAATGTAATTTATGTTTATCTACTAAGCTAATGAGATCAGAGACTCATTGCTTATTGAAGAGGCTCTTCATTAATTTGCAAATAACTGGATTATAAGTAATAGTTCTATTGCTAGAAAATGGGCATGGCAGGAGTAATTAAGTTATTCTTTTTAAGCCAATTTCGTCTAAACGGGCCATAAAAGTGCTAATATGAAAGTGAGGATGGCAAGACTTCCATGTCTTTCAATAAGAGGACAATTACAACTGCCAAAGATCAGGAGTTATGTGCGGAAACAGAAACTACAAAGTCTTCTTCCACATTCATTATATCAGGCAAAAACCCTAAAATTTAAATATAAATTATCAAGTGATTTAAAGGTTAAAAAAGAGAATTAAACGATTAATGCCTAAAAGTAACTACTACAATCCCGGACGTTCAGAGTTTAGGTTTAAAAAAAAATCAAAATTTAAGTAAGAAACGTTACAGTTAAGGCACCTCCAAAAGAACCATAACTCTTGCCATGGCAAGTGTGGCATGAGGGAATCATAAATGAACTGACCCTAAAACACAAGTTTTATTAAATCGGAGAACCACAAAAACACGTAAATGCCGTTGAACTGTAGTACATCATTATTGCATACCTTATTAATGGAGGAAGGTTAAGGCTGTAATGGAGTGCTTACTAACTGCATATTCCGTGTGGAAGAAAAAGCTTAATATGTAGGTGTCATACAACAGTGTAGGGAGTTAAATAGAAACAGAAGAGACTTTATACTCTCTTTTCGAATGCTAGGGGGTTAACAAGTTCAGTCAGACTGGCTGTCAACCTGACAGAGAACAATCAGGGGACAGGAACTCAAATCTTAGAGAGGAGGGAGAGTTTCTGTGTGTGTGCGTGTATCAGCTTTTTGTGTTGTCTGACGACCTCTGGGGCTCAGCAGGGACGAGACGTGCAGACCAAGTTTCTCTCCAATCTCCTGTATACAGGCTTATTAGTTCAAATAGTGAGTACTAGATAGATAAAGCAAGTTAGGCTTATGTTGTTTTCTTATTTGCAAATGTGCATTTGGCTGGAAGGGAGTTCAAATTTGTTTTTTTGCTGAAAGGATTTTACTTTGTACTTGAATACTTCGGCTGGAGGGTATTCCCAGTGCCTATAGCTAAAAAGCCCTGTACCTAATCCATCTTAAATATCTACAAGATATTCTTTACTGTTTTTCTCTTAACTTAAAGCTTCTTAGTTTAAGAACCTGATTGGTTTTTTCTATTCTGGTGCGACGACCCCATGGCAATGGGGTCTGGACTTCAATCAGGGAATTGGTGGGGAGAAAGAAGAGGGAAGGGAGGGAGAGAGGCCTAACTTTCTCTCCTGTGTCCAGAATTTACTCTCTCTCTCAGGAAGAGTCTGGGAGGGGGAAAGAGAAGGAGGGAGGAAGGTGAATTGTCCTCTCTGTTTTGTGATTCAAGGGGTTTGAATCACAGTGATCTTCTAGGGTAACCTAAGGAGGGGAAGCCTGGGAGAGGCAACGGTGGGGGAAAAGGGTTTTCTTTCCTTGTGTTAAGATCCAGAGGGTCTGGGTCTTGGGAGTTCCCCAGGCAAGGTTTTGGGGGGACCAGAGTGTACCAGGCACTGGAATTCCTGGTTGGTGGCAACGCTACAGGTCCCAAGCTGGCAATCAAGCTTAGCGGAATTCATGCTGGTACCCCATCTTTTGGACGCTAAGGTTCAGAGTGGGGAATTATACCATGACAGTAGGCTTAGAAGAATTACATTTTAGATAATTATAATGAATACCAATGTTTAGTTTTAAGCATTATTTATCTATTTAAATTTTCACAGTTGTAGGAAATTCTGGAGGATGTCAGACAACTTTACGACTGGTGTTGAGATTCGAGAAGTTTAAGCTTCATAACCATTAAAACACAAACTGTCATCATAACATCTCAAAATATACACTGTATATTTCCTTAAACAAGTTCTCAAACCACATCTTATTTTGCATATCTGTAAATTTTGATCATCAATGGAAATATTTTCCCATCAGCAGTGTATATGTGGTGAAAGACCTTTGCTAACATTTACCAATAAAAATCTAATCCTCCAACCTTATTTATGTGGCAATACAGAGCTTATATAAAACTTAAATTTATATGTTAAGTGGATCTCATTTTGATAGGCTTTAAAACAACTTTTCTTCATCAAGATGAAGATTCCAGAAGATAAGTTCTTTGATTGATAAGAGTTCCAAAATAAAAAAGTTGACTATAAGATGGCTAGTTTCTATGAAGAAACTGGAATTGATGAAACTGAACAGAAGTTTGAACTTATTTTTAATTTTGCTAAAGGATGACTGTTGAGTGAATAGTCATTGCAAGGGTTTGTTTTTTTTTCCCCCAGTCACCTATTTTTATTTTGTGATGAAGTGATGACAATGTCAAAGACCTCTTCACCTGCCAAAGATCTTGCCAGATGTCTCGAAAGTGGTCTCATATAATCTGAATTTTTTTTTATATATCTGTCAGACACTTAAGTGTTTTACTTATTACAAAGACTATTTTAAAAATTGCTGATTCAAGTGGAACTTTCCCAAATTGATGCTTCCTAAAAGATAATCTAATTCAAACCAGATTTGCAGAATAAGCAAAGTTTGACAAACATAAGAATTGAAACTAAGGCACAGAAGTCTCACCATTCTGGACGATAGACAGTCCAGAATCTTCAAAATTCATCACCTTGGGGAGAAGGCATGACATTAACGTAAAGGCTACTCTAGTCTCTGACTAGTCTCTCTCACTATTGGATCTTCTTCAGATGCAGGGAAACACTGTGCTAGCAGACTACCACAGCCGATTCCTTGACTGAAGTTCGAGTGCCTACTCAGAGTTCAGAATATTGCAAAAGCTGAAGAGTTTTAAATCCTTGTTATCAAAAGTACCTCATTTTTTATTTTTGACCCCAAAATTTTGATTGTTAGTTTAACTGGTTGATGTCTCAGCCTAGTTATTTTTAGGATGTGGAAGTGTGGATGCGTGCATACATGCACTATGAGCACCCACAAAGTTCACATGGGGATGGCACCTATAAGAAATATACCCCACATTTAAACAGTCCTAAACATTATCTCAAAATTATTTTACAGCGTGTTTCGTGTTTAAAAGTGTTGAGACAAAATAGTCATCTGTAACTTCTGGCAAACAAGTATTTTCAAATTTATGCTCAACAAGTATTCTGTTAAAGCTTGTTTTTATAGTTCTTTCTTTCTGTAGACCAGCGGAGAAGAAATGGGAAGAAAGGGTTAGTACCACTGCATCATGGAATTCTGAGGAAGCTTTATAATTGACTCAGAGTTTGTGGTCCAGATATTAGATAATTTGGTTTTGGTATTAAGCTACTTAAACATACATATGACTTTGATTATAAATCACAATGAAAGAATATGGCCAAACAACCACCTTCTTAAAATTGGTATAAGGATTGATTACTTTTGGTATTCAGTTGATGGATTTTAATAAATTAGTCTAAGTTGTTTGATTTCACTTTGATAGTTGTGATGTTTTATTGTTTAATTTAAAAATATTAAATAGGTTTAAGTATTAACAAAACGTTACATTTTTTACATTTCTTTCAGTAGGAAATGTGGGTCCAGGATGTGAGGATACACCAACTGGACAACCTAAAAGCCTGACAAAGTCCCCACAGTTAGTTTTTTGTTCTCACATTCCCATAGTTCACTATCTTTGAATATTTTTAGTTTAAATCTTAATTCTCAATGTCCTGAGTTTGTAATGCCTGGTTTTGTATACCTACACTGTATTTGTTTTTTTTAAAAACCCATAAAGTTGGGGATATGTATTCTCAATTTAACTTCAATGGTAGTTTTCTACTTGGCAATTACTCTGTTTTGTTAAAGTTATATAAGAAATTTACTGCAGAATGTAAATTAGATTAGGAGAAAGATGACAGAGAACTACCTCTATTACAGTGATTGCATTTAATAAATTGAGCTATTGACCTGGTTCCATCTACTAGTCTACAATCATAATGAACTTAGCTTAATTACACCTAATTTCTTTAATATAGTCTATGCACAAGACTTTAATGCATTAACTGTATGAAAATGTGACGAGTGTGTTAGCAATAAGATAATTCAGGACAAAAATGATCCGACAAGCACTACAGTTCTTAAATAATCTATTTATAATGAATTTTAACTCAAACTAAGACATATTTTTGTACTTTGAGTAAATGCTGTAAATTTAGGGATAATGGTCCAGATTCCCTGAAGGTATTTAGGCCAATATGTTTTTCTTCATATGCAACAAACAGGCTGACATTCTCCTTTTAGCTCAACACTCAAATTTAACTAAAGCATTGTAACCAGTACTTTCATAATTGCCAGTAACAATGCTAACTCTGACTATGAGTGAATTAAGTAATTATCTTCTTGCATATTTATATGGTGGGTTTACATCATCACATGCTAGGTGTAATGATTTTTTTTAAATTTAAATTCCTTAAAAAAAAAAAAGTCTGCTTAATATAAAAAATGAGAACAGCCCAGTGCAGGGACTAAGGTATGAGATTCCAGCAGCCCTATAAAGAAAAAATGACTTTGATTTGCTTGATCAAAAAGAGGATAGCTTCCCTTTCAGTTCTTGTATGAGAATGTTAATATGGAAGGTTAGACAAAACTGCCTATTTACGGGCAGAGCCTATAGTGGTACATCTCCTTTGGAGTATCAAGCACAGCAGAGTCATGGTTAGGATGAGGGGTATCAATCCTCAAATTTATATCTAGCTGCTTCATTAAGGCATTTCATGCACTGCAAGAAGAGTTATTGATTGAATTGGTATTTCACATAACTGAACCCTCATGACTTACTTTTTCCCCCTTGTACCTCCTCTTAATTATAGAGACAGGAATTGCCTATGTAGTTGACAGCAGAAGGAAACTCTAGTGACCCCCTAGATTTGCTGGGAGAAGAAACCACATTAGAGAGACAGAATTTATATTTTGCACAAGTATTTTAATATTTGGACTTTGTAAAAGAGGTTTTATTAAAAACAAGTTTGGTGACACTCATACTTGAGTCAGACAATTCCAGTCATAATTCCATGTCTTTCCATCTCTCAATTTCCATTCTGGCCTGATTTTAGCAACTGCCATTTTGAGACTCACTAGAGCTAAGAGTACTGCATACATAAATGCTTTAAAAGCTTAAAATTGTAGATCTAAACTGAAATAAAGCCTTAGATGATGTAACTGCTAGTCTTGGTTGCAGCTTTTTGCAACAGCCAATACAAGCTACCTTAGGACTGAAGTAAAAGAGACAAGAAGGTAATGACAATTGGCAGGTCACAAGATGCTAGACCAGACATGAATGCTATCTTACAAATGGACTTTTACTGGTCCAGGCAAAGTCTCAAACCAGTGTAATTTTCAATTCCTGAATCCAAAACTGGCCACCTACAGAGACGTCATACTAGATTGTTCATCTAATTCCATTTTTTATCTCCCTATAAATAGATTGAGACAACAGCTTCATCCGATATAGCCTCCGTCTCACCCCCTCCCCCGAGCTGCAAACCATTAGTGTCTACCAAATAATAGTTTATGCCCTTGTTGTATTGTCTCATCTCCCCTCCCATTTGTAGTTGTTCTTCCACTATGGTGTTGATTGTGCTAGCAAGAAATGCCTTCAATTTCTTTGCTTCTTCTACATAACTGATGTCAATTTTTAAGTGGGGGTGGAGAGTGAAGGGATGAGGTGAAGGAAGAGAGAAAAATCATTAATGCTATAAGTGTAAATACTGGATATGCTTTTTTCAAAATGGAATTTTATAATGGCAGCCACACTTGACCTCCACTGTTTAACCCCCATATTTTCAACAGAGATGTTTTTTCAAGCAAAAATGCTCTAATCTAGAAACTTAATTCCACAGAATTTTCAGGCCCCATATTATGAACCCTGATAAGTAATGCTACCTTATTCTCCCCTCTACTCTTGCAAAGGAGTCTCTCACACAGCTCTCATTGCTCTGCGTTTAAACCCCTACAAGTCTATTATTAACAGGATGGGACTGGGAAAATAATACTTGTAGGGATTTCTTTCTTGCAGTTATGTCTCATTTTCTAGCCTGCAATTTCTCCATATATTCCAAATAAGAAAAATTCACTTGGTGAAACTATCCTTATAATTTCTGCCAGAACATTTCCCAGAAAATTAAGTATTACTGGGTGTAGGTTGAGAAAAATAATCAATAAGTCCTGTAAGTATCTTAGATACACATTTTGAGAATTTTAATCTAAATGTTTGACAGATGCACACATATAGGAAATTTTCAATGACATCCTAATTTGCCCAAAGCTGAGAAATTCAGAATTAGCCTGTTACACTAATAGCTGTACTTTGTATAGGATAATTATGTGTTCATAATGAAATAGTGGTCCAACTTAAAAGTTATCTTTGCTAAACTGTTATTTACACATATTTTGACTGTAGTTTTGGAAGCTCTCTCAAGAACATCCTGTTCAGCTCTGTGCTAAATATGATTCCTTAAGTTAGACTTACATTCATAGTCTTTAGTTTTGGAATCCAAGCCAGAGACTGACAATCTCAAGAAAATGCAACATTTGACTGTATAATTCATAATTTCCCCCCAGAAAACACAATTTAAATACACTAATCCTTCTCCATTATTGTCCTAATGAATAGCTAGATGAGTCGCAAAGTGTACAGTCTGCCCACACTCATGTTTAATAAGACACACTGAAATAAAAAAACTCACAAAACACTCACTTTTCCAGTGTTCAACAAGTTTGCTAACTACAAAGAGTAACACCGTAAGCAAATGAAGATTTTATGATCTGCAAAGTCAGATTCTGAACAAATACAATAAAAAGTATCAGATGACACTCTCTGAATATAACAGAATTATTTTAGAACCTTAGACTTCAAATCTGACAATATACATTAAGTGTCTATTAATCTTCAAAAAGTCAGATTTCTCAAACCATAAAGTGGTTGGGTTTTTTTTTTGGCTTTTGTTGGTTTTTTTTTTTTTTTTTTTGAGAAATGTTGTCTGACATGGAAGTCTAATGAAAAATTTAGTGACCTCTAAACATTAGGTTTTAGAATACTGGAAGTATAAAAGAGGCACTAATCATCATATCCCACTGCACTGGGTTCAATTCAGCATGAAGTATAACACTAACACAGCAACAGCATAAACTACTTTTGAGTATTCACTTGAATAAATCTATGTATTGCTTATGAGCATTTTACATATAGGAATTGAATTTTCATATGGATTAAAACAAATGCAGTAAAGACATTTTGTAAAATTAATCCTACCCACTGCTCACAAACTTGTTCTAAAAGTGGAGGAAAAAAAAAACCATACAAACAAACCTGCTTCCTTATTGGAAAGCAAATTGCTCCCCAACCACTAACCACTGAGTCTCCCAACCCACTAAAAAGAGCGATTCCTAAAATATTTCCATGGGCCAACAGGTGAAAGGAGATTTTAATATATTAAACTTTTGCTGGCAGCAGTCTTAAGTCATAAGACAAAAATAAATTTTTAGCCAATGGCAATGTATTAGTACACTGCAGAATGTTGTTCCAATCAGTTAGATCTACAGGCACTATATTTTTTCTTTAAAATTGCTTAAAGGTTACCAGAAAATATTAGAATTAAAAACCTATCAAGATCAGATTTGTATATTTGAAATAATCAGCATAAGAGGATATGTTCAGCACATAACTTTCAATCTCCCTTAGAGAAAATATATTGAAAATCTCACAGTTTTAATACTTTAACAATTTAGCAGAAATTAAGATTATTCTGGAAAGTAACTGAATAGGAGCTAGCTATCTACTGTAGGCCTGGATTTTCCCACTCTTCTTTGAAGGAGATTGAAGTTAATTGTGTACTGAACTGCCTCTGTCATCTTGGAGACATTTAGCAGAATTGTAATCTTAATAGTCTCTCTCCCCCACATTTGCTGGTCACATTCAAGTGTCTTTGCCTATCCCTGGGAAGTCTATGATCTTGACAGATCTCTAGAAGTCCTACCTCTTTAGTTAGTATTCCTTTTAGTCATATCCACCATCATTCCAGCAAAAATGAAGTAAACAAGATGGCCCTTCGAGCTTAATGCTAATCACTGTCTGGAGGAGCCACTGTTGAGCAACAAGTACAGCCACTTCCTCCATGAGTTTAGCATATTGTAGCCAGCACATTGAGCCCACAAATACAAATTAACTCAATTCTTGTTCTACATATAAATTCATAGCATTATCATTATAAGCAAAGTTTTAAAAAATAATCTTAGTTTTATTTGCTGCTGTTTACAGATAACCATTTTACATCACAATTTCAGTAAAATTTTAAAATCACATTATCTTAAACTCAACAGCAAGATGCTGGACTTTTCTACCATATGGTATACTTTTATTACAAGCTTTACAATGACAAATTTCATTTTCGTATTATAGTTTTAGATAGCCTCTGGAACATCTGAAAGGTACACCTGGACAATTTTAAGTGTTTACCCCAAAATTCCTAATATTTTATAGCAGTTAACTTTATTAAAAACCTAAAGTATGTGGTGTTGAAGTTTTAAGTAACATTTTCCCCTACTTAAATGTTGCTAATTTTCCATTTTGACTGAAGCCAGTCTTTAAATAGTTTTCAAAGGTTTAAAACCAAAATATATTTGTCAAGTCCAGTTTTAGGAGAATAATTTGTGCTACAAAGCTTTTAGATCCTATTAGAGGGTGTAATACCTGAGTAACCTTTTTGACAAGGGTTCTTTGTTGTAAATGGTACTGCTCCTGCTGCCCTCCCCCTCGGCCAAAAAAACCAAAACAAAACAGGGTTCTTTGAAGACTGTAGGCAGAAAGGCTATTTTAGAAGCTGTGCTTCAAGTGTGTTCAGAAGAGCAAACAATACTAAGTGGGCCTGAGAGAACCATACTAATTCAGTTCCATTTAGTTTGACTAAAATTTAGGTGCCTTAAGTTGGGCACCTACATCTATCAGGAAAAAGAGAAAGAAAACTAAGCAGAAATAGAGGTAGTCCAAAAGGTAGGTATTTTTTGTACTGAGGGATACTGAATACAGTAATTAGGTACTGAATAACTAAAAGTTTAATTACTATAAGTAGGTTATATTCTGCCTTTGATCTTTATACAAACTTCTCAATCCATAGCTTAACTTTCACCATTATCAATGAAGACAGTAGTATATCCTAAATTTACAATCTGGCCCAGACCCCTTAATTAAAAATTGAATTGGGCCCTCTCCTCAGAATGAGCACAATATTTAGCAGGTCAGGATTTGAGGTATTCACCACTTAAAACTGGACTAAAAAAATTCATTTAAATCTGAAAAAGCAGTGATATATTAAGTCCAGTTTCAGTTATAACAGGGAAGTAGCAACACTTAAGCAGAAATGTTATTTATTGATTCTTAAATTACAGAACATACTTTAAATGCTTTATCACGTGGAGAGCCATATTTGAAATAATATTTTTAGCGATAATCCCCAGCCCTCAAATATTCAAGACTGTCATGTTCCCCCATTGGTAATTATCAGTTCACATGCCCTTTGAGTCAACTAATCATCAGAATCTATCTGAAGCAGAGCTCTACAGACATTTGCACAGGGAAATGGACTTGCTTTATTGAGAAAGACTATTTGCACAGAAATCTGGTACATCTTCCTCTGCACAGTTAACAATAGTACTTTGCCCACACAAGGCCAGGAGGAGGAGGAGCAGCAGCAGCAGGGAAGAAAGACCCACCACCCTGCCCTAATGCTGGTTACACAGCAGTCAGTCCCTTTTCCATTATCAGATGAAAACAGTGGGACTCATACGTGGTGGCTCCCCTCTAATAACTTTATTTGGAAGTCCAGTGGACTACTATAATAGGCGAGTTTTCACTAATTCTGAAAATATATACATATTATATAAAAATATTTGATGAAGGGTTGTTTTTTTTGGGTGGGGGTGGGAAAGAGGAATAGAAGGAAAGCCACCTATATTAAAAAGAACTATGCTTGGCAGGATTCTTTCCCAGATATTTTCCCACCTTCATCCAAGTACTGGAGAAAACACCTTACCCCAGGGGTCAGCAACCTTTGGCATGCGGCCCATCAGGGTAATCTGCTGGTGGGCCGTGAGACATTTTGTTTTAGTTGACCGTCTGCAGGAATGCTTCCCTCCCCCCCCTCCCAGCTCCCAGTGGCTGCGGTTCACTGTTCCTGGCCAATAGGAGCTGCAGGAAGCCCAATTATTTTTAAGTTAGGAAGCCCTGGATGCTTTTTTGCAGGCTTTGTCTCAAATGGTGAATGCAGGACACCAGCCCCTTCGCCTTTGAACCAGGAAGTGGAAATATGTTACAGTAATGCCAAATTCGCTTGTAAAAAACAAAACACCCAGATTTTTTAGAAGCTTGAATGAGGTTTGCTGTGAGCTTTAATTTCTTAATTGTGCAAGGCTGATTTATGTACCCAAATACTTTAAAAGTGTATTTTTAAAAACTCCATCTTCTGCAGTTGTCAAACAAGCATGAAGAATAGCATGCGTAATGTGATGACAGGATTGTGTTGCTTTCAGTCTATATGTGCGATCTAATTTCAATGTGTGTACTATTGAAGTAAAAACATTTCAATGTCATAAAACACTATGTAGACGAATCTCTAATTATTTCACATTTGAGTTGACTCCATATTGATGCATCTTATCTAAAGGATAAACAAGTTGCTGAATCCCTGCCACGCTTAAGCAGCACAATAATATTGGGGTTTAAGATTTACTTTACTACACCAATATTTACGTGCTGCTAGGGCGGAACAAGTATAGCAATTCTTCTATTCATCCAAATTTCAGGAACACACTCAGCAGTACAAACCTTTGGACTAGAAGAATCAACTGTTTCTCTTCCTTAAATTTCCAAAGCAGCAAATAATGATTTGCATTTTTGATAGAGCATACAAACCATGATGTGCTGCTAGAGTACTTTAAGGCCTCAAATACAAGACTCGGAGTACCTAGACAAATGTACTTTCTTAGGAGTTTAAGAGAAGTTATATTTTTAGACTCAGAACTAATCAGACTTACCTGTAAAATTAAAAATCTATTATGATCCAGGTCAATTCCATGGCTTCGAAGCAGAATACCAACATCTTTGAATGTTTTCTTCTTCCCACTGATGTGGTAGACAGAAGAATTATCTCTGTAGGCAGTTCTAGATACACAGAAATTGCTGTTGGGAATGACTTCATAATCATCCCCTTCCTGTTTTGAGGAAAAAACAAAACCAGAAAAACAATTGTTAGTATAAAGTCACAGCTTACTTCAGATTTCACTTTTAAGTGCAGTTTTACCCTCATGTTCAGGCTTTTACAAGGCAACTGTACCCTGGTTCCCAGTTCTATTGAAGTGTATAATAAATCTTAGAGCGTGCACACCTCACTAAACATGCAATGTTTTTGCTTCCAAAAACAGCCTTGAAAACAGCATAGAGGCACTCTATACAAGTTTAAACTGAGTGGGCCTTAATTTTATGCCTCTCCCTCCTCTCACCCCAGCTACTGCTTTAAAACACCATAGTCTCTGTTTAGCATCTAATGACAGATTTTTTTTCTTCCTACACTCTCCATGCATATCAAAAAGAAAAAAACCTTGTTCATATTCAAAGAGGCTGCTACTTCTTTTAATCTTTATATTAGGATGCCTTGAGTATTTTAACATAAGTGCTGTCTTATTTTTGAATAATTTAAAAAGTCTTTTTTTTTTTTTTTTGCAGGGCTAAGGAAGAGTTGTTACTTTAGCTAAGTGCCTCTGAAGCAATTGTACAAATAGAAGATACAAAAAATGACAATTAAAAATGGACACATTGAACAAATTTATATATAAGTATTTTAGTAGCTAGTCAAGAGATCTTTGCTTTACCTGAAAGCAACAGATACAACAAAACTGACATCCCAATTTTATTTTTACAGAGGAAGTTTTAAAGAAACGCAGTAGTTCTAAAATTTAAGAAAGTGGTCTACTACTTTAATGGAATAGCCCCCCAGATTCAATCACCTTTAATATCAAATCCATTCAGAAGTTGTTTTGCTTCATGAAATTAGCTTTGAGGTATTATGCAGGTACAAATGAAAGCCACAATAAATTTAATTATTGGACAGGCTAGTATAATATAAAAACAAGTCAAATTTTTATTTGTATTTAGATATAGTTTAATGCAGACAAACAGTGCTTCAACTAAAATGCATGAAGAGTCTGTTTTTACAATACCCGTACCAGAATATGTAATTTAGGCAATTAACTAAATCTTTTGACTTTCAATAAGCTTTTTATAATTTACATCAGAAAGCAAGTATACTTCCCCTTTTTTATTTCTTCAGTTGCATGCACAAAATTATCGCAAACAACATTTCTTGGACAATTAAGTCAATATTTGAGCAACGTTGAACAATTTATTGAAAAAATATTGGAATCCTTTAAGTAAAAATTTCCCTCAAGCTGTAAGTAAAAATAAATCAATAATACAACATAAAAGTTTGCACTAACTGGAAACCAAAATAGATGTTTTACATTTTTAATTTTCCTATTTCAGTTAAAATGAAGGTCACATCGACATCTTAACTCTAATATTTCAGAAAATGTTTAGTCTTTTTAGGTGAAAGTCTTGTGATTGTTTAAATTGATAATGTACTGTGATATAAATAGTGTGTATATACACACCACAAAAACTTAAAGTTTAAGCTATTGTAAGTTGATATTGAAGTAGAAAATATCTAAGGCTGAAAAGTATAGAAATACTCAGTTTTTAATCCTCAAATCTTAAAAAAATCTGCATAATGCATGTTACAATTTAGAACACACTGTGTATCTGATTTTAGACTTATAAAAAGTATCAATGAAATCAGTTGCACACAACCCTAAAGTGTGTGTGTATTATAAATATAGATATATAAATAAAAACATTTCTCATGTGACTTGACAGTGGGATAAGGTTCAGTATTTCTAAAACAACTTCAGAATAATGTATTACCAAACACTAGTCACCCAGAAGTTCTAATGAAAAGTTATGTCTATTCAAAGAGGAAATTAAGCACTATAAAGAAACAAATCTCCTTGAAGTTGTGTACTTTTTCAGCCAGTTAGGTTGAAGTATTCTACTTCATAAAGGTAAACCGATCACATGGGCAAGATTTTCATCCTAAGCTAGTTCCACATTAAGACAGACAGTAAAATGTTAAATTCTCAAATCCTAAAAAAAAAAAAAAAAAAAGCCTCAGCATATTTTTTCTTTAAACAGAAGAATACGTACCTTGTCAACAATCTTTTGAAAGTGAACTTCCACAGTACAACTCTGGATGTTCTTGTGTTCGTCAGAATTATGGATCAGCACAGAAAGTTTTTTGGATCTGATTTTTTGTGCCCGATACCCAAATACAAAAAGCATTGAATCAATGACATTGGATTTTCCACTGCCATTTGGTCCAATAATACAAGAAAAACGCTGCATAACAGAAAGAAACAATATTCAAATTTACAATAGAAACTAGCCAATTTGTTTCATATACTTCATTTGTGGATAGCTGAAAAAACTTATTTCTAGTGCAGGAAATTGCAGACTATTGGGAAGCTTAGTTTTTACTGCCCGGGGGGGGGAAAGGGGGGAGAGGGAAGGAGAATAAAAGGAGTACAACCTATTCAAAATACACCTCTGATTAGTACAGATTTCTATGTTTTATTCCATAAAGTCAGAAAGCTATATTGTACCCAGTAAGCAGGGTTTATAAAGAAACAAGTTCAGAATTAAACACATAGTTTTCTTGTATGTGTGACTTAACCCCTAAACGTTGTTAAGTAAATGAAAAAGTAAAGACGATAAATACTTAAGTTGTAGTTTACTTCTATTTCAAGCATGGTACAGTATCAAAAACTTACACTTTGACTACAAGTAATCTATTGTCCTTTAAATAAAATTAGAGTATCATCATTAAAGTAATTCTCACTTTTCCACTATAAAATATAGAAAATAAGAAGTCATTTGCTGATAAGTTGTGTTCGCGGTACTGTAAGGAGTACTAGAGACACAACAAAATTTTAATTCAGTTTAGAAGTTACTTAAAATAGAAAAATACCTTATGAAAAGGTCCCAGAATTTGTTCCCCTGCGTAGGATTTGAAGTTCTGGTTTACAATATGAGTTATCATGAGGCGAGGAGCTCCAGCTTCATTGGTCATTGCTGGAGGTGGGGGAGGAGAGATGCTACTCAAAATCTCTTCTAAACTTCGATCATCAAGTACCCCATCCGAGGCTGCTAAAAACATCCAAAATAAAAAGAAAAAAACTATATAACGTCTCAATGACTTGAGAGACCTTCTAAAAGCTTAGTTCAAGCAGAAAAAGTACAAAAATTTGCTTCTATACAAACTAGGAATCTATACTTTCACTTTAAATTATTAAAACTGAACGTAACTAGTTAAAGCACCTTTCTTCCAAGGAGCTAATATTTTAGAAAGTAGACACTTAAGATGTCCCATCCCTTCACTAGTGGGATTACTGTTTCATTACATAATGCTTATTCTAACACTTTGCAAGGCAGTGTGAAATTATAATAGTTACATTTAAAAAGCCTACAAATCCATACAAATGGGCAAAGTCTTTCTAATTAATAACTGGACAGCCACATTTCAGGCATGCTCACACACACTGTAAGGAGGAGGAGATTTGGGATGGCTGAACAATGCCCTGAAAAACTGTAATGACAGCACAACTTAATCCTGAAAGGCAGGAAGTTTATTACGAAAACAAACTGGCCTCTTGGATTTCAATTATAGTTTTACTTAAAAACAGCTTTTCAACTGCTAAAAGCAATTTTTTCTTTAAGTAGATAACTCTGACATCACTTTCCACATATTAACCATTTATCAAACATCTTACTTTAATAACATCGCATACATGGCTACCTAAAAACAGTTTTCTACAGATGTTTCCAGCAGAAAATCAACTCTAACACAAGTTTAATACGTAACGACTAATTGCCTAAAAGTCATTTAAGAATTTCAAGTCACTGCCACTTATTCCAGCCCAAGAAATCTCATACTGTGGGATGCATCTGTAGCTAAAATAATCTTGCCACCACAATCAAAAGTACTAGACAACATAGCAAGAATATGAAATCTATGCTTAGTTGGAATAAACATTGCCTACCAACAGCATTTTTACCTAAACTAAAACACCGATGCAAATGCTTTAACTCTTTCAAAACCATATTTGCCGTTTTAAAAATCGATTTAAATTCAACTTGTCAAAATAAAAAATTACAGTATCCCTTCCTAGATAGAAGCTGAATCTGAACTGGGGTGCCCTTAAGTTCAGCAAGATACTATCATGAAGACATACCACTAAATTTACATGCTTGGTACATCGGGATCATAACAAACACTTACCTTGCTGAGATGCTTCACTGATGCATTTGTCAGCTTCTTTTTCCACTTCCATATCACTGGTGGATTCCTCCAAGGGCTCTTTGCCTTTTTGACGGGCTGCAGTGGAGGTTTTGGTCCTCTTGCTTGGCATGATTTCTGTTGGCTGTTTCCCTCCGATTCCAAGCAATCAAACTACCCAAGGGACTATCTCCTTCGCTAACACAAACAAGAAAAACCCCTTGACCCAAGTGCCGGGCGTATCACCCATTAAGGGCTATAACTGTGCATGTGTATCCAAAATGACTAATAATAAGTGAAATCCATATGAATTTCGAAGATAGGATCAGGATTTCAACCAAACTAAAACTCAGCCTTTAGTCACCATATTTTAAAGTCCCTTAAAATCGGTAGCTTTATCCCCCTGGCTTTTACATATCAGTAGAGGACATCCATGTATTGAAACCCATCATACATTCTGATGTGGCAGCATTAAAACGTATCATCCATATTCAGATGAATAATAATTATGATGTTACTGGCAAGTGTCATTTCAGTAATAAACTGAAGCAGATATGTACTTGAAGAAACACTTTTATATATACACACCTAAGTATTTTCAGTAGTCCAATCTAATAATACTCAAATGCTTTCCACTCTACAAAAAGTCTCTAGTCCAAAGGACATTAAACTGAACGGTTTCCCAAAAATTTAGCTAATTGCTCACTATTGTCAATGCTCCACACTTAAAGACAGCACACCAAACAAAAAGCAAATTAGGTATCAGCAATAGATTTGATGTTAATGCTTGATAAAGGGGGGGAAAACAGTACAAAAGTCCACACTTGGCACATAAAGGCAGTTGCCAAAAAAGCAAGAATAGAAAGCAGCTCAGGAGAAAAATGAAAAGCAAGAAACCTGAACCAGTAAAATATTCTCAAAAAGTCTAAATTACTCTATCTTAGCAAGTGATGAATTCAGTTTGGAGACACACAGACAGGGAAGTATACTTCTCACAAGATAAAAAAAAAAAATTGACGTGGTTGGAAAGTCATCTTACAATCGGTGCCAAACATTTGACATTTTCAGACCTACCTACAGCCCCAACCCACAGGAGTCCTTCATTTGGGACAATGGGGGGTTGGGATGGGGGTGGGGGATGGAAGATAAAGGGAGAATTCGTTTTAAGGCAATTTGAGTCTATGCCCGTTCCCCCGTGGCTGTTAAAAAAAAAAAAAAAAAAGACTAAGTCCTATAGGTTTTTTTTACAACGTTAATTCAAATGGAATAGGGTAGTTAATCATACAAAAATACTGAAAACAGATTTAGGAGTCATTTACAATATAACTGTTTATCATCAGCTTTTAAATCCGAGTTCCCTTGCATCTCAATCTGAATCACCTTGCCAAGCATGAATCATTTACCCCAGTTCCTCCCTGATCATCTAATAAGTATTTATGTCCAAACTCACCGCCCAGAAAAAGTAAAATCAAAGGTGTTTCTTAAAAACAATTCTTACGGACCTGCTGCCAAGTGTAAGTCTCATTGCGATAGGTGAAAAAATTAAAAATCAAGAAGATTCCCCCATTTGGAAAAGACTCAACGTGAGGGCAATAACTGATGTCAGCGACGAGTGATTGTGTTGCGCATTTCCCTCACAATTGTTTTGGAAGCAAGGAGTCATCCTAAAGTCCCCCACAGCCCCTTGGTCTGAGTCTACAGGGGTTTCCCTAAGGTATAACTGTCAGAAGTAGTTGAAAATACAATCACAAAGACGACCCTAGTCTGCAGACAGATTAAAATCAGGCCTCTGAAATTCTCAAGAGACTGTATCACAAACTTGTTACTATGCCTCTCCTCCAGTGATTGGTATCTGATGAATGGGTCCCCACAGGTCCATAAGGATACAACGGGGAATCCGCTCTCCCCCATAGGTTGCAGTGGACCCCCACTCATGATTCGGTAGATATAATACTGCTGGTATTGGTGGGTCGCCGCCCCGAGGAACAGAATCACACCACTCTTCTCCACGCGTGAGGAGTGCCGCTCCGTCCTCGGGAAGGGCCCGTTACATTGGTGGTGGTACGGAACGGCAGTCGGACAGTCGCCCCACCCCGCGGGATTGCAGATTAAAGAAGTGGGAAGAGAGCCGCCGCCGCCTTTCGCTCCCCCGAAGGGGTGGGGGGAAGGGAAAAGAAAGGGAGGGGGAAAAAAAAAGTCCACCGCCCCTTACTCCCCACCCGCCAGGGTAGCTTACGTAGGGAAATCTACAGCTACCCCACAGGCAGGCTCCATGGGGAGGTCCCCCAGCTCCAGTTACAGGGAAGAGAGCCCCCCAGCTCCACCTGTCCCCAGATAAATTACTAGGCACTTTGTTGGAAGCGCTGCTTGCCGAGCCGCCCCAGGCTTCGCAGTCCTGTCAGCAGGCAGAGCTGGTACCTCGTACGCGGAGCAGGCAGCGAACTGCCCCAGCAAGACTTCGGGTGATGCTGGCTGTGGTGAGTCCCACCGGCTCCTGCCTGCTGCAGCTTGGCGGCTTCTACACTCGAAAATGGCGCCCAAACTGCAAACTCGAACCGAAATTCGTTAGAAACGCGCGGAGCATGATGGGTAAAGAGAGGGACGGCTGTCGGCCTCCTACAGGTTTGAAAGGAGAGGAAAAAAAAACTCTCCGGCGCCATATTGTTTTCCGTTACTGCGCCGAACGGGGTAAAAATAAAATAAAAATATTTGTATTGGTTTGGTAATTTTGAATTTCAAACTAATGAAAAGAACGTTACCTAAAGGCGCCTAAGTGGGGAAAAAAATCCTACTAATTTAAATTATCGTGTGGGTCAATGGGAGGAGCTTGGTTGCCTGGTAACGGCCTGAGGGGCGATGGCGGACGAAACTAAAAAAGGAATAAATGTATTTTTAAAAAATTTAAAATATAAAATTAAAATAAATATATTTTTAAAAATATATTAATTAAGAAGCCGGTCCGATGACGTCAGTGATTTGTCACCTGGCTTGGGAGGGTCTGTTAGGTGGATGGGGGAGTGAGGAACTCTCGCGCGGGTATAAGCGTGGGAAATCTCGCGGGAAGTAGCTATAGAGACAGAGCAGCTTCCTTGCAGCGTTTGCTAACAGAGCGGAGAGGACTGAGTCTTAGTAAGTGGTCTCGCTCGTTGCTTCCCCCATCCGTGTATCAGGAGTTCTAGGGTACCCTTAACTGGGGAGGAGGAGGAACCTTGTGTTAAATCTGTGAGGGTCTGGGAGTAACTAACAGCCCAAGTGCCAGCGACAGGGTCCTGCCCTGGAAAGGGTTCTCCACACCCATTGACTCTCCCAGCTCCAGACTTGTACCTGTAGACCCCAGCAGCTGCTGTGGACAGGTAAATTTCTAAAAGGGGAGCTGGAGGAGCTTCCCGTTGTTTCCAGAAATGCTGGAACAATTTAGATAGTGGTGGGTGCTGAGAGCCATTGTACCAAACTGTAAACCTTTTATATAATGGAATCCACTTTACACCTAATTCCAGCACCTATGCCTGTTACCTGGGCGATATACCTATCTCATAGAGCTGGAAGGGACCTTGAAAGGTCATGGAGTCCGGTTTCCTGGCTTTACAGCAGTACCAAGAACTGTCCCTGACAGATTTTTGCCCCAGATCCCTAAATGGCCCCCTCAAGGATTGAACTCGCAACCCTGGGGTTAGCAGGCCAATGCTCAAACCACTGAGTGAGCCCTTGAGTGGTGGCTCACTATAATTTCCTTGGGGAAAGTGGAAGGGGGGAGCCTGATCAAGAAAGAGCTGAGGGAACACTCACTCCATCCTAGTTTGTGTTAAGTGATCCCCCCATTACAACCTGCCTTGAGGGAGGGGAAAGGCAGGGTTGTTTTGTTGGCCCTCTAACCTGCCTGGTGAGAGCATGATGAAAAGTGTTTACTACTGTAACCTTTTCCTAGGATAGGTCCAAACAGTAATTTACCAGAAGGAAAATTGTGGCATGTGGCTGGAGGGAGGGGCATGAATGGAAGATGCTATGAATGGTGGGGGAGCAGAACTGGGTGGTGGGATTTAGAGAAGCATAGGGGTTAAGTGAAGATTTTGGGGAATGTCACAAGGCTCTGGGGAGGGGTAGAGGGACTAGGAGTTGTGCAGCAAGTGGGGGTGCAGTGGGGAGAGCCCAGTTCTGTGCTGCAGCATTGGTGCATCTGTCCTCACAGCACTGCTTCTTCAGTGTATCAGGGAGCTAAGACAGCAGGATTATGCAGAGTGACTGGTCTCTCACCCTAGAGATCCTTCATTCACATCCCTGTTTCTTTGCCATAAACCCTCTAATGTTCCCATTCAGCCACTTGTAACCCACTCATTCTCCTGTCTGTGTTACACAATCATTCTTGCTCATGCTTAATTCCCCAGTGCACTCTGCAGCTGCTTCATAGGCAGCCAAGTGGTAGGAGGGAAGATAGGGTAGTTAGGAAGATGAGTGGGGTTGGGGGAGCAGAGAATTCTGGGGACTCAGTGTAAGAGAAATGGAAGGTGTTGAAGAGTGGGACTAAAGAGATATGTGAGGGGGGTGCGTGTGAGCTGTTATAGGTACAGGACTCTGCCTGGGGCATGATAGAGGAGTGAAGCTGTAGGACCTAGGGTGGATAAAATATCAGTATTGGTAGCTATCTTTGTGACTAACTCATAGTATTAATACATCTTTCTAAAAACCAAAACATTACTAGTTTAGAGTTCAGACTGGGTACCTTTTACCAATAAATGGATACTCTCCTACCAATAAAAAGAACGAGAAGTACTTGTGGCACCTTGGAGACTAACAAATGCCCAAATAAATTTGTTAGTCTCTAAGGTGCCACAAGTACTCCTCCTTCTTTTTGCTGACACAGATTAACACGGGTACCACTCTGAAACCTGTGTCCTACCCTGTTGTCCCTGCACATTGTGGTACCCATTACATAATTCTGAACATAGCTGTCTTGAGCAGGTGCATAGCATGAAAGAAAGTATACCTGGCAGGGTGGATAAAAATCAATAATTTAAAAAAGAATCGGATTTTTTAAATTTAAATTGGATTTTTTTGATAAAATGCTTTTTGAGGAAAAAACTTATCTAAAGATAGATACATCATAACTCAAAGAGATCTTCTCATGGAATAGGAATTATAAATTCTAATGGAATGTTTAAGAAAAGTTTTGTAAATGAGTTCCAGTAGTTCATGGATTAGGGACTCAATTTTATGGGGTTCCAGGGGCTTCTGTATAGATTATTTAGATTAATCTTTCTATCTACCCAATGGGACTGAGTGCTCAGTCTAGAAGATACCTTCAGGGATGCTCAGTTTTGCAGTTCTCAAACTGCAGATTTTTGTCTCTAGAGGTAACATACTTGTTAACAGCAAAAATGTTTTTAAATAAATAAATCATATATAGAGGTGAGAAATAACAAACCTCAACCCTATTGTCCCTCTGCAGATTTGTGTACACCAAGTCAATTCCTTATCCCTCTTTAAAAGTGCAATGTTTCAAAAAGTTCAATGAACAGACGATCATTGGGGACAGAATAGATCTGAACAAGGAGAAGTCTGGAGATAAATGTGGGAAGGGAGAACAATTTTAACAAAAACAAACCTGATTTTAAAAAAACTTGAATGTTTAAATACAAAAATTCAGTTGCTTGTTTTGTTAAAATATTCTATGTTTGCTGTTGAAGAAAAAAAATCCAGAATACATAATGTTGAATAAAACAATTTAAATGCCTGTCTGGTGATGATCTCCTCCTAATACAGTATGTCAAGAAAATTATCCAAATATTAATATTAATTTGTCGAATTGGAGATATTTATGAAGTCATTGGGTGGTGAACTATCTGCTTCAATTACCTTTGGTAAATGAAATAACCAAACAATCATTAATTGTTTGCTATAGCTGTAAAACTTTTCAGATTAGTTTTCAAAATAAATCACTTTAAAAATGTGTAATGTGTACCTTCTAAAAACTAAACCTCTATCTATCTCTGAGGCCTGGTCTACGCTATGGGGTTAGGTCAAATTTAGCTGGATTAGGTCGATTTTAAAAATGAATTCATCCACACAACCAACCCCATTCTGTCAACCTAAGGGTATGTCTACACTATGGGATTATTCCGATTTCACAGAAACTGATTTTTGGAAACAGATTATGTGAAGTCGAGGGCACGCAGCCAAACTAAGCACATTAATTTGGTGGCGTGCGTTCATGTACCAAGGCTAGCGTTGACTTCCGGAGCGTTGCACTGTGGGTAGCTATCCCGTAGTTCCCACAGTCTCCCCCGCCCATTGGAATTCTGGGTTGAGATCCCAGTGCCTGATGGGGCCAAAAATTTGTTGCGGGTGGTTATGGGTAAATGTCGTCAGTCAGTCCTCCCTCTGTGAAAGCAACAGCAGAAAATCATTTAGTGCCCTTTTCCCCGGATTGCCCGGGCAGATGCCATAGCATGGCAACCATGGAGCCCGTTCAGCATTTTTTCACTGTCACTGTATGTCTACTGGATGTTGCTAACAGACACGGTACTCGGTGAGGTCGGCCGGGGGCGCATGGAGAAAAATGGGAATGACTCCCCAGGTCAATCTCTTCTTTAAGTTTTGTCTAATGGAGAGTCAGTCCTACCTAGAATATCAGGCAAGCCTAGTAAAGAACCAGAGAGGCAAACGGCCGCTCCAGGTCAGAGCCCCAGACATCCCACAGAAATGATGAGCTGCATGCCATTCTAGGGGGTGCCCCTGCAACAACCCCACTCGTTGCTTCCCTCTTTCCCCGCCCCTCCTTGGCTACCGTGGCATTTATCCCCTATTTGTGTGATGAAGTAATAGAGAATGCATGAATAAGAAACAACACTGACTTTATTGCCTCTGCAAGCAGAGATCAAAGGCAGGCAGGGAGGGGAGGGCAGTTGGCTTACAGCAAAGTAGAGTGAACCACCATTCTGCATGTACTCAGCCTATAGCTGAAAATGGGAATCTGTGACAAGCACTAGGATAGAAGCACAAGCAGGACTGAATCTCTATTTGTGTGTGGGCCTTTGTATGACACTGGTAAAATACAAAATGTCCCAGGATATGTATGTTGGGGGACAGTTCTAAATGGCAGCTTAATTTTTTTATTTGCAGCAAAATGTAGAGGTCTAAGTATCTGATTGTGAGCCCTGGTAGCAAGGGGTAGGTGTGACCACACGGCGCTTCTGACTGGGGAGATCAGCCTAAGGCAGAAGCCTCCAGCTGCCATGATATTCCAGGCAGGACTGAATCTCCATTAGACAAAACTTAAAGAAGAGAATGACCTGAAGTCATTCCCATTTTTGCGTAGGAGCCCCTGGCCAACCTCACTGAGGCCAACCAGGAGCACTCACAGGACGACGATGGTTGATACCAGTCATACTGTACCGTCTGCCGTCCGGAAGGGAAGGGGATGCTGCTGTGTAGCGCTGCAGCACCGTGTCTGTCAGCAGCATCCAGTAGACATACGGTGACATTGAAAAAAGGCGAGAAATGATTTTTTTCCCTTTGCTTCGCTGACGACATATACCGTGAACCACCCACGACAATGTTTTTGACCCTTCAGGCTTTGGGAGCTCAGCCAAGAATTCAAATGGTTTTCAGAGAGCGTGGGAACTGTGGGATGGCTACAGTTGTCAGTCGCCCCTCCCTCCGTGAGCATCCATTTGATTCTTTCGCTTTCTGGTATGCTTGTCTCAGCTCCTTAAATTTCACGCAGCACTGTGTTGAGTCCCTGTTGTGGTCTCTGTCCATCATTGCCTTGGAGATTTTTTTTCAAATGTTTTCGCATTTCGTCTATTGGAACGAAGTTCTGATAGAACAGATTCATCTCCCCATATAGAGATCAGATTCAGTATCTCCCGTATGATCCATGCTGGAGCTGTTTTTTGATTCTGGGACTGCATGCTCACCTGTGCTGATCGGCGCTCCACGCTGGGCAAACAGGAAATGAAACTCAAAAGTTCGCGGGGCTTTTCCTGTCTACCTGGCCAGTGTATCCGAGTTCAGATTGCTGTCCAGAGTGGTCACAATGGTGCACTGTGGGATAGCTCCCGAAGGCCAATACCGTCGAATTGCAGCCACAGTAACCTTAATTCGAAATGGCAATACTGATTTCAGTGCTACTCCCCTCGTCGGGGAGGAGTACAGATATTGATATTAAGAGCCCTTTATATCAAAATAAAGGGCTTCATTGTCTGGATGGGTGCAGGGTTAATTCAGTTTAACGCTGCTAAATTCAAGATAAACTTGTAGTGTAGACCAGGCCTAAGGGGCTCTTAAAATTGACTTTTGTACTCCTCCCTGCGAGGAGAGTAGTGCTAAAATTGACTTTGCTGAGTCGAATTTGGAGTAGTGCGGACGCAAATGGACGGTATTGGCCTCTGGGAGCTATCCCAGAGTGCTCCATTGTGAATGCTCTGGACAGCATTTGAACTCTGATGCACTAGCCAGGTACACAGGAAAAGCCCCAGAAACTTTTTAATTTCATTTTCTGTTTGGTCAGCATGGCGAACTCAGATGTTGTGGAATGTAGAATGTTTCTGCGCTCCCCCTATCATCTCCATCCCTAAAGTTATTACAGATTAGAAGGTGAAAAAAAACACACTCACAATGACATGTTTTCTGAGCTCATGCAGTCCTCCTGCACTGATAGGGCACAGCTTAATGCATGGAGGCATTCAGTGGCAGGGGCCAGGAAAGAATTAAGTGAGTGCAAAGAGCGGAGGCAGGACGTGATACTGAGGCTAATAGGGGAAAAAATGGACATGATGAAGCATCTGTTGGGGGAACAAACAGACGTGATGAAGTGTCTGTTGAAGTGGCAGGAAAGCCAACGAGCACAGACCTCCTCTGCATCCACTGTATAACCGCCTCCCCTCCTTCCCATGTCCCAGACGCCCAAGAATGCGGGGAGGCTCCAGGCACCCAGCCACTCCACTGCAGAGGATGACCCAAGCAACAGAAGGCTGTCATTCAAACAGTTTGATTTTTAGTGTGGCTACAATAAGCAATGTGGCCTTGTCCTTCCCTCCTCCCCCACTCTACCTGGGCTTCCTTGTCCGTTATCTCATTTTTAAAAAAAATTAATAAAGAATGCATGATTTCAAAACAATAGTTACTTTATCTCGAAGGGGAGAGGGTGGTTGTCTTACAGGGAATTAAAATCAACAAAGGAGGCGGGTTTGCATCAAGGAGAAACATACACAACTGTCACACCAAAGCTTGGCCATTGTCTGCCATTGCTTTCATGGAGGGAGGGGCGACTGACGACATGTACCCAAAACCACCCACAACAATGTTTTTGCCCCATCAGGCATTGGGAGCTTAATGCAGAATTCCAATGGGCGGCGGAGACTGTGGGATAGCTACCCACAGTGTACCGCTCCATAAGTCACTGCTAGCCACAGTTGGGAGAACGCACTCCGCTGACTTAATGCGCTTAGTATGGACATATGCAATGGACTATATAAAATTGACTTCTATAAAATCGACCTAATTTTGTAGTGTAGACATACCCTGAGTTGAGAAGACTATGTATTAAGGTTATAACAACCAACAAGGATGCATTTTTTTATGTAGAAATCTATTAAATCGAGTCTTCCTGACCAGTGATTTAAATCAAATCCACCCTGATACTTGGTAGCATATTACATGTTACACATATGCAATATGTGCATATTTTGGACCAGTTTATCAGTAGAAATTAACATAGCCCAGTTGAATTCAGTAGAGCTGTGCTAATTTAAACCAACTGAGGCTCTGGTTCAAAATATGTAATCTATAGTAATTACATATGAGAGAGAGAGAGACTTTTTTTTTTAAACCATTTTCTTCAAGTCAGTTTATTCCAGTGATTAATTTTTAGTTATTCTGTCCTGCACATGAAAAGAGGCATACGTTTTTGTATGCAAATACCATAGCTAGTCATCGTCTTATGTTCAACGTGCCTCAGGTGGCACGTAATCAGGATTCATCACCGAATTTGGTCTGCCGGTTGGATTATTAGATTCCCCAGTGGTAGGCCTGGGTACTGATGGGGAATGTGATGTGAATGTTGATCCTTGCCCCCCCCCAGTAGTCAAGAACTGTCACCAAACCTGCTGCCTGTAAATGCCAGCAATGTCCTTCTTTGACTTCCTGTTCTTCTTTGGTCAACAACATCACATATATTGCTCACCTATGCCTAGTTGAAGACTTTGTGTGAATTATATTGCTGGCCTTCTTTAGAGAACATGCACAACATTAATTGCTTTTAAACATTTTATTTTGGATATTGGTATTTCCTTTTAATGGTGATTACTCATGATATTTTAAAAAATCTTTACAGTTACAGCCTATCCAGTGAAGAAACCATCTTTTATACTTTTTAATGTTTCATCTGGACAAGCAAAACCAAGAAATTTAGAAAGAATGAGGCTGAAGACATCACACTTAAAGGAACCAAAACATATCCTTTGTTTCAAAACAAAATGTATTAACTTTACATAGCACTCTTGGTAAAATAGAATTATGTTTATCATGTTCTAGTAAAATATATGATGTGATTGTAAAGACAGTACAAAGTTATTTTATAGATTCTGGAGACTTAATTTATTTTTTTTAAAGATTTTTACTGTTTTCTGCAGAAATGTAAAGGCCCAATACTGCAAGGTGTTGAGCACCTCAAGCAGGGTACTCAGTACCCACCATTCTCAATAACTTCTGTTGGAATCTAGGGTGTTCAGCACCTTGCAGAAGGTGTCAAGATTTTGCAGGAAAGCTGTTTGTTTTCCCTTTCTTCTCATAGAGGATTTATTCTTGCAAAGAGATTTTCTCATGCAGCTAATAATTTCACTCCTGTATCAATTTGTCTGCAATAAGACTAACAAACAATAGCACCGACAAAGGTGTACACTTACCTAATACCACTTTGTTACTCTTAAATGAGTTATCTCCATCCCTGGTGTGATACTGCTATAATGAAAACCAAAATTTGACCAAATGTGTTTTAACTTGCGTATTTTGACACCAAAGCCCTCCTGTAGATGGAGCCTAAGCTTTTATCTATGTTTAATAGATGTACAGTTTAATTAGACATGATACTTTTAAAGTCACATACTCTGTCAAATTCCTTTTTTGCTCTTTATTTTCTTCAGACCTTCTGCTGCCTCTTGACACAAAGAAAAGTAATGCAATGCAAAGATCTTACACAAAGAAAAATAACTTCTGTATATAGATCTGTTTTAAAATAGCCAAAATTAAATATTTTTAAAATCTTTTTCCTTATCACTTTATTTTTGCAATACTTATGTTCTCAGATTACTTTCAGTAACCAAAATTCAAGACTTCCTTAATTCAATTACACATAAAGAATTGGTTAGCTGTGTGGGCTGGACTACAGCTGATGAGCTATATTCATGTAGTGACGATCACCACATCATGAAATGGAACTTGCTAACTAGTGAGACAACGCAAGTAGTGAAGCTTCCTGATGATATCTACCCCATAGATCTTCATTGGTTTCCCAAAAATATAGGTGGAAAGAAGCAATCCCAAGCTGAGAGTTTTGTACTCACAAGCTCTGATGGTAAGTGTTCTTTAAAATATGTAGATCTTATAAATTCCCAGTTAAAAAAAAATGCTTATGCCACTCTTAAATTCCAAGTTATTTGCTATCATAATGTGCAGTAAAAGGAAATTAAAATATAGAAAAATTGTACTGATTTTAAAACTAATTATTTTTACAAAATAAGTACATTTTTATAATACTTCTGAAAGTACATTATGCCTAATGTGATGGAAAAATACTAGGTACATCCCTTTTTATATAGGGTCAAATTCTGTGATCCTTAATTGAGCAAAATGTTCTTCTTTTGTAGTTCATAAATTGATCTGAATATGTGCATATCTGTATGGATATCAAGAATGTCAAGAGTTAACAATTATCAGTTATAACAAAATATATCAATTTTTTGGAAGAGTGTATTAAAGTTTATTCTTCAGGGTTTAAACCAATCTGTAACTGTTAGAGACCAGGATAAGACTAATGCTTTCTCTAAGCATCTGGTTCTGGTCATTGTCAGGACCGAGATGCTGGACTGGATGGACTTTGGCTCTGATCCAATATGACAACTCCTCCTACATGTGGATTTTGCGATTTTTGTTTGTTTGTTTGTTTCCTTTTACCCCTTAAAGACATTTGAACCCAATTCTGAAATACACTGGCCAATCCTTGTTCCTGTATGAAGCTCCACCACTTAATTCAGTGGGGTTCTGCACAGCTGCAGGGGCCTGCCCATGTACACTTCAGGATCATGGCATTAAATGTACTCCTGGGGAAATTCTGCACCACTGTGCATGCAGAATTTGTGCAAAAATTAGTGGGTTTTTTGCAGAATTTCCTTTTCCTCCACAGAAATGGGCTGCAGAGCTGCTGGCCGCCACTAGGGACCGCTGGTCCTGGCAGAGCACAGCTCACAGGTACTGTCAGGGGGAGGGAGCTGGAGGGTTCCTGGCAGCTGCAGTTCTCAGCATGTCCTGAAGGAAGGTGGTGTGCAGGAATCTCCAGAGAAGCCCAAGACATGGATTCAGGCTCTTTCTTCCTCTGGATTCCTGGACTTGGGGTGGTGGAAGTGTCTGGCCTGGGGGCAGCCCAGCAGCTGGTGTTTGGGAGGGAGGGGATGCAAGTGTTTGGACTGGGGGTCCTGTAGAATGTGTGGGCTAAGGGGAACCCCATGGCTGGGCTCTGAGGGGTAGGGTGTGCAAGTGTCTGGGCTGAGGCATGTGGGTGTTTGGCACCACTGCTAGACTCTGTGGGGAGGGGGCAGAGAAACAGGAACTGGATTGTTGTAGGGGTTTCCTTAACTCTCTACTATCGAAGGAATTTTTTTTGTGTCTGTATTGTTAAAGACATAATTACTGATAGGTATTTTAAATAAATTTCCAAAATAATTGAAACGCTTGATTATATAGTGTTCTTTTGACAAAGAAAAATGCAGAATTTGGCAAAATTTTAAAATGTGCACAGAATTTTTAATTTTTTTCACGCAGAGTAATTAAGGAGAAAATATGCTTTTCCTTATATTCTTACTAGAAATCTTTTTTCTCCGTTTTCCCTCACTGTATTCCATTGATCTATCAAAGGAAAAGTTTTGATGCAGAAACATAACTCTTTAACTTTCTTCAGTAATGAAAATCCACTGTGAAATAACCCACCCAGGAAGGGCTGTGCTTATAGATTCATAGACTCTAGGACTGGAAGGGACCTCGAGAGGTCATCGAGTCCAGTCCCCTGCCCTCATGGCAGGACCAAATACTGTCTAGACCATCCTTGATAGATATTATCTAAAAAACCCTTCTTCTTAAATTTCCAGAAGATGAAACCAACACATCCCTAGGCAATTTATTCCAGTGTTTAACTACCCTGAACAGATTGGAACTGTTTTCCTAATGTCCACCTAAAATCTCCCTTGCTGTGCACGTTTAAGCCCATTGCTTCTTGTTCTTATCATTAGACGGCTAAGGTAAACAGTTTTCCCTCCCTCCTCCTGATGAAACCTTTTAGATACCTGAAAACTGCTATCATGTCCCTTCTAGTCTTCTCTTTTCCAACTAAATAAACCAGTTCTTTCAGCTTCCTTCATAGGTCATGTCTCAAGACTTATAATTCATCTTGTTGCTCTTCACTGGACCCTCTCCAATTTCTCCACATCTTTCTTGAAATGTGCGGTGCCCAAGACTGGACACAATACTCAGTTGATGGCCTAACCAGTGCAGAGTGAGAGCGAAAGAATGTCTTCTCGTGTCTTTTTACAAACAACTCGTTAATGCACCAGAATCACTGTTGCTTTTTTTGCAACAGTATCACACTGTTGACTCATATTTAGCTTGTCGTCCACTATGACCCTGATCTTTTCTGCCAACTCTCTAGATAGTTCTCTTCCCATTCTGTATGTGTGAAACTGATGGTTCCTTCTAGTGGAGCACTTTGCACTTGTCTTTATTGAACTTCATTTGGTTTACTTCAGACACATTTCTCCAATTTGTCCAGATCATTTTGGAATTTGACCCTATCCTCCAAGCAGTTCAATCCCTCCAGTTTGGTATTGTCTGCAAACTTAATAAGCGTACTTTCTATGCCAACATCTAAGTCGTTGATGAAGATGTTGACAGAAGGCTGGTCCCAAAACAGACCCCTGCGGAACTTGTTATACCTTTCCAGCAGGATTGGGAGCCATTAATAACCACTCTGAGTATTACGGGTTATCCGCCAGTTATGCACCCCCTAAAATAAAGCCAGTAATCCCATCTAAATTGTATTTGCCTATTTTATCCGAATAAAATAGTATGCGAGACACGTAATCAAATACCTTACAAAAAGTTTAGGTATACACATCTCACCATCATTCCTACTATCCACAAGGTCGTTATCCTATCAAGAAAAGCTATCGCATTTGGTTTGAAACGATTTGTTCTTTACAATCCATTGTGCCTGCTATTCCCTTATCACCTTACACCTTCCAAGTTGTTTGACAGATTGATTTCTTTATTACTTGCTTTCTCATTATCTCCTGGCACAGAATTTAAACTAAACTGTCTGGTGTTTCTTGGTTGTTTTTTTTTCCCTTTTTTAAATAGGCCCTATATTTGCCCTTTTTCCAAGTTCTTCTGGAATATCTCTCCGTCTCCCATTGACTTTCAAGTAAATAGCTAGAGGCTCAAGATTTACATTCTTCTATTTAACTCTGAGTATCTGTAGGATGCAGTGGTTCATCAGGCTTGTCTTCTGGTGCTGCTCATACCTGTTACTCAATATGCTGGCAAAGCAGCAATCAAATGAAACTGAAGGAATCACTAAAGGACAATGCCTGTGATTGCAAAACAACTACAAAATTCTTTTCTCTGCAACCTCCTCATACTTCGTTCAGCTGTTCTTCATCAAAATTGATCTCATCCAAATGTGGGCCAGCTGGTGTAATTTAAGAAAGAACAGTAATTCTAAGTGTCAGCAATATGCAGATGACAACACAATCATGCCATCTTACCATTTCTCCTAGTGGTACATAAGAATGGCCAGATCAAAGATCATCCGCTAGTAATCCTGTCTACCCGACAGTGACCAATGTCAGGTGCCCAGAGGAGTGACCTAACAGGTATGATCAGTGGTGTCTCTCCTGTATCCATCTCCATCCTTTGACATAACAGAGCAGGGACACCATTCTTTACCATCCTGGCTAATAGCCATTAATGGATTTAACTCCAGAATTATCTAGTTCTCTTTAAACCCTGTTATAGTCCTAGCTTCACAGCTCTCCAGCAAAGAGTTCACAGGTTGACTGTGTGCTATAGTGAAGAAGAATTCCTTTTATTGTTTTAAATCTGTTTGCCCATCAATTTCTTCTGTGCCCTAGTTCTTAAATTATGGGAACAAGTAAATAACTTTTCCTTTATTCACTTTCTCCACACCACTCATGATTTTATATACCTCTATCATATCCCCCCCGAGCCCTGATCTACGTGTGTGTGCGTGGGGGGAGGGATCAATCTAAATTGTGCAAACCTCAGCTATGTGAATAACATAGCTGAAGTTGACATACTTAGATTGACTTACCGTGGTGTCTTCACTGCGGTGAGTCGACTGCTGATGCTCCCCCATTGACTCTGCTTGCGCCTCTCGTGGCACTGGAGTACAGGAGTCGATGGGAGAGTGCTCAGGGATTGATTAATCACGTCTAGACTTGACGCGATAAATCGATCCCTGCTGGATTGATTGCTACCCGCTGATCTGGCAGGTAGTGAAGACATACCCCTAGTCTCCTGTTTTCCAAGCTGAAAAGTCCTAGCCTCTTCAATTTCTCCTCATATGGGACCTGTTCCAACCCCCCTAATATGGTGACATATAGATATGGAATGGGACCAGAGAAATAAACCAATCCTTGTGTGGGACTCAAGAAGTGAGGAGTCTGGTGGCAGAGGTGCAGTTTCTCATCATTGCCTTTTGGGAATGTCCCTTCAGGAACGATTCATACAATTTTTAGTATGTTTCTCTCTGGACCCCTGCCTGCTCTCTCAAGCAGGACAGCAGTATCTTCTGGTCAGCAGTATCAAATGCTTCACAGAAGTTCCAGGAGGATGAGAAAGGAGGTCTGTTCACACCTAATACCAGCAAGAAATCCTCCATCTGTCCTGCTAATGCTATTTCTGTCCCGTATTCTAGCCTGAATCCACGATGTGTTGCAGGTTTAGGATCCTAGCTCCAGTTAGATGAGCTTGTCAGCCTTTGGCTAGTTTCTCTGTAAGCTTGCTCAGGAACCAAAGTTTTGATACTAGGCAGTGTTGGCTTGATCTGACATATCAGGGTCAGTTTCTTCAGTGGTGGTTGGACTTACTGTGTGTTTGAAGGAGGAAAGGAAAATTGTTTCTTTGAATGAGGCAGTGGGTGTTTGTCAGAAGTGGAATCAATTAGTCAAAACCCCTTTGTTGACCGGGCGTAGGTTGGATTCACAGGTCTTAGGTCAAGACCCAGTGAGGAGTGAATGGACTGAACTTAAGGGAAAGAGAGCAGTCTGTTTGTTGGCTGGTTAATGAGGATTGGAGTTATGTAACTTGAGAAGCCTTCTCAAATGCACATAATCTTTTCAGCCAAGTAGAACAATGGTTCTTTACAGTGTGTGGGAACAGGCTCTGCTGTGGACTGTAGGCAGTCATGGTTCATGAAGTGTTTTACTATCTGTGTAAGAGTGCACTCACTGCAGGTGCACCCCCTTGTGCCTGGGCATGGCAGCACCTCCTACCAACAGTTGTTCTGGCCCTGCTGTAGTCTCTCTTTTTGTGACTTGGCCCTCCAGATGTGTTGCTTTAAGATCTCTCACTTTCTGGAGTATCAGTAATCCCATACTGACAGTCCCATATGACACTGGTCATCAGTATGAAGTCCAGAGCCCTTTCAAGACTCCTCTTCCATTCTCCTCCTTTGTCAGATTCCAGGGAGCAGCTTTAGTGCCAGTAGTCTTTTAACCAAACTCAAAAGTGTGTGGTGATGAGGGGTGGGGGGAAGGGAATACTAAAAGAAACTTCTTTTCCTTCCCTGGGCTTGAACTTTTAATCCATCCTGGGTTCTCCCCCAGCTCTCTGTTCTGCAGGATGCTGCCTTCCTGGACTCTTGATGCTAGTCTGGATCCTCCACTCCAATCTACCCCCAAGTCCATCTGCCTGTGGGTTGACCTTCTTTCAGGCTCACTTTAGGAATCTGTAACTCTGCTATCCTGTCCCATCAGATCCAGGGTATAAACACCCTAATGAAACTCCTCCACTCTCTACTACTTAGAGAGGGACTAGAGTTGTGACCCACACATGCACACTCTTAGCTGCCTTCTACTGTGAGCTTTCACTCTTTATATAAACAACTCTACTCCTCTTCAGTTGGGTCTGGCCCATGCTCCAGGTGCAGCCAGGAGTGTTAATTGGCTTCTCAGGCCCTTATTAATCATTCCACCACCTGTGTGGGGTAAACACGCCATCACAGTACCCTGCATAGCTTCTGTAGAGGTTGTGAGGAAAGTTCTCTTGGCATAAACTTGGAGAAATTCTTTGTGTTTCAGCCATTTATTTTTTGCTATTGGCAGTTGAGTTTCCATACCCCACTCTGCATCTGGTGCAGCAGTCAGAAAATCAAGGAGTTATTTGTGAACAATAGGGAGACTCTAGCCTCCACAATCAAATCTGCTGGACACTTGAAGGCCAGTGTGTAGGTTGTTGAAACTAGAATATTTTTATGAAGATTCACCAGATCATCAAATCCTTGACCTATCTATGCTCTTGTCCTTCAGCATATTTTGGAATTTGATGGGATCCAGGAGTTACTTGCCCTTAATTTGTATATTGGGGAACTTGAGGTTCTTTCTACTATGTGTTATTCTGAACCTGTGGAGAACCATCACTGATGAAGTGGACTGAATGTGGAGCCTTTGAAATTTGCCTTAATATAATTTGTTACAGATGCAAGAGCCATTGAGCCCTTGTTGTATGTTCTTGATACTGAGCTTGCTTGTATAATCTTTTTTTAGTAGTTTCATATATCCTACATCCGGTCTCAACAAAGTCAGGATTCATATGATGATCCAGACCCTTTTCAGGTTATTGCATCCTCCTCCCTTAGCCTTACGCTTCCAGTTTGAGATACAGTGATGGATGGAAACTTTTTGAAGCATCTGTAGTATTTAGGACAGGCTGAAGTTTTGAATAAGATCCAGATGTTCTAAACATCTTGGGGATGGGAAGAAGATACCACGCCCTCCCCATGCCCACAGGCTTGTGTTAGATCAGTGTGTCTCAGAATTTGTTAGGAATGTGGCTTGAGCCCTCCCATTTAGTTTAGAGAACAGCAAGAACTTTAGGGCAGAAACAGTCATTCTTGCAGCTAAGATAATGTGTCTGCCCCAGTCCCTAAAAACATTTATTCTGCAGTGAAGGAAATATAGTTATATCCAAACTGCATCCTAGCTTCTGCAAGAAGATGAAGGAAAGTGTTCTGCACAAGGAGTCACTTTGTTTATTATCCCACCCGTCACATGATACTCTCTGGTGGTTGACAACATGGGAAAAATAACCAGCTTTCTCCTGAGTGTTCCCTCTAATTTTTCCCACGCATGTGCAGAATTAATTTTATGTGCACCAGTATGGAGGTGATATGTGACATATCACCTCCATATCGGAGCACATAACAAAATTCATGTGGCGGAGGTGGGGCCAAGGGGTTTGTAGTGTGGCAGGGGGCTCAGGGCTGGGGCAGAGGGTTGGGGTCGGGGCGGGGGATTGAGGGCTCTGGCTGGGGGTGTGGACTGTGGAGTGGGGCTGGGGATGAGTGGTTTCGGGTGCAGGCTGGCCGTGCTACGGCAAGGAGAGAGGACTCTCGCCATCTCACTCTCCTCACAACAGCACCTGGGTTTGGGGGGAAGAGGCGCCTCTTCCCCCAGCCGCAGCAGGCTAGGCTGGGGCTGAGAGAGGGGCGCCTGAGGTTGGTGCACCCACTCTTGCATCACTGTTGGGAGCATCGCAAGTAGTCTCTTCAACCACTATCAGGCAGAGGGTGAGATTCTGCTCTGTGCAATGGGCCAGCACAGACCAACCAGCATAGAAATTGCTAAAATGCAACTGATATTTCAATTTAACAAAAATGAGTTAGTGAATCTATCTTTGGTCAGATTCTTTATGCCATCAGTACAGAATATGGGTTATAGAATTGCAGCATGCTAGAATGGGAACAAAGTCCAAGGTAATATATTGGATGTAAACAGTTATATTTACAAGAGTAACTGGTATTATTCCTATCAGCTCATTTAAACTGGATGCATGATTGTGGGAATCAATATTCTTCCTGACCATCTTGCATTTTCTGGAGTCTCTCAAGTAGAGGCATTCTTCAGAATCATCAAAGTGCACTGAGTTCTATTCTTGAACGTTAGCACTTTTTCTTCACTGTGGATGCACAAGATCGGGGGGTGGGGGGCAATCTGTGTTGGGATTTTTTTTAGCACTGCCTGTCATCCCATCCCCCTCTTTACCTTTCCTCTCTCCATGGTTTCAGAATCTTTTTTTAGTACCTCACATCTGCACAATCTGAAACTTATTAAACCTATAAAGAGTGAAAAGTAGACCTCTGTAGCTAGTGGCTATTTTGCAAGTTTTAGTCCTTGTAAGATACACTAAGTTTTTTAGTACAAAGCTTTCATTATGAACATTTATCTCTTAAAATTGTTTGATGTGTCAAATCAAAATGTACAGCTCTGAGTATTTAGCAGATTGCCTTCTTTTCATAACATGAAGGCCCCAATCCTGCAAAGACTTAAGCACATGCTTAACTTTATGCACTGTGAGTAATCACATTGACATCAATGGGATGACTTGCGGTGTGTAATATAAGTGCATAAGTCTTTGCAGGGTCAGTGCCTAAATATTCAATAATATGAATATTACTCTTCGGGAAATTGCGCCACTGCATGTGTGCAGAATTCGTATTCCCTGTAGATTTCTTTGCTTTCCCTGCAGAAAAAATGACTTTGACAGGGAAGCCGCAAGAGTGGTTATATGCCTCTCCCCTGCAGCCGCAAGCGTATTGTTTTGGGTGCCTGGAGAAGCCAGTGGAGAGGTAAATAATAGGGGCGTGGGGGGAGAAGCAGGGTTGGGGATGCCACGGCTGGTGGCTTCTACTCTGCACCTGCTCAGCTCCTCTTCCCCCTGCAAGTCAGACCCATCCTCAGAAACCTTCCACGCTGCAGGAAGCTCTGCATCCCATCCTTCCTCCTGCTTCCTGCTCCCATCACTCTTCGGCTGTGGCGGGGGAAAGGAGGGGAGGGATTGTCGCTGTATGAGAAGCTGCTCCCTCATCTGCCCAACCCCTGTACATCCAGACCCTCACCCCCCTGTACTCAGAACCCTCACCAGCAAAGCCTCACCCTCCCAGAACCACTCCCACCTGCCCCAAACTGAGCATCCCCCTGCACCCAGACCTGCTGAGCCACCTGCACTTGAACCTCCACCCCAATGAGCCCCACTTCTGCTGCACCTGAACTATCCTGATGAACCCCCCACACCTGGACCCCTACCCCACCAAGCCCCACTCCCCCATCCACCCCCTACCGAGCCCCATCCGCCTTCACCTGGACCCTCCTGTAGAGTTCCATTCCTCCTGCACCCGGAACCTCCCCAACAAGCCCCTGTGCATCTTGATCCTTCCCACGCTTGGACACCTCACCAAACTGTGTGAGGCAACCCTCTCACCCCACACCTGGACACATCCACACTAAGCCCTTCAAACTTGGATCCTGCCGGGCTGAGCCTGCCCCGGAACCGGGGACTAGGGCTGGGCATGCATGCAAGACTCTGTCCCTTTCACTTGCCATCTTCATGCACCTGGTGCAGAGGGTAGGGCCCTGGCATGTTTCTGGGGTAGGCATGTGTCAGAGTTGGGTGCAGTCTCACTGCTGAATCCATGTCTTGGGTGAAGGGGGGCAGGGCCTACAGGGTGATTTCTCAGCTCTGTGCAGCCAGTGGCCTGTGCTCCCCACTGCCATGCAGGAGCCATCACATTTATTGACAAATAAAATATGCAGAATTTTAAAATATTGTGCGCAGAATTTTTAATTTTTTGGTGCAGGATTCCCTCAAGAGTAGAAGATATATACTGTTCCCTACTTGTCCCTGTCAGCGTGTTCTAAATAAATTGATGTACTAAATGGATTACTAACTCAAATTGATTACTAAAACCTCAACAATTCTGTTTTGGGCATTTTATGTGCCCAAAGGCATCTCTGTTGCATTTTCATCTCTTCTTATTATACTTGTTAGGACATGCCACGAATGAATGTAGTTACTTCACAACTCATGCTAAGTCATGCCTCACCGTACGAAGTGGGAAACAATTTTTTCTTTGTATTTTTCTCTCACTTACTTACTTTTGGGGACATTTTTCAGAACAAAGTTTAATTTTTAGTCTGGGGAGGGAAAAATACGAAGGAATCGGATTTTTGCAAAATTGTTAGAATAAATAAGTTCAGTGCTTGAAATCCCACTGTCTTTGAACAAATGCCTTCTTTCTTAATTGTTCCATCTTTATAGAAATCAATATAATCTGGCATACAGTGTCACTAGTTATCCTTCACACCAAAGATTACTTAAGTTTGTAATGTACAATTTTTTTTCTTACCAAATGCTTTCATATCACTAAAATATATGGTACTCTAAAGAACTTTATGCCTGGAGTAGTAGATCTCTTTAGAGAACCAAATGGTCAAAAATGCTACAGAAGATGTACCAGCTATATAGATGAATCCAAAAACATCAATTACTGGTTTGATGTATCAGGTCTGCATATAGCAATAGGAAACTCCAAGAAAGAAACATGTCAGATGATCCTATATAATTGAGGCTATATGTAAGAAACAAGAGGCAAGTACATAGCATGAAAAACAGAGTAAAATGTGACCATGATACCATACCTATAAATATATTTTGGACAAAGTTCCAAGCTTATTCTAATAACTTCAGAAAATTGAGGCCCAAGAAAAACACGGTACCAAGGTTCTCATTCTGACTAAAAGTTCACTTTTCCAAGATACTGAGTGTTCTGAACTGTCAGAAGCTGGGTTGAATTGGGCCCTTTGTCAAATGTCTTTTAGACATATAAGTTGAAGATTGGGATACAACAGTCATCTTAAAAAAACTTGGTAGTATACACACTGAAAATAAAACAATGGAACTGCTAGTAGATTCAAGCATTACTAATGTGTTTTTCATAGTACCATCATCAATTTTTTAAATATTCACCCTCTGACAAACTGAATACATGATAGTACACCAATATTAATTTTATTTATGGCATTAATATTGAAACCAGAATCCCCCTGGGTACAAAAAAGCTTTATGAATGCATCCTGAACTTTGTATAGCAGGGGAAAAGGTAAAATGTTTCTTGTGATAGCTCTCCTGACCACATATATAATAAAGGGACTTTAGGCCCCTTGAGACTATTTAAGCAGTGTAGTGGCTACTATAAGACAACAGTTAATCAAATTAACAGCAACACATTTGTTGTAAAATAAACCAGTACTATAGTAGTATTTTACCAGCTACTACTGATGCATTTAAAATCTGCTACTTTGGCAGTTGGCTTACGCACAATACAGTGTTTATTTTATGGTTAGACTGTTTTTGTTTGGTGCTCATCACCATAGTGTCTGAACGCCTCACAAATATGAATGGATATATTTTCTTATCCCCTTTCTGAGATAGGGAGGAATTATCCACATTTTGCATATGGGGAATTGAGGTATAGAGAGCAAGCCTGATTTTTTCAGAAATGCTCAGAATCCAAAACTCCAGTGAAAACTGTCTATACTCAGCTCCTCTGAAACTCCATTTTTAAAGGATCTGATCCAGCTTTCACTGAAGGCAGAGACACTTTGCACTGACTACAGTTGGAAAGTTTTATGTGTGCAAGGTTTTGTAGGAAGTCTGCATCAAATACAGGAATAAATCCATAATTTCCTGGGTCCCAGTGTTATGGAAGACTATCCTTCCACTCTAGATTTAATTGTTAAATGCAAAATAGATAAATTATAGGCAGAGTTGTTATGGTTGCCCAACCAGTTATAATACCCTGTTTTCATTTGTTATAACTGCTGAACTTTATCCAACCTGTAATTATCCATTCCAAGTGTCTGCTTCACCTGAATTTTTTTTTTTTCCGGAAATTTTCAGCTACAGTGGTCAAGAATTGAGAATGAAATTGGGAAAAAATATGGTGTTTACCCATTTAAATATATATCTTGGCCACTGAATGAGGCAGGGGTCCTGAGGATAAACTAGTAGATGGGATCATATAGTTAGTCTATGTCACAATGCATATACACATGGGAGCTCAACTAAGGTTTCGTGGTCAATCTTAATTCTAGCATTTCCCAGTTTGAGTGCTTGACTCTGAAATTGACTTTTTTTTTAACTTAGTTGCACTTTTTTTTTTTTGGATAGATTAATTGGTTGAGCTTATGAAGAAGGCCTTAAACACAGAAATGTGATCAACTTGAGTGTGTGTAATGTGAAAACGTTCGAATTCCACATCTAATCAATTCCAAAACTTCAGGGAATGTCCTAGGCATCAGTGGCCAGAACCCTATTTGTTTCTGGGGAAAATGAGACAAATAAAAGGGGGAAATTGGGGGATAAGTGAAGCCTCTGCCAGCTCTTTAGTGCAGCCATAGCTTCAAACTCCTTTGCAATTGTCTATAGATCAAACAACTGTTTGATGGCACCCGTTAATATCTTCCAGCATAAAAATACTCCAGTGTCATCTCTGCCTACCTTTCCAATAGAGTTTAACATGTTGATATCCTGAATGTCTTATCTCCCAGACATTGGTGGGAGGGAAATGGGGAACCCTAGTATAGGAAAGGGGCATACAAGCCCTGATGGTGGTCTGAAGATTGTGGGATCCCTTTGAGGCAGAGCCCCTGGCATGGGAAGGGGATTGAAGGACTCTGCTATGGGGGGGTGACGTTGCACCCCATAACGCTTTATAGAAATATTCTGATGAGTATAAATATGGCATAACTGGAATATGTTTTCTGCTAGATATGCCATGTAATATATCTTTGGAAAGCTTATGTTCTACTGAATGTATTCATCCTATTTGTATGCATGTATCATTTTTATATCTGAAGTTATGAGCGTTGGCTCTATGCTTGTATTTAAAGTGTTTGCTGTAGGAAGCACATAAGACAGATTTGGTCAACATAGTGTGAAGGGGTTATTCAAATAAATGGGAGTACTTAACAATTGACTTTGAGAGATGCCAATCCACATCTGAGCTTTCCTGGGAACGTTCAAACTAATGTGTAAACAATGGAGTCAGCCTGCAAAAAGCTGAATCATTCATAGACATGTGACTTGCCCAGGAGGCAAGAGACCCCATCTTGTGGCTGTGATGTGGCACAAGAGAAAGACTATATAAGGCCCTGGAAGCCCCTCCATTTTGGTTTCAGCTGGCTCAAAAGATAGCCTTTTCATCCCAAAAAGATGCCTGAAAGAAACTGGAACAAAGGCCAGTAACTACAGGGTGTGAGTGATTGCTGGATCCAGATTAGGAGGATGTCTAGTCTGTAAAAGCAGCTTATTGGAACATCTAACAGTGAGATTTAGCTGTATTTAATTTCCTACTGTATTAGGCTTAGACTTGCATGTTTTTGTTTTATTTTGCTTAGTAATTTACTTTGTTCTGTTTGTTATTACTTGGAACTACTTAAATCCTATTTTTTATATTTAATAAAATCACTTTTTATTAATTAACCCAGAGCAAGTATTAATTCTTAGGGGAGCAAACAGTTGTGCATCTCTCTCTTATCAGTAAAAAGCAACAATGAGTCTTGTGACACCTTAAAGACTAACAGATCTTTAGATCTTTAGATCTGTTAGTCTTTAAGGTGTCACAAGACTCATTGTTGCTTTTTACTGATCCAGACTAACACGGCTACCTCTTTGATACTCTCTTATCAGTGTTATAGAGGGCAAACAATTTGAGTTTACCCTGCATAAGCTTTATACAGAGTAAAACAGATTCATTTGGGGTTTGGATCCCATTGGGAACTGGGATTCTGGGTATTGGAGACAGGAGCACTTCTTAAGCTGTTTTCAGTCAAGCCTGCAGCTTTTTGGGGACATGGTTCGGACCTGGGCCTATGTTTGTGGCAGGCTAGTGTGTCTGGCTCAACAAGGCAAGATACTGAAGTCCCAAGCTGTCATAAGTAGATAGGTAAGAGTTAATTTTCTTTTACCTGTAAGGGGTGGACAGGGGGGAATCAAGCACCTGACCAGAGGACCAATCAGAGAACTGGATTTTTTTTAAAGTCTGGGAGGGAAAGGAACTCGGGGTCTGTTGTTTCTCCCGGCTATGGATGAACAGGTTTTTCTGCTAACTCCATCTTCTTTCTATATTCTACTATCAAGTGTGGTACAAGAAACAAACAATAGGCTGTTATGTGCTTTGGTTGTATTTACATGGGTGTAATTGCTGGACTGGTTTAAATTGGCTATTTTGAATCAGACTGTTATTCCTATTTTCTTATAAGCCTTATCCTGTATTCAATTTCTTAATGCAGTGTTAGTATATGTAAGTTCTTTCTTTTTATATAAAGTTTTTCTTTAAACACTTGTGGGAGTTTCTTTTCCTAGTGAGGCAAGGGGATAGAATTTCTGTACAGAGGTATCAGTCTCCTCAAAGGAAGCGGGGTGGGGGGGAGCATTACATTCTGTGTTGACTTTCCTATTGTCCCAGGCGGGAACAAGTTACAGGAAATAGAGGTAGGATTAGCTCTGTTTCCCTGTGTTGGAGGGCTGTCTCTTTGGAGAAGAAAGGAGAAGTTTTCTCGGTATTGTGATGTAAAGAGTTACATCAATTCCCTCAGGTTTGCTAGAGGGGGAAGGGAGGGGAGATAATTCCCTTGCCGGTACGACTCAGACTTCTGAGTCATGGGGGTCTTTCCAGAGGAAGTTAGGGAGGCCAGAGAGGGGGTCCCCCAAGGAATATTTGGGGAACCCGGGCTGATAGGAGCCAAAATCCTATCTGGTGGCAGCGAGATAAGATCCAAGCTGGTACAAGCTTGTGGGAATCATAGTAAGCACCCAGATTTTGGACGCTAAGGTCCAGATTTGAGACAGACGCTTATCACACAAGCTGCCAGGGAAAATGGGCTCAGAGGTAGTCCCAGGACATCTGTGACCCAGCCTGTCATGGGGACACATAGAACCCCTACCTTGTGGGGAGGAATGGGGGACCTTGAAGCAGAAGGCACACAGAACCCCTGGTATGGGATTGAAGGAGGGAATAGAGGGGATGGGGGAAGTGGGGATGGTGGTGTACATAGAGCAGCTAGTATAGGAGGAGAATGAAGGACTGTGACTGTGCGGCGACTCACACCTGGGGCACCTCCTGCTGGTCATGTCAGGGAATTAGCTCTCCAGCCCTCAGAGCACCTTCTACAGGCTGGTGTCCTGCTGGTCCCTCCCAGACCCAGGGGCTTTACCCAGGGTCTGGCCTCCTGGCAATACCTCCACCAATCTCTATGGGTCTCCCCTCTCTAGGAAACCCCCAGCCCCCTTATCCCCACCTTGCCTCAGTCTGGGCTACTGCCAGTCATCACTAAGCTCCTACCCCCTGGGACAGACTGCAGTTTGAAAGTCACTCATCATAGGCAAGGGGGTTTGGAGCTGCTGCCTTCGGGTACCTCTATGGGTCTTAGACCAGGCCCTGTAGCCTGAGGAGTTGCCAGCCTGGAGCTCCCCTGGCTTTCCCCAGCCCTGCTTCACTCCCAGTACTCTTTCTGCAGGCACCCAGGCCCTGTTCTCTCCCAGCCTGGAGAGAGACTTCTCTTGGGCTGCTGGCTCACAACCTTTTTATACAGGCCAGCTGTGGCCTGACTGGGGCATGGCCCAGCTGTGGCTGCTTTCCCAATCAGCTCAGCTTTTCCCCTGCCACAGCCCACTCCCAGGGCTGTTTTAAGCCCTTCAGGGCAGGAGCAGGGTAATCTCCCCGCTACAAGGATCCTGGTATGGAAAGAGGCGAAAATGTGGGGAATACACAGAACTCTAGCAGGGGGTTGGTTGTGGGGAGTTTCAGGAAAAAGGGGTAGTTGGGAAGATGTCACTCAAGGGGCAAGGAGGCACTGGGAGGGAGGGGAGGAGTGGATTAGCAGGGCCAGCAGCCCTCAATAGATTCCTCTCCTGAGCACACTCCATCCCTGCTCCTCCCTTCCCTGCCAGTGCTCCTGCATGCCAGAGAACAGCTGTTACACTGAGTTCAAGTAGCACTGGGAAGGAGGGGAAGGAGTTCATCAGCAGGGCCCGCAGACCCCCTGGAGTACCTTTATGGACCTCCAGGGTTCGCAGACCCCAGTTTGAGAAACTCTGCACTAGAGCACAAGCTAATCTACAATAGGCAGATAACCTCAGTTGGAGGGAGAGTGAAGCAGGATATAGAAAGCAAAAACTGACTAACAAAATAAGCACAAAATAACACCCCACCCATACATACATGCACACTAGCTAACTGTAAACAAAACTGGATGAACAAACAGATGCAGCAGGAGCCTTTTTTTTTTTTTTTCCATCCAAGCAACAGCTCACAACAACTAGTCTTTCAATTTTGTCTGCTGTACAGATCAACACCTTTTTTCTTTGTGGGGAGATTTCTACTTGGACAGTTGTGATTAGAAGTCTGAATATAGGCGCAGAGCACAGATAATTTATACTTTCAGCCTAGACATTCATCTTTTTGATAAACCACTTTGAAAGCTGTCTCCATGGAAAAATTTGCTGAGAAATTGTAACTTTTTGTATTTCACTAGTATTATTTATGAACTAACTTTTCCTTATAATGTTCTTTGTAACGTTTATTAAAGAATATGCATGACAGAGCTGTTTCGGATGGAGTTTTTGGTGTGAATCTTCCTTTGTGTTGTGAAAGTGTGTTAAAGTGACACTTCCACAATGAAATTACCAATTTAAGAAAAAAAAATCTGAAGTAAAAACTTCGTAATGTACTGTCAATGATGTAATATGCTTTATCATTATTAACTCATGACCCAATCCAGCAATTTTTTCTGAATATCCTCAACAGCCAATTGATTTAATTGTGTGAGAACTCTTGGCAATTTGCCAGATCTAGTGGAAGTTGAATATCTGTTTTTTACTGGGCCAGATTTCTTTCTGGTGGAACTCTAGACATTGGTGGAGTTATACGAGAAGTAAACTATAACCTTTTGGTTTTAATTCCGAGTCACATGTCTGTCTCTTGTGATATAACTGTTTATTTTTTACTTAAGTGGATGTTCTTGTCATTATTGTTGCTATCCAAAATTCAAGAAAATAGAAATTAAAAAAAATGTTCATAAGGCAATAATTCACAAAGCTCATAAAGACAACTGTTTTTCACTTGATTTGTTTTACCAGTGTTGATGATATCATTTAACAATAGGCCAAAATGTAAAAGAGTGGCTTATGGTAGCCAATGAACAAAACACACAAGGTTCGTGTTCTGTGTTTGAATAGGCTGCTAATCTCCAGTTTGAAATCCCTCCAGAAATGCAAAGCAACATTAAGTTTAAGGATAGTTTCTAGTTTCATTATATAATAAAAGTAGAAAAAAAGACCAATATTTTACATATCTGAAGGCTTAATGTAAGGCTGCAGTTGTGTCATTTCCATCTACTCCCATGGTGCACAAATTTTCCACTTGCACACCCCCTTACCATTAACTGAATCTGTCCATGTTCCCGTCCATTACTGCACAGCCAAGGCTTCCTCAGCAGTGGAGCTGGGGATGGACCTGAGCCTGGGGGCTGAACAGGGATGGGGGTGGAGCAAGTCTGGAAGTGTGGCACTCTCTCCCTGGGGGCTGGCCTGGGCCTGGAGGCAGAGCAGGACTGAGGAGGATGAACAGGTTTGGTGGAGGAGCAAGGCTGGGAGTGAAGCTATTCTGGGAGCAGAGCGGGGCTGGAAGCATGGTACTCCATTCCTGCCTCCTGTGGGAGCTGGCCTAGGCCTCATCACATGTTCCTCCCCCCCCCCCCCCCCACAAAAAAAACCTGTTCCTCCACACACCCCTGGAGGGGCATGCCCCACAGTTTGGGGACTACTGATCTGCTCCAAGCCATGTTATTATGGATAAAGCATATGAGTGAACTTTTGACTTCCAATATTGGCCTATAGGCCAAGAAGTCCTCTTTCTTCCCTACACTCACCAATACTGCATAGGGTTTTAAAGTTATTTACCAAAAAATCTGTATTTTAAACCAGAAACTCCCACACTGGGGCTTTAAAAGGATTTGGAAAATTGTTTGCCTAGGATGAAGGAAGACAGAGTAAAATGGACAACTAACTTGAATGTGGTATATCTTTGTTCAGTCACACTGAAATCAGTAAAAAGCGACAAAGAGTCCTGTGGCAATTTATAGACTAACAGAAGTATTGGAGCATAAGCTTTTGTGGGTGAATACCCACTTCGTCAGACGCATGTGGTAGAAATTTCCAGAGGCAGGTATAAATATGCGGGAAGAATCAGTCTAGACATAATGAGGTTAGTTCAGTCAGGGAGGATGAGGCCCTCTTCTAGCAGTTGAGGTCTGAACTCCTAGGGAGGATAAACTGCTTTTGTAGCTGGTTAGCCATTCACAGTCTTTGTTTAATCCTGAGCTGATGTGTCAAATTTGCAAATGACTGAAGTTCAGCAGTTTCTTTGGAGTCTGTCCTGAAGTTTTTTTCCTGCAGATAGACACTTAAATCTACTATTGTGTTTCCAGGGAGGTTGAAGTGTTCTTCTGCAGGTTTTTGTATATTGCCATTCCTAATATCCGACTTGTGTCCATTTATCCTTTTACGTAGGGATTGTCCAATTTGGCCGATGTACATAGCAGAGGGGCATTGCTGGAGCTGGATGGTGTATATTACATTGGTGAACATGCAAGTGAATGAACCAGTGATGTTGTGGCTGATCTGGTTAGGTCCTGTGATGGTGTCACTGGTGTAAATATGTGAGCAGAGTTGACATCAAGGTTTGTTGCATGGATTGGTTCCTGAGTTAGAGTTACTATGGTGCGGTGTGTGGTTGCTGGTGAGAATATGCTTAAGGCTGGCAGGTTGTCTGAGCGAGGACTGGCCTGCCTCCCAAGGCCTGTGAAAGCAAGAGATCGTTGTCCAGGATGGGTTATAGATCACTGATGATGCATTGGAGAGGTTTTAGCTGAGGACTGTGGGTGATGGCCAGTGGAGTTCTGTTGGTTTCTTTCTTGGGCTTGTCTTGCAGCAGGAGGCTTCTGGGTACACATCTGGCTCTGTTGATTTGTTTCCTTATTTTCTCATGTGGGTATCATAGTTTTGAGAATGCTTGGTGAAGATATTTAGGTGTTGGTCTCTGTCTGAGGGGTTGGAGCAAATGCGGTTGTACCTCAGTGCTTGGCTGTAGATGATGGACCATGTGGTGTGTCCAGGGTGGAAGCTGGAGGCATGAAGATAGGCATAGCGGTCAGTAGGTATTCGGTATAGGGTGGTGTTAATGTAACCATCACTTATTTGTACCATGGTGTCTAGGAAGTAGACCTCCCGTGTAGATTGGTCCAGGCTGAAGTTGATAGTGGGGTGGAAGCTGTTGAAATTGTGATGGAATTCTTCCAGAGTCTCCTTCCCATGGGTCCAGATGATGAAGATGTCATCAATGTAGCTTAGGTAGAGAAGGGGCATGAGTGGACGAGAGCTGAGGAAGCGTTGTTCCAGGTCAGCCATAAAAATGTTGGCATATTGTGGGGCCATGCGGGTGCCCATAGCAGTACTACTGATCTGGAGGTATATATTGTCACCAAATTAGAAATAATTGTGCATGAGGATAAAGTCACAGAGCTCAGTAACCAGTTGTGCTGTGGCATCATCAGGGATACTGTTCCTGACAGCTTGTATTCCGTGTGTGGGATGTTTGTGTAGAGAACGTCCACATCAATGGTGGCTAGGATGGTGTTTTCTGGAAGATCACCAATGCATTGTAGTTTTCTCAGGAAATCAGTGGTGTCCTGGAGATAGCTGGGAATGCTGGTGGTGTAGGGTCTGAGTAGAGAGTCCACATATCCAGACAGTCCTTCTGTGAGAGTGCCAATTCCAGAGATGATGGGGCATCCAGGGTTTCCAGGTTTGTGGATCTTGGGTAGTAGATAGAATAACCCTGGTCAGAGCTCTAGCGGTATGTTGGTTTGTTCCAGTGTTAGTGTAGGGAGTGTCCTGAGTAGATGGTGCAGTTTCTTAGTATATTCCTCAGTGGCATCTGAGGAAAGTGGCCTGTAGAATTTGGTATTGAGGAGTTGTCTGGCAACCTCCTTTTGGTAGTCAGACCTGTTCCTGATGGCAACCGCACCTCCTTTATCAGCCTCTTTGATTATAATGTCAGGGTTGTTTCTGAGGCTGTGGATGGCATTGCTTTCTGCACGACTTAGGTTATGAGGCAAGCGATGTTGTTTTTCCAGAATTTCTTTCTGTGCACGTCGGCGGAAGCATTCTATGTATAGGTCCAGACTGTCCTTTCGACCCTCAGGAGGAGTCCAAGTGGAGTTCTTCTTCTTGTGCTGTTGGTGTGGAGGTATCTGTGCGCTGTTCAGTGTTATCTTGAAAATATTCTTTGAGTTGGAGATGGCAAAAGTAGGCTTCCAGATCACCGCAGAACTGTATCATGTTCGTGGGGGTGGTGGGGCTAAAAGAGAGTCCCCAAGATAAGGTACCACAGGACTCTGTCACTTTTTACAGATCCAGATTAACACAGCTACCCCTCTGATACTGAAATCAGTGTAATGATCCTGAAAAAAATTCCATGTTGAGAGGAAGAGGAATCAAAATATAACTTAGAAAACTGTAGTAGTTGTTTACATCTGCATTAGGAACATATAGAAAAATGAATGACAAAAGACATTGTCATCCAATGAAATTTGACTCTCTCTCTATCTATCTGTCTATAAAACACACAAAAATGATGTTAAAAGAACACTATTAAGGATGCAAAGTCAAGCACTCAAGATTTAGGAAATGTCTTGAAGTGATTTGTGCTATATCGGTTGCTACTTTGGCAATCACTTCTAAGTAAATCCAGCCTTTAATATCTAAAGAAGTCCAACCTTCTTTATCTAAAGAAGCCTTGGGTTTCTTAGGGATAGTACCCTAGAATTATTAGGGTTTGGTACCCTAGAACAATTTACAGTGTTTGGTTTTCAGTTGATGATATCAAATAGTTTGGTACCAATTTTTTTCACTTCCTTTATGGATTTTATATATCTCAGTAAAATGTTGCCTTTCATCCTCAGTCCTCCAACCAAATTATAGTACTCAAACATGGGAAAGCATTCATCATAACCAAACCCTACAAATCCTGAATTCCTGCTGATTTTATTTTTTCCCCAATGTCTTTTGTGTACTAACATGATGAGAACTGCAGTTTATATTGCAAATGAAGCATTCATTATAAAGGAACCTATGGAATAGATCAGGGTCAAAATCTGATATATCTAGGAATTGCTGGCCTCCAGAATGTAAGTATCTGTTTATTTTGAAAATTGGCAACTATATCAGTGAGATAATAAAGACAATCCATCGTATTTGTAGGAGCCATAAAAAACATGCAGCAAAACATTCACTTGCTGGTTTTGCAGTGTTTTATGTGGCGTGATTTCTTGCATGATTATTGTGGATCTTACAAATATGATGGGTTTCCTTTAACATCTCAGTGATATAATAGTGGATTTTAAAAATATGTGCATAATTTAAAGGTTTTGCAGTATTTTAAGTGGCCAAAGGTATACCACGTTTATCCCACAGAAACCCCATTCACATGAAAAAAACTCCATCCATAACTGTGTGATTAGAAATCAGTATCCACATTCCTACACAACATGGATGCTACTTTAGTGCTATTTCCACTCTAGAATTTAATGGTTTGGATTTGAGCCAGTGGGAGAAAAGAAATATAAGCAAAAATGGCTGTCATTCAGTCAGTTAACACTAGCCCACTAGCCATGTTGATTCAGTTTAAGAATTCTTGCATTTCCCTGGCATTCATACTAGTGCCATTCTAAATTTTTTTTGAAATGCCTTCTGTGTGCCTATCCCACAGTTCCTGGAACAGCTCCTTGTATCATATCATATAAAATCAAAGAACTGGAAGGGACCTCAAGAGGTCATCTAGTCCAGTCCCCTGCACTCAAGGCAGGACTAAGTATTATCTAGACCATCCCTGACAGGTGTTTGTCCAACCTGCTCTTAAAAATTTCCAATGATGGAGATTCCACAACCTCCCTAGGCAATTTGTTCCAGTGCTTAATCACCCTGATGGTTAGGAAGTTTTTCCTGATGTCCGACCTAAACTGCCCTTGCTGCAATTTAAGCCCATTGCTTCTTGTCCTATCCTCAGAGGTTAAGAAGACATTTTTTTCTCCCTTCTCCTTGTAACAACCTCTCACGTACTCGAAAACTGTTATCATGTCCCCTCTCAGTCTTCTCTTCTCCAGACTGAACAAACCCAATTTTTTCAATCTTTCCTCATAGGTCATGTTTTCTAGACCTTTTATCATTTTTGTTGCTCTTATCTGGACTTTCTCCAGTTTGTCCACATCTTTCCTTAAATATGGCACCCAGAACTGGGCACAATACTCTAGCTGAGGTCTAATCAGCGCAGAGTGGAATCGACGAATTACTTCTTCTTTGAGAGGTGTCCCTGTGTGAGCTCCACTGTAGGTGTCGGTGCGCCCCTGTGCCGTTGTTCAGAGATTTTTACAGCAGTACCTGTATTGGTCGCGCATGCGCGGAGCCTGCCTCACATGCCAATCTTGTCTTAATAGTGCGCATGCGCGGCCGAACTCCTCAGTTCCTTCTCTACCGTCCCCAGCTGGAGTCGGACCTACAGCAGACTCATTAAAACTTTTTCTCTTTCCCATTCTAAATCTTTTTTCTCCTTAGTTTAGCGCTCTAGTTACTCGATAAGTTCATCCCTTAAAAAAGTAAAAAAATAAAAAAATAAATCATTCCCGCTTGTTCCTCTCAGGCTCCAGCCTACGCTAATATGCCTGGCTCCCCAGGATTTAAGCGGTGCACTACATGCAGGAACGCCATCCCTATCTTGGATGGTCACTCCCAGTGTATAAAATGCCTGGGGGAGTAAAATGCCTGGGGGAGTCCCACATTCCTCAAAAATGTTCCAAATTAAAATCCAGGACACATAAAGACAGAGAACTCCGACTGAAAATGATTCCTATGCAGAAGTCACTCAGATCTGCTTCTGACCCAGGTATGGGCTCCTCAGTGAACCGCAGCCCTCCCACCTCCAAAAAGAACAACAACAAAAAAAAACACATGCCTCTCTCACTCAGAAGGAAAACATTGCAAGCAAAAAGGTTGCTGAGCAGGTCTATTTCTTCTATGGAGACCTTCCCCTGGCTCAGCACCTTTGATGTGCCAGGTCCCCTGGCATCACACTAATCCCACTTGTGGCTGCGGCCACAGTGCAAGCACCATCCGGCCCTGCAATGGACACAGTGCTAGCACAAATGACCTTGCCAGAACAGATGTGGGCTGCGCTTACCTCCCCGGCACCTGTGACTTCAGCGCATGCATTGAGCGCTACGGTGCAGAGACTGTCAGTGCCGAACGACCCTCCAGCACCGCAGGCAATCCTAACGGAGATCTCACACAGGCTCTCCAGCATCGCAGTTCATTCATTTACCAGACCTACAGGTGTCACATAACCTACAGTCACCTCTACATGACACCTATTTTTCTCCGGATGTTTGCATGCGGTCCTGACAGCTGTCACCGGCTGTATCTCACTTTTCTAGTGATGAGGAAGCCATAGTGCACAGAGACTTTTCACCATACCAGTTCTCCCAGTCACAGACCCAAATCAGCACTGGTCACAGAAAATCTAGGTCTTCGTTCATCAAAGACCTCCCTCCCTGGTATACAAACTCGTGGATGGCACCACCTATGCCCTTCCCCGGTCAGTCGCAGTGCTGGGGTCCACGGGCACCATATAAGCGATTCCACTATGATCACCAAGATGCCAAAAATAGGGGCAATGCCACCTTGCCACCACCAGTGCATACAGTTACGAATGAGACACAACAACAAGCTGTTACTCTATACTTCGATGAACATGCTATACATGCTTCCCCAACCCTTGTGGAGCCCATATCCACACAAGATGAGGCTATACTGCCTCCCCCACCAGCAATGTTGGATGATTTCTTAAAATTTCAAGACCTCTTCAAAAGAGTTGCCAACGAGTTGAGGATTAATCTGGAGGAAGTTTCTGAAAACCAACATGAGTTGACTGACATCCTGCAACCTTCCTCCACATCCAAGATTGCCTTATCTATAAATTGAGCCATTATGGATCCTGCCAAAACCATATGGCAGACACTCGCTACTAGCCCACCTATCTGTAAGCGAGCTGACTGGAAATATTTTATACCTTCCAAAGGCTCTGAGTTCCTTTTTACTCACCCAGCACCAAACTCATTGGTAGTAGAGGTAGCTAACCAAGAGAACAAACACCATTTTCCCAGGTCTACCCCAACTGATAAAGACAGTAAAAGGCTGGACCTGCTTGGTTGTAAAGTGTATGCTTCATTCCCATTACAATTCTGGATATCTAATTATGTGGCTGTTCTGGCAAAATATGACCACAAAAATTATGAGAAACCTATGGACTTTATTGATCATATTCCAGAGGGCAAAGAAAAAAAAAAAAAAACCTATCAGCCATAGTCTCTGAGGGACAAATCATCTCCCATACCGCACTACAACCTGTGCTTGATGTTGCTAATACAGCTGCGAGGTCCACTGCTACAGAGGTCCTGATGTGTCAAGCTTCATGGCTTTCATCATCATCTTTTCCTTGCGAGGTTCAGCATATCATCAAAGATCTCCCTTTTGGCTGTGAAAAACTATTTGCCAGTAACACCAATGATGTACTACACTCCATGAGGGACTCGAGCGACATTACGGTCTCTCAGTATCTAAACCCCTGCAAATAGGACAAGACAATATAGATACCAAGTTTATCAACATCCATACTACCCAACATATACTCAACAAAGTCATAGACCATATGAACAGCAATGTAAGTGACCAAGATATCAACGTCACCCTACCAATTCATTGGCTCAGTGTCAGTCCTCTCCCACTAATAAGCAAATTTGAAGATGTGATTGAGGGTATAGAAAACATCATCCCTACTTCAGTGCTCATTCCCTTCCTATCTTTGCCCCCCACCTGTCCCCCCACTGTGTCCCTTTTCAGGAACCCCTCTCACGAACAACTGCTCCACCAAGAGGTGCATCACCTCCTCCAATTAGGAGCAGTAGAACCAGTGCCTGACAAACACAGAGGAAAAGGGTTCTACTCTCATTACTTTTTAACACAAACAGGGGAATGGTGACCTGTTCTCAACCTCAGATGCCTGAATAAATTTGTTAAATAAAATTTAAAAAAATACAAAATGGGAACTCTTGCAAACATAATTCCAGCACTGGATCAGGGAGATTGGTTTTCAGCGCTCGACCTGCCAGATGTTTATGCTCCTGTGACCATACATCCTGCCCACAGATGTTTTATTTGCTTCGTTCTGGGTTCACAACACTACCAGTACAGGGTCCTATGTTTTGGCCTCTTGACTGTGCCTCTTGTCTTTTCCAAACTCCTCACAGTCATAACAGCTCATCTCAGAAGGCAGGTAATCATAATTTTTACTTACCTCGACAACTGCCTTTTCAACGCTAGGACCCTCTAAGAAGCCATTCAGTCCGCACAACAGACAGTCCAATGTTTCCATGTTCTTGTCTGCGAATGAGCAAAGAAAATCTACACTCACTCCCATTCAACAACTGGAGTTCACAGAAGCACTTTTCGACTCATGCAAAAGAATAGCATATCTCCCACTCCACCTTTTTAACACCATCAACCTTTTTGTTCCCAAGCTGTGCAACAGCCCACAAGGGGCTGCACGAGCTTGCCTACAACTCCGAGGCCACGTGGCCTCTTGCACTTTTGTAGTCAGGAATGCTTGCCTCATCATGAGGTGTTTCCAAAGTTGGATGTCCACTGTCTAGAGACCAAATGTCCATGATCTGAACAAACTTTTATACATACCTCCCAGAGTCAAGGACTCCCTCCACTGGTGGACATTGTCTCACAACCTTTGCTCTGGGGTCCCCTTTCTACAGGATGTCCCATCGGTTATCATAACTACAGATGCATCCCTTATGGGACATGGAGTACACACCCCAACACACTACCCAGGGGCTTTTGTCTCCTGCTAAGACGTCCCTTCACATCAGTGTCTAGAACTCTGAGTGATACGCAATGCCTGCCTCCAATCTCTCCCCTTCATAAAAACCAACATGCCAAGATAATGACTGATAACATTGCCTGGATGTTCTATGTAAACAGGCAAGGAGGGGGACGCGATCCCACTCCCTTTGTACCAAAGCGATGAAATGATGGAACTGGTATCTCAGATGTGATGTCTGAATATCAGCTGCATACTTCCCTGGCTCTCTCAATACCACTGCGATGACCTCAGCAGAAGATTTCCCATAGACCACGAATGGGAACTAAACGAGGATATAGTACTAGACATATTCCACACATGGGGATACCCAACAACAGACCTTTTCACAACTGTAGCAAACAGGAAATGCTCAAGATTTTGTTCCAGAGCGGGACTAGGCAAACACGCCTCAGGGGATGCGTTCATGTTCCCATGGAACACTGACCTAATGTATGCATTTCCCTGATACCACTCATACACAAATTATTGATAAAAATATGAACAGCCCAAGCCAGGGTCATAATGATAGCCCCACATGGCCCAGACAGGCATGGTACCCGTTTCTTACAAGGTGTCGCTTTCCGCACACATCCCACTACCCCTCTGCGAGAATCTCTTGTCCAAACAACACGGTCTACTCTCCTCCCCAATTTAACCATATTACACCTCAAGGTTTGACTCCTTCATGGTTCTCTCATACCGAGCGAACTTGCTCGGAGCAGGTTCAAAATGTACTCCTTCATGGCACAACAAATTCTACATGCACCACCTGCCTTCATAACTGGACAAAATTTACACACTGGTGGGCTGTCACAGAAACCGCTCCTTTTTTCCATGCCTTTCCCGCTAATTCTCGATTATCTGTTAGAGATTAAACTCTCTGGGCTCTCCCTGAGTCCCATCTAAGTCCACTTGGCTGCAATTACAATGTTCCATGATGCCATTGATGATAGGACTATCTTTGCTCACCCCATTACTAAGCGATTTCTTAAGGGACCTCAAACCCTATACCCAGATATCAAACTGCCTAGTCCACCTTGGGACCTTCCCTTAGTCTTAACATGCCTAGCCCAAAAAACATTTGAACCATTAGCTACATGTTCCCCCCTACATCTCTCTCTGAAAACTGCATTTCTGGTAGGAATTGCCTCTACGAGATGCACAGGAGAAATTGCAGCACTCATAGCAGATCTATCATACACCATATTTTTTAAGAACAAAGTCACCCTACGCTTTCTCCCGGAAATTCTACCAAATGTGCACTCATCTTTCCACATCGATGAGCCTATCCATCTCCCTACCTTTTCCAAAACCACTTGCAAATTCCTTTGAATCTATGATGCACACTTTGGATGTTCGTATAGCTTTGTCCTTTTACTTCAACAGGACTAAAATCTTTAGGTGTTCCGACAAGCTATTCATCCCTATTGCAGAACACTCTAAGGGCTCATTTATCTCTAACCACAGACTTTCCAACTGGATCTCAAGTTGCATTTGTCTCTGTTATCAACTACTTTTATCAAGATTCACTCCACCAGATCTATGGCGGCCTCAGTGGCCTTTCTACATAACGTCCTGTCATAAACAGATAGAAGGAGTTAATAGAACAAATGTACTTTATATCTCTTTTGAATGTAAGGGGTTAACAAGTTCAGTAAGCCTGGCTGTCACCTGACCAGAGGACCAATCAGGAGACAGGATACTTTCAAATCTTGAGGGAGGGAAGTTTCTGTGTGTGCTGTTAGTTTTTGGTTGTTGTTCACTCTGGGGGCTCAG